>NC_137891.1:16958401-17129780 GCF_963455335.1 Martes martes | reverse complement strand
CCATATCAGCCCATGCATTTAGACGCTCAACATGGCTCGTTCCCCAGTTTGCCTTCTGTTAACATATCCTACTCCTATTAAGCAAATTGTCCCTGTACTTCCCAGTTAATATTTGTTTAATGCAATTCCAATCAAAATTCTAACAGGATTTTTATTTTGCAGATGATTCTGATTTATGAGAATTGATTGAGGTGAATAAATGATCAAAATAACCCAGAAATGTTTTGCAAAAGAAGAGTGATAAGGAGGAATTCTGTCTACCAGATATTAAAACATACTCTTTTAGGGGGAGGGGGTTGATGTCACATGGTAGTTGTATTTATTTTCCCAGGAACCTCCATACTGTTTGTCACAGTGACTGCATAAAACATACTCTATTAAAAAAAAAAAAATTAAGTGAGGCATAAGTACGGGTCCCAGTACCTAGATAAGAGGCACAGAATAGATGACTCAGAAAATGCCCTAGTTTATATAAAAATTTAATGTATGATTCCATATTTAGAAAAGATAACACAATACATGCTATGAGATAATTGGTAACTTTCAAGAAAAATGGTTAGAATTGTATCTTACAGCTTAACCCAAGATCAGCTCAATTCCAGATGTAACAAATAAAGCTAAAACACTCTAAGAAAACATATAATAATATGCCTCAGTTATCAAAGAAGACAATCACTTTCCTTTTTTTAAATGTGCAAGTGATTTTTATTTATTTTTTTCTGTTGAAATATGATTGACATATAATATATTTCATATAATATAAATATAATATAAATATAATTGACATATCCTGTTAGTTTCAGGTGCACCTTGTAGCGATTGCATGTTTTCTTGTCATTAGGAAGTGGTCCCCACGATAAGGCTAGTCACCTTCTGTCACCATACAAAGTTATTAGAGTATCATTGACTATATTCCCTATGCTGCACTTTACATCCCCAGGACTTACTTTTTTATAAGTGAAAATTTGTACCTCTTAATCATTACCCTTTCCTTATTTCATGTGCCCTGCCCCCGAACCCTCCCCTCTCTGGTAACCAGCAGTTTGTTTCTTGTAACTGGAAATCACTTTCTACATATAAAATCACAATGAAAGGAGCCGCAAAAGAAAAAGGTTGGTAAATTCTAAAACTTAACATTTTTACATGCAAAACAAGAAAAACACCATCTACAAGAGTAAAAGGTAAATGATAGACTAGAAAAATTTTGCAACGAATATAAATAACGTACTGATACTCTTAATCTGGAGAGAACTCCTACCTTAATAATAAAACCACTGAGCACCACAAGATAAAAATGGCATAAATAAGCAATTCAAAAAGAAAGAACACATGTGGCAAGTAAATCTCTGGAAACAGTTCAACCTGATTAGCAATCAAGGAAGGCACAAAGGCATATGAAGATAGTTTAACCCTACCTAATCGGCAAGGCTTTTTCATGGTAGTATTTCCTGTAGGTAGAGCGGTAAATCGAGCGTTCTCGCTCACTGCTTGGGGAAGGTCTGGCTAATGCAAAAGCCGGCCAAGTGAGTCAAGAGAACTTCAAACGTACATACTCTTCGACCCAGTGCTTCTGTATCTAAGCATTCCTCCAAAGGTAGTTGTCAGAAATAAGGACTCAGGGTGTTGACCGTAATTCTGTTGAGAAGAGCCAAAAATTGGAAATAAATAACCAGCAAAAGTTGGAAGGCTAAATACATCATGTGTGGTCTGTCCCTACAAGAAAATACCACACAGCCATTTTTTAAATCATGATTTTGCTCAATATTTGTAGAAACGAGGAACCTTTCAATGAGTGAAAGGAAGGCACTGTAGTATTGGGGGTAATTTTTTTTCTTCTTTACACTTCAAAGCATTTTCTGGATTTTCCCTCCTGGTGATTTTACTCTTACGATAAGAAACAAACATGGATACCCATTTTCTAATCCTGTGTAAACACTGCTTACCGGCCCCAGGTCTTGCTTCTGATGTAGCATCAATTAAAGTAGCTAGAGGGCCCAGTGACATCTCGTCTTCGATATCCCCTCCACCAGCCCGCCCACCACTCAGTGCCTTTGTTGCTTTTCTCTGTTTGCCGCTAAACACGGATGAATGACCTGCACCCTCCTTTGCTTGCTCTGGGACAGTTCCCACGGCCGTTTCCAAAGAGAGGAAGAGAAGAAGATGACCTTTCATTTTCATGGGCCCCACTCTGACCGTCTGTCCTTACCTAGGTGTTTTCTTTGTTTGGGGTGCCAGTTGGGGTGGCTTAAAAAGAAATGCTAGTTTCTTCCGCCTTGTGGAAAAACACTGACCCTGTCTTTGTTTTTGTCCCACAGATATGATGCTGCCTCTTGTGTGTAGCCATTGGAGCAGTGACAATTTTCTGGGCTGAGATCATTCTCAACACTCAAACATCAGATTCCAGCATTCAAGGGAAGCCAAAGCCATTGGAGGGGGACTACAAGCCCAAAGCCTTTTATCTTACTTGTTCCAAAAATTTCACTGCCCCTTTCCTACCTGCCCACCCCTGCCCCCCACCCCCCGATTAAACTATTGCACACAGACAGACAGCATGGCGAGCAAGCGAAAATCCACCACGCCGTGCATGGTTCGGACCCCACAAGTAGTAGAACAGGATGTGCCCGAGGAAGGAGACAGGGCCAAAGAGAAAGGAATCAGCACGCCACAGCCTGAAGCAGCCAAGGACAGTTGGACAGTGGAACCCGAAAACTCTTCCAAAGAAAATGAAGTGATCGAAGTGAAATCTACAGGGGAAAACCAATCCAAAAAACTCCAAGGTGGTTACGAATGCAAGTACTGCCCCTACTCCACGCAAAACCTGAACGAGTTCACGGAGCACGTCGACATGCAGCACCCCAACGTGATACTCAACCCCCTCTACGTGTGTGCCGAATGTAACTTCACAACCAAAAAGTACGACTCCTTGTCCGACCACAACTCCAAGTTCCATCCCGGGGAGACCAACTTCAAGCTGAAGTTGATCAAGCGCAATAATCAGACTGTCTTGGAGCAGTCCATCGAAGCCACCAACCACGTTGTGTCCATCGCCGCCGGCGGCCCCGCCAGCGGCGACGGTGATCCCGGCATCTCCGTGAGTAAGACGCCCATCATGAAGCCAGGGAAACCAAAAGCTGATGCCAAGAAGGTGCCCAAGAAGCCCGAGGAGGCCACCCCCGAAAACCACGTAGAGGGGACGGCCCGCCTGGTGACGGACGCGGCTGAGATCCTCTCGAGACTCGGAGGCGTGGAGCTCCTCCAGGACACGCTAGGGCACGTCATGCCTTCTGTCCAGCTCCCACCAAATATCAACCTTGTCCCCAAGGTCCCCGTCCCGCTGAATACTACCAAATACAACTCCGCCCTGGACACGAATGCCACCATGATCAACTCCTTCAACAAGTTCCCTTACCCAACCCAGGCTGAGCTGTCCTGGCTGACCGCTGCCTCCAAGCACCCGGAAGAACACATCAGAATCTGGTTCGCCACGCAGCGCTTAAAGCACGGCATCAGCTGGTCCCCGGAGGAGGTGGAGGAGGCCCGGAAAAAGATGTTTAATGGCACCATCCAGTCGGTACCCCCGACGATCACCGTGCTGCCAGCCCAGCTGGCGCCCACCAAGATGTCACAGCCCATCCTCCAGACGGCGCTGCCTTGCCAGATTCTTGGCCAGACCAGCCTGGTGCTGACTCAGGTGACGAGCGGGTCGACGACCGTCTCTTGCTCCCCCATCACGCTTGCCGTGGCCGGAGTGACCAACCACGGCCAGAAGAGACCTTTGGTGACTCCCCAGGCTGCCTCCGAGCCCAAGCGTCCACACGTCGCTCAGGTGCCAGAGCCCCCACCCAAGGTAGCCAACCCCCCTTCCCTGACCCCGGCCAGCGACCGCAAGAAGACAAAGGAGCAGATCGCGCATCTCAAGGCCAGCTTTCTCCAGAACCAGTTCCCTGACGACGCGGAGGTCTATCGGCTCATCGAGGTGACCGGCCTGGCCAGGAGCGAGATCAAGAAGTGGTTCAGCGACCACCGGTACCGATGTCAAAGAGGCATCGTGCACATCACCAGCGAATCCCTTGCCAAAGACCAGCTGGCCCTCGCGGCCTCCCGACACAGCCGCACGTACCACGCGTACCCAGACTTCGCCCCACAGAAATTCAAAGAAAAAACCCAGGGTCAGGTTAAGATCCTGGAAGACAGCTTTTTGAAAAGCTCCTTTCCGACCCAAGCGGAACTGGACAGGCTAAGGGTGGACACGAAACTCAGCAGGAGGGAGATTGAATCCTGGTTCTCGGAGAGACGGAAGCTTCGGGACAGCATGGAGCAAGCTGTCCTGGATTCCATGGGGGCCGGCAAAAAAGGCCACGACGCGGGGGCCCCCAACGGTGCTCTGTCTCGGCTCGACCAGCTCTCCGGGGCCCAGTTAGCCGGTTCCCTGCCCAGCCCCTCACCAGCAATTACCAAGAGTCAAGAACAGGTCCGTCTCCTGAGGAGCACGTTTGCAAGAACCCAGTGGCCCACCCCCCAGGAGTACGACCAGTTAGCGGCCAAGACCGGCCTGGTCCGGACTGAAATCGTGCGTTGGTTCAAGGAGAACAGATGCTTGCTAAAAACCGGGACCTTGAAGTGGGTGGAGCAGTCCCAGCACCTCGCCGGTGAGCACGGTCACGGTCATGGTCAGGACGCGGCGCAGAGGAAAGCCGCGAGAGCCGTCGTCACCGAGAGCCCAAAGAACGGGAGCGAGGTGGGTCAGACCCACTACAAGGACCCCAAAAAGCTCTGCGAGGAGGACTTGGAGAAGTTAGTACCCAGGGGGAAAGTGAGCAACGAGCCGGCAAAAGACGGCGCGCCGGCCAAGCCTTCGGAAGGCGCCTCGGACAGGTCGGAGGGTAGCAGCAGGGACGGCCCGGGCAGCGACGAGAACGAGGAGTCGGGCGTTGTGGATTGGGTGGAGGTCACGGTCGGAGAGGAGGACGCTGCCTCAGACAGGTCGGACAGCTGGAGTCAGACCGCAGCCGAAGGCGCCGCCGAACTGGCCGGCTCGGACTCCGACAGCATCCCGGCAGAGGCCAGCCAGGCCTAACAGGTAACTCCACCTGCCCCCCGTCTGGGAACGAGGGGAGGGTGATGCTTTTCCTCCTTTTTATTGCCAGGGTCAGTATAGGCTGTAGGGGACGGAGATGTTGACACAGGTGATGGGGTCTTATTTTCAAAAGGAAGGAAAATAGTGATGCCATCGGGCCGGGTCAGAGGACCCAGAGTGGGTCCCGCAGGACCAGCCAAGAGGGTCCTTGGCTTCACCTAGGATGGAAATCAGATGTGAGCGAGTGGGAAGTGAGAGCAGAGTTTACTGAAGGTATAGTGAGAGCAGATACAGCCGGAGGGTCTGGGAGACTCGGAGAGGAAAGGAGCACGGGTCCCATCTTTGCCGGGGGTCTCGGGTTTTCCTTGACGACTTTGTTCTAGCCATCCAGGAACTGGTCAGGACAAGGACAGGGTCCAGTTGTCCTCCTAAGTCACTCATTCCCTGGATCCCAGACGGTCTTGATGTCACGATGTCTAGGGCCAGTCGTCTGCAATAGGCTTAGACACATGCCGGCCTTGCCCGGTCATTCCTGGGATGTTACCTATTGTGCCGGAAGCCTCCAGAGAAATCATTAATTCCTTTCCCTTTCAAGGAGGACACACATGAAGGCGTGTGTAGGGCGAGGGTGCAGGTCCTCGCGAGAATGGAAACAGGAAAGGCAGCAAAAAGCAGACTTCTGTGGACTCCTTCGGTTTCCCTGTCTCACTAGGCGCTGGCAGATTCTCTGTCCTCATTTGCAAGGCTGATGGGTGACAGCGCCACCGCCTGTGGCCTGTTATGGACACCCCACTCTGGGGCCTGTCCATTCTAAAGTCTAGATGCAATCGTCATGGGGACACATCCTTCACTTTCTTCGTGTTCGCTGCTCTAAGAAACAAAGGATGTTTTTCCTTTTTCTTTCTGTCTTTTTTTTTTCTTCATTTTCTTTCCTTTTTGGATTTTTTTAGAATAGTTAACCAAGTCTACTGGCTAGAGATCTGGGGTTCTTTCTTTTAACCTGACAGGTCTGGGTCTTTGCCTTGGCCTGGCTAAAGGAAGGCATGGGTGTCACCAAGTCACCCAGCTTCTAATCGTGCTGATTGGGTCCCTGGAACCCCTTCAGATCCGGAAGAGACGGATGCAAATGAGGCCCGAGGAGCCAAAAAGCCTGGGAAGGGAGGTTGTCATGGTTACTAATGGCCGTGTCATCCACATGATGGGACACGGCACCCAAACCCCGATGTTTGTGCTTTCGGGAGAGGTCTGTACACATCAAGGCCTAAAGACCCAACTGCCAGCTCGGTGGTGGGTTCAGAACAGAGGGGGCAGCAGGGCGAGGGGCGCAGGAGGCAAAGATCACCTCGGCCAAAGCCGAAATGTTCCAAGGGCAGCGTGGAACCAGGAGGAAGACGTGTGATTTACCATCTGCCCGGATGGGCTTCTCCAGGGGTCACTTAAAAGGCAACAGAAGGGGACACCCCCATGTCATCTTTTCAAATAATAAAATAAAGGTAAGAACCTCCAGAATGATGGATAAGTTCCCAAAAGGAGTCCTGGAAGTTACCATACCTCTTTATTAATGAGTCCGGACAACTTTGGCTGGTCAGCCACACATAGGTTCATTTATTTTGTAGTAGGATAAGGTGCCTGGCAACAAAATTAAGTCTTCTGGAAACCTTGTTTTTAGCCAGTTCCGTGAAAATTTCACTAGCCAGCTAGTGAAAATGATTTAAGGAATGGCCAGTTGCAGATGTCATCAAGTCTTCCTTCTCCCCTACCCCGACTTTTCAGGAGGGAGCAGTAATGGGTTACAGGTGACAGTGCAGTGTAGAGGGAGGGGCTAGTGATCAGAGGGGGCTGAAGGCTACGGAGGCCACCAATAGCACCCCAGGCCTCCCACCATCTGGCTGCCTTGGCTCCTCCCTCTGGTTATTTTCCTGCCTTCTTAAGAGACCCTACCGGCCCAGCCTGTATCTACCTTGTTGAAATGAGGGAGCTATTTTTTTTTTTTTTGGTCCAATCCAAATCTGCCTGAAAACTCCTAGCTTGCCTTGTCTTCTTGACCTTTTCCAGTGCCTGACAGAGTCTACGTGATTGCTTTTTCCTCCTGCCATGGAGTGGACAATAGTCAGTTCAATTCAGCAAACCCATTCTGTGCACCTCCTGTGTGCCGGGCTCTGTGCCGGGCTCTGTGCCGGGCTCTGTGCCGGGCTCTGTGCTAAGCACCAAATGACGGGATGAAGAAGACAGATGAGGGTCCTCACACGCATGGAGCTCAGTCAGGCCAAGGAGAGAGGAAACTGCTCTTTCCTTTACCAGCCGGGGTGATCCATGGTGTGACCAGGAGACTAACTCAGGCTGAGGCTAACTCAGGGCAGGCTTCCTGGAGGAAGGGACATCTGCCTCAGGGGCTAGCTGAGTGGAAGGAGTTAGCCCGCACACCAACAAGGAAGAGAGGTTCATGTGGAAGGAGTAGACAAGGCAAAGTTCCAGAGCCAAAAGAAGGAATGGTACAGCTGAGGAACCAAGTTTGGGCATAGCCAGAAAGCCGAATTTGGGGTCCAGCAGACGATGAGAAAGGACAATGGGAAGAAAAGACGATGGTTTTCCCCAGCAGGCAAAGCTCTTCTGGACCGAGTTTGAATAGAAGAATGCTGAGTGTCCCTGTAGCCCAGAGTGAGCTTGGAGGGCACTTCCAGATCCCCATCCCCGAGTGGGGGTTGTCTGGGGATGGCAGCTCCCGGAGCCCCCTGAGGCCACCTGTCCCCCCCATCCCTTCTCCCCCAGACCTTACCACCGCCAACAGCTAAAAATGCCCACCTGTGTTGGCTGCCACTGTGCCTGCCCCTGACCTGAGACCCGAGAGAAACACAAAGGGGGGACACAAGGCTAAAACCATAGAGAGCAGTTTTGGAGGGAAGGGCAGGAGGACAGAAGCGGGGGTACAGGCCTTCTGAGGACGCAAAGCAGAGAGCTAGGCACTCTGGCCACAGATGGTCTCACTCAGTGCTCCTGGTGATGCCAGATTTTTTTTTTTTTAAGATTTATTTACCCACTTTAGAGAGAAACAGAGAGAGCAGGGAGAGGGGCAGTGGGAGAGAGAGAGGGAAAAAAGTCTTCAGCAGACTCCCTGCTGAGCCCAGAGCCCAGCGCGGGGCTCGATCCCCCGACCCTGAGCTCATGACCCGAGCCCAAATCAAGAGTCGGATGTTCAACCTACTGAGCCACCCAGGCGCCTCCCTGTAGATTTTCATAAACCCGGAAACGGAGGCTCAGAAACCAAGGAGCTTACCATGTTCTCCCAGCCAGCACCTCAGTTCTATCCCGGAGCCCTGGCTCCTACCGCCGTCTCTGCCTCTCTGTTTTGGGCAGAAATTCCCCATTTCTGGCTAACCCCACCCCCACCCCCCGTGGTGGTATTGGGAGGCAGGGAATACCTAGGGTGTCTAGAATGGACCATTAAACATTAGCTAAATCAGAGACGAAGGAACTAGCTGTTTTCTTCCCCTCTCTCCCCCGCCAAAAACCGGGAACACCCAGAAACCCCCTTTTATGTTTCTTTATGGTAAACACCACAAGCACGAGCTGAGAAATGTTCCTAAGCTCGACACCTGGTGACATCCGACGTCCCTAACTGGCTTCCTGGTATTTCCGAGGTGCCACTCTACGGAGAGACGGGCTGCGGTCCGCCCTGGGGCTGGCATCCTGGACACAGGCACCCCTTAGAGGAACCTTTCAACTTGGAAGAAATCCCTCCAAATTACTTCACAGCTTTTATGAACTGAACACATGGGTCTCTTGAAATTCATAAATATTCAGCGATGCCTTTATTTAAACACGTATTTATTTAGGAAGCTGCCGTTGAGTTCAGTTGTCACACGTACGATAATCCTGAAAATAATGCACTGTTTTGGCTTCGGAGAAGGTGTTAGGGGATGTATCTACGAGAGAGGGAGGATGAACTTGGGTGGGCAGCTGAGAGCAGATGCCGGGGTTTCCCCCTTGGTGGGAGCTAAGTATCCCCTTACTAAAGCTTCAGAAGGCTTACGTCAGCGTTCGACTCGGCCGGGCTCCCTCGGCCTTGAGGTTGGACAGAAAGGTAAGGAGGCCTTTCCGGACCTTAAATTGTGTTGTCTTGATTCAGCCTCCGGGTCCAGTTATCAAGCCATCTATTAAGAGACCTGTCCCGGTGAGAGGCTGAACAGTAAATTTCCTCCTTTCCGAAAAATGAGTCAGAATACTTGAGCCCCACATGGCCAGACATATGCCTCGATGTTTGGCCAGATGGAATATCCCAGAACTCCTACTACTGAGAGTTTCTATTTACTGGCCTGTGCCATGTGCTTGGGATTCTTCTGCACACATCCAGTAACTCGCTGAAACTTCATTTCATCCCTGTGAGATAGGTGTGGCTTTCTTCCCATTTTGCAGAGGGCAAAACTGAGGCTCAGAGAGATTTGCCCTGTGTTCCGCAGCTCAGGGCTGGCAGAGGCTAGAGGCCACCTCTTGTCTGTCGGGTCAGTGCCTGACCCAGCCACAGGGACAGCACCGCTACAGCTCAGCCTGGACCAACAGGGCTTGGCCGCTTCTTAATACAATACACAAAAAACAAATACACAAGTACTCATTCGCTAATTCTGCTCCCTCCCAGTTTCTGACAATTTCCAACTCACGATTAGGGATGGCTTTGGAGAAGAGATAAATTTTGTGAAATGCCAGAAAAATATTTTCCATAGTTCAGCTTGCTTCAAAAATTCAAGGCTACCCAGTGTTGCATCGTGGCTACCATTTAGGATCCGGATATGTGTGCCCCCTGCGATCTGTTCAGATTAGCTGTCCAAATACAGATATTTGAATGAGCGGATGGATGGATGGATGCATGGGTGGATGGATGAAAATGTAATTATCTATTTCCGTGGCTCTCCTCCACCAGACCTTGAACACAGGGACCATATCCCATTCATCTCTGAGTCCCCAGTGCCTAATGGGGAGCAAATACACAACAGCAATGTCCTGAACCACCCTGAGAATTAGCAAACGTAGATGGCTCTCAGCTGTCTGGAATCCGACATTTCAGGCCTCGGCTCCTCCTCGTCGTCTTCTGTCCCTCAGTGGCGTCCTTGGTGGACAGCAGGCAGAGGAGCGGAGCCTAGGACAGCCTGCTCTCACGTGTGCGAGCAGCTGAAGGAAAAGGTCTGCTGGAGAACCCGTCACTGGGCAATGCTTCTCGGGGACTGCGCGTTAGCCTCGTGGCCCCAGCACTAATAGAGTTCAATGCGAACACTTCCGTTTACCTGGTTCTGGAGCTTCTCACAACAGGAGCTCTCACTGTGCTTTGGGAAGCTTGTAGCACCTTAGGAACCATGACATCTGAGTTCCCTCATCTGTCAGAGGAAGGATGTGGGCCCCAAGGAGAGGAAGTCACCGGGCCAGAGGCACCTGTCGTAAGTGACTTGGTGCCTTCGTGCATCACGTGTCTGGGGAATGCCTGCGGCATGCCAGGTTCTGGGGGTCGTGGGGGCTGCTGTGCCCAGCGTGTCCCTGTCCTCATGGAGCCCGCAGTCTCGTGAGGAATGAAGCTTTAGGCAAACAAAAAGGAAGGACTGCCATGCTGACAAGTTTTTTGAAGGAAAGGTCCATGGTCTGTGAGTATGGAATGGGGGAATTTGACTTGATTTCAAGGGTTGGGGGAGTTTTCTTGAGAGATAATAAGTGACTTGAAATCTGAAAAGTCAAGTACGAGTTGGCTGAGCAGGGAGGAGGGGACCACATTCAAGCAGAAGATACAGCGTACTCAAAGCCCCTGAGGCCAGAGGGAACTTAAGACGTCGGGGACCTAAAAGGTGGCCATTGCGGCTGTGATTTGCCTGAGTTCACACTCTACAGACGTGCAGGGGTGAAAAGCCAGAGTGCTACGTGGACTCATGTATAATCCAAATTTCCCTTGAGACTCTTTTACCTCGCCCGTAAAGAAGACTCTGCGTGGTTCTGTGTGTAGGATCCCGTAGAGAAAGGTTGAGGCACTCTGAGATGCTCCAGGAAGGAGTGAAAGGAAAGTCATGTTGGAGAGAGCTGGGTGTTCAGACCTTCCTACCCTCATGGTAAATGGAGGACGGATGGTGGAAAATTCTAGAGCATCCACATGCCCATTACTTTATTCTGTCTTATTAGTAAGTTTTTGTAACCTTAACATTTTATTATATTAGTCAACAAGGGCTACCAGAACAGAAGGCCACAGACGGAGTGGCTTAAACAACATAGATTTTTTTCCTCACCGTTCCGGAGGCTAGAAGGTCAAGATCCAGGTGCCAGCAGGGTGGGTGGCTGGTGAGGCCTCTCTCCTCGGCTTGCAGATGGCCACCTTATCTCTGTGTGCTCTCCTGGGCTTTCCTCTGCGCATGCACACTCCTGGTCTCTTCTTACAGGGACACTAGGGCCCCCCCACCCCATGACCTCTTTGAATCATAATTACCTCCTTGAAGGCCCATTTCCTAGTACAGTCATACTGGGGATTGGGCTTCTGCAGATGAATGGTGTGGGAGAGGACGTAATTTAATCCATGGCACTAACAGAGTTGTCTCTTGTTGTCAGGATTAAATTAAATAATACAAGTGAAATTCCCAAAATGCAAGGGGGGCGGGGCGTGGCACGCATTAGTATCAGCAATGCTCAGCTGCCCACTCTGCATTGAGTCCTTTCTCTATGGAGAAGACCTTGACCGACTGCTTCCTGCCTTTCCAAGTTGGCTTTTCAGTTGGGGCCCCACTTGTACAAGCTCAAGCCTTTAGGTGTTAATTGCATCTCAGAGGGATGGGGGTCGGGGAGGGAGCTGAGAGCCCTTACTGTGCCGGGCACTTTGCATGTGTTGACAACGCTCTGAAGTCAACATTTTTTTAAAATTTTATGGTGGAGGAGAATGAAGCACAGAAAGGTAACTCATCCAAGATCGTTGAGCTGGAAAGCGGGGGAGCTGGCATTCAGACCCAAATCCACGTGCGTAAACACGAGGGCTGTGCCTTGTGAATTTAAAATACAATTCTGTTTGCTTAAATTCTTTGGACTCCTCTGGATAATATCCTCAGATGGAAAAAGGGCAGGAAGAACCAGTGACCCCTCGGATTCCTCCGTCCAGCCTCCTTGCAAGCAGCCTGGGGGAGATGTACCTGGCTTTTAAGTCTCAGCAATTCCCCCAAGCCCAGAGGCTCCCCAAACTGCTGCAGGAAAAAGAGCGCTGGCCAGATGTGTCTTGGCCAGATGTGCCTGAGTTGACGGAGGCCTGGCATGGGAATGATTTAGGATGGGATGGAGTCTTCCTGGCCCCCTGGGGAAATTGCTTAATCACCCTCCCTGCCACCGTGTTTTCCTTTTCCCAATTCTAATTAAAATCAGACCATGCCCCCTCGCAAGAAAAGAAAGTTTGCCTCAAATATTATTAAGATAATAAATCACTATCACAGTGCTTGTTTTTCTCACGGAGTACCGTGTTACGCTCTCCTGAGTCCGCAGGGCTTAGGGAAATCCCTACAGGGAAAATTAAAGAGACACAGAAACAGAAAGGTATCACATGGGAAAAGAATTCTAATTTTTTCATGTTTCCCCGATGGGTAAAGTAATAACGAAGCAGGTTTTGCTAAAGAATTAGATAGTACTTTTTAACCTTCCAAGCTGTCCCCAAGATAGAAAGGGAGGCAGAGGGTTCCCTGTCCTGGGCAGGGTTCAGGGAGAGGCTGGACATCTGCTTGGTAGAGATGTTTGAATAGTGGCCACAAGCGAAGGGCCCGACGACCTTGCTGCTTCCTCCCATAGCTGAGATCCAGTGCTCTAGGATCAAGTAATCCATTGGATCCCTGGTTCTCTGCAGGGGGAGTGTCCCCGACCAGTGACCAGTGGTAAGATTGCAGCTCGAAGCCCAGGGGATTAGCAAGAGGCCACATCCTCAAAGTCACTGTACTACTGGAAAATAAAAACCTAGAAGGGAGCTCTGTCACCAGCCTCGTGTAACCAGCCACCCCTCCCAAAGCACTGTGCTTTTTCCCGTTTTTCATTCACTGATGAACTTTGGAGTATACTTTGGGGGCCAGACCCAGTGAAGGGGGGTGGGGTGCGGGGCAGGGGTCTTGCAGTGAACGCTCTGGGCCCCGCCCATGTCCTCACAGGATGGACAGTTAGCCAGGCAGTGTGAAGACAGTGTGACTCGGTTGTACTGGGGATGCCCAGGTGCGGGAGCGTCTCACAAGGAGACCCGAGGGCACTGGGGAGCAAGGCTTTCCGGGGAAGCAGCCTGTGGCTGGCCCGGGCTGCCCACAGGGAAGGCGCTGGGGCCACTGCTCTGTCCCTCCCCGGGACCATGCCCTGCCTTCTGTTTCCAGTGGCTTCCCAGCCTCCCTCTGAGAGCCCCGCCGGCTCCCACAATCCTGCCCACGGCTAGGCACCCTGGGAGAGGTCAAGGAGAGCTGAAGTCCAGCGGCTCCCAGGGTGCCTCCGAGGGCCCAGAGCCGACCAAAGACATCCGGTGTCTCTGCAAAAGCAGCTCTGTCTCCTTCTCTCCAGGTCACCCTCTTGCCCTTACAGTCTGTTTCGGGGAGGTTTTAAGGATTTTGTTCAGTAGTTTTTTCTTCCTTATTACGTCTGGTTGGAGGATTGTGTGTGTTCGTGTCCACAGGACCTGACACAGGGAAGCCGAACACATTGCCAGATGAAGAAGCACCTTTATGCTGAGGTGTATCTAAAAATGTGAGACTTTTGGCCTTTGGAGAGACGCGGTTCCGTTCCATTTTTGAGGAAAGAAAATAGGTCTACTCACGCGCACATGCACACACACGCACGCATGCACACACACACCAGTGAGCGAGCTCACGGACCCCTAAAGCCTCGATTTTACACACCTGGCCTTCCTCGAGGAAAAGCTGAAGCGGTATTTTGGGAGCACCTGCTTGCTTGGCCGGCCTCACCTGTAACCCCTGCGGCGGCCCGCGGGTGTGAAGTGTGGAAGCGAGTCTCTGGGAGGTTAAGTGGCAGACACGGGCACACAGCTAGGAAGTGGCACGGGGACACGCCCGGGATCCCCACTACTCCGCTCTTCCCGCTCGGACCCACCACAGCCGGCACCCACAGTCGGCCCGGCTGGGAGACGGGAGAGCAGGAGCTGTCTCCACGCCTCGGGCCTCCTTCCCTGGAGTCTTGAGCCCTGCTCAGGTGGACCTCCAACCAGAGGGAGCCCCCTTTGCAAGGCTGCTGAGAGACCCTGGTTGCCGGGGAAAACCCAGTTCCTTGGGGAGCACAGCAGGAGGCCGGCTGCGGTCCGTGTGCCCGCCCAGGGGGGCCTGTGGCTCTCCGTGGGATCAGCAATAGGCACGTGGTCGTCTCTGGGCGCCCGGAACCGCCAGCCCCTGCCTTTGAAGCAGACGTGCTCACCCCTGTCCACAGGCATCTCCATGCAGGGGGGGACGCGCACGTAGGACACGGAGTGTGGACCCGGGTCCGGTGTGAGAGGAGCAGTTCCGGTTGGACTGGCCTTGGAGGAGCGCAGGCTGCACCACTGACTACTTGCCTGACATCATTTAATCGCTCCAAGCCCCCGTGTCCCCCCAGCATGGTGCGCTCCACAGTCGCCTACCTCCCGGCCTTCGCATCAGTACCTAGCATCTGGCCTGGCCCAGAGTATGCATGAGGGAAATCCCAGTTACTGTCCGTGCTGTCACAAGCAGAGTGATTCCTGGTTTTGACGGTGCTGCTGAGAAATCGTGTTGACATGGGGAGCTCACCCTTCCTCCCGAAGCTTCCCTCTTCTTCTGGCGAACGGAGCGATATTGGCCGCACCCAGTGTAAGGAGCCCTGGGGCTCTTGTGCCGGACCAGTCTCGGGCAGTACCAGATCCCAAGGACACCCCCGGACTCCGGTTTCATCCACAGACCTTTCTTTCACAAGTTGGCTTCTTAACGCCAGCATTCATTGTCCTCGTCATGAGCTCCTGGGAGATGTGGGTACGTTTGACCTCCAGACGTTGGGAACGAATAACAAGATAGATGACCTCCTGGGGCCTCCGGCTGAGAAGTGCAGTCCGCGTGCTCCCGGGCCCCTGTGCCAGAGCCCTCCTCGGGGCCCTCCCTACCCCTTTCTCAGCCAGAGAAGTGGCCTGACGAGGAGGGAGGCAGAGGACAAGCCAGTGGCTTCAGGAACCTGCAGATTCGATAAGCTTCCGGCCTGTCACAGGATAGTAGCTGTCCCCTTGACAGCCCTGCGCCCTCCCCTGGGGTTCCTCCCCGCAGGAGCCCCCAGGGTAGGAATGGTGGTCTGTCTTCACGTCCTAGGGCCGCCTTCCAGCGGGCGGCTTACACAACTGAGATGTGTTCTCTCTCAGTTCTGGAGACTGGAAGTCTGGTGTTGGCAAGGTTGGTTGGTTTCGGGGGGCTGTGAGGGGAGAGTCTGTTCCACGCCTCTCTCCGAGCGTCTGGTGAGGACCTGGCCGTCCGTGGCACCCGTGGGCTTGTGGCTGCATCACCGTGGCCTCTGCCTTTGTCTTCACACGGCGCTCTCCCTGTGTGAGCCTGTCTGTGTCCAGCTCTCCTGTTGATGGCATCACCAGTCGCACTGCAGTGATTAGGGCCCCCCTCATGACCTCGTGTTCACTTGATTACTTACCTCTGTAATGGGATACCCACATCGGGTGACATTCTGAGGTCCCGAGGATTGGGACATCCACAGAGCTTGTTGGGGAGACACAGTTCGGCTCATCGGACGGTCCGTGCACTGTTCTCACTTCAAAGAATTTAAGAATTAAGAGTTTCTCCATATAGACTCTTATTAGATACTGTTTGTTATGAGCATGGACTCTGGAGATGGCCTGGGTTGGATTCCTGACTGGGCCATGTCCTGGCTGTCTAATCTTGGGCAAAGCATTTAGCCTCCCTGTGCTCAGCCATAAAGTGGGACTAATGGTCACACGATTGGGTTGATATGAACGCCAGATTAATAATACACTTAAAATGTCTAACCTTGTTATGATCCTACCGTGCTTGGAAAAGGCTGTACCTAACAACAACAACAAAGGTATATAATACTATGTAGTACACTTCCTAATTATCTTACTTACTATGTAACCGCATACTGGACACTGTCCCAAATTCTGGGGCGAACGTCAGCTTCCTTAATCGTCTCCGCAACCTCTATTAGTCACCGTTTTACAGAAGCAAAAACTAAGTCCTGGAGAGGTTAGGTCACAGGGGTATGGCCCCACCGTCAGTAAACAGAATAGTTAGGACCCGAATCCAGTTTGCCGGACTCCGGAACCTCTTAGGAACCACTGTGTCTGGCCGCCTCTCCAGGAATAAGGAAAGGGCCTTGAAATGAAGTCAACAATCGCAGGCCACCACCTCCACTTGCCCAGAAAACCCTCCTGTTTCCAAAGGCCTGAGTCTGGAGGCACTTCCTGTGATGTCAGACTAGGCTCAGAAACACACACTCCTTTTTAACAACTAGCCCCAGGGCGCCTGGGTGGCTCAGTGGGTTAAAGCCTCTGCCTTCTGCTCAGGTCATGATCTCAAGGTCCTAGGATCGAGTCCCGCATCGGGCTCCTCGCTCAGCGTGGAGTCTGCTTCTCTCTCTCCCTCTGCCCCTCCTCCCTGCTCGTGCTCTCTCTGTCTCTCCAATAAATATAAATAAAATCTTAAAAAAAAAAAAAAAAAGCTGGCCCAAACCTGAGCCCTTGTCTCTCCTCCAAGCCCCAGGAAGGCTTTGGAAGGGGCCGTCCCCAGGAGAGCCAGGAAGAGTGACCCCTGACTCCTCTCCCCCAACCCCCCCTCCAAGGGAATGAGCATCTCCTGACATCTTGTTTCTGGTTTTGTGTCCTCTTCCTAGGGACGTCTGTCGGAACTGCATTGCTGATAAAGGGGGCGTTCTGTCTTTGACGAAAGAAGAGAACCTCCCTCCCCGGCCGTGGGCCACCCTGGCCAGAGACTCCAAGTGGAACCACTTAGCGGGCACGTGGCTGCAGGGAACAGGAACCCCAGCCCTCACTCACGCCGCCCGGAGGACCGGTGGGAATTGTTCATAGTGCCAAAGTCCTACTACTGCGTTTTCAATGGGTCCCTGTAAATAGTTTGCTCCTCTGCCCTGGCCCCCACCTCTTGCTATACTGGAACCAATTTGTACAATGTGGGAATTTTGTTACCTTTTTAATCAAGGGCAGCGTCCTTTTCCAGCACTACCATTGTAAGGTTTTTTTTCCCAGGCGGGAGGGCTGATCACACGTGCTTTTCTCTTTTTTCCTTTTCTTCTTCTTTTTTTTAATCTTTATTTTATTAATTTTGGGCAGTGGGGGGATGTTAGCATTAGTGCCATTATATCTACTGGACTTTAGGTAGGGAGAGTTCATTTTTTTTTTTTAAGTAGTTTGAAATTTGCGCGATTTTTCTGTGGGAAGGGCTTGGATTGGGGCATCTGTCTCCACTTTGAGCGGGTTTACAGGTGATGGAGCTTCCGGATCAGACCCATTTCCAGTTCTCCCCCAGCCACCCCCGGGGTCCCTGTTTAGCCACGCACCAGGCTTTCCGAACTGCCAGCAGGTAGATCTGGTTTCTCAACCGCCTGGCCTCTCCGGCTGACCGTGGGCCGAGCCAGCATCAGAGACCCCGGGGGCAGGTGGCCTCTTTTCAGATACCAGCAGAAAGGGCTCCCCCATTTTTAACATTATCATTACTTCTATGAAATTAAAACAAAAAGAGGTCTTCCTATCTAGATGGTACAAAGATGAACCGCTTCAGTTTTTGGTTTTCTGTTCCTGACTGGCTTTTCTCAGCGTGGTTTTTGACAAGATTTCAGCTTGAAGCCTCACCATGAATTGGTTTTTGTCTGTTTGTTTGTGTGTTTGTTTTTGGGCCAATTTTAGATTCTGGAGTGCACTTTTTTTTTCTTTCCAGTTAGTCCTAACTTCTAAAGAGGAAAAACCAAGAGACATATCTGGTGTAAATGTCGCAATATGAGTTGTGTTTGCAACCCACCCCTCCCCCCAGCCCCCCATTTGGGTACCCTGCACAAATAAAATGCTAGGGAATTTGGAAAAAAAAAAACAAAACCATTTTTTCTAACTTGTTGCTCATTTGTTGTAACTCAATAAAGCAAAGACTAAACATTTTTATAACCTTTTCCTCTGCTCCTCGTTCATTGCCATCTGGCTCCCAGGGCATGGCACGAGGGTTCCAACTCCGCACCCCCCGCCCCCCGATCTCAGAGCTCTTATGACAGATTCCTTTGACATTTCTCATTTTCTGTCTTGGGGAGGTCCGACAGCACTAATGGGACTTTCAAAACAGGGCGTAAATGTTGATGTGGAAGAATGTCCTAGCTCTTCGACACAGAGAAGGAGAGAGGCTCTCCCTCCTCCTTCACAAACATATTTATAAACTATGGCAGAGTGGGAGTGAGACCCACAGGCCACATGCCGCACCCCTGCGCACACTCAGGTGACCCAAGGTAAGTCACTACCCTCCCTGGACTGCTGAGGACTGGTGACGAGGACACTGGCATTTCTCAGAGAAGGCTGGCTTTTGTGTCTCTGCCCAGGTAAGGTTTAAGGAGTCCCTCACTATGTGGGGAAAGGGGAACCTCTTACCCTGTTGGTGGGAATGCAAGCTGGTGCGGCCACTCCAGAGAACAGTATGGATGTTCTTCAAGAAGCTAAAAATAGAGCTACCCTATGAACCAGCAATTGCACTACTGGGCATTTACCCTAAAGATACAAACGTAGTGATCCAAAGGGGCATGTGCACCTGAATGTTTATAGCAGCAATGTCCACAATAGCCGAACTATGGAAAGAGCCCAGATGTCCATCAACAGACGAATGGATAAAGACGATGTGGTTTATATATACAATGGAATATTACTCAGCCATCAAAAAAAAATGAAATCTTGCCATTTGCAACAATATGGATGGAACTAGAGGGTATTATGTTAAGCGAAATAAGTCAATCAGAGAAAGACAATTATATGATCTTACCGATAATGTGGAATTTAAGAAACAAAACAGAGGCTCATAGGGGAAGGGAGGAAAAAATAAAACAAGATGGAGTCAGAGAGAGAGAAAAGCCATAAGAGACTCTTAAGTATAGGAAACAAACTGAGGGTTGCTGGGAGGGAGAGGGGTGGGCGGATGGGGTAACTGGGTGATGGGAATTAAGGAGGGCACATGACGGACGTAATGAGCACTGGGTGTTATATAAGAATGATGCATCTCTGACCTCTACCTCTGAAACTAATAATACACTACATGTTAATTAATTGAATTTAAATAAAAAATACCTTAGACTAAAAAAAATTAAAAAATAAAGAGTCCGGGGGTGCCTGGGTGGCTCAGTGGGTTAAAGCCTCTGCCTTCTGCTCAGGTCATGATCCCAGGGTCCTGGGATCGAGCCCCGCATCGGACTCTCTGCTCAGCAGGGAGCCTGCTTCCTCCTCTCTCTGCCTACTTCTCTGCCTACTTGTGATCTCTGTCTGTCAAATAAATAAATAAAATCCTTAAAAATAAATAAATAGTCTGTCACTGTTCAGCGGTGACACTCATCTACCCTGTGGTTTTCAAACATGGGCAGACCCCAGAACCACCTGGAAGGGCTACTTAAAAGTTTGTGCACATTGGGGTGCACATGTAGGTCTGGAGCAAGAGCCTAGAGTCTGCATTGCTAACAAGTTTCCAGGAAAGGCTGACGCTGCTGGCCTAGGGAACCCACTTTGGGAATCTCTGGTCTCGAGGTTTAATTTCCCAGGGACTAACGGACTTTTGGCCAGCTTTTCTAAACTAAGCATGTGTATAAAGCATATATAAGCATATTCTTCAGGTAGTCCCCCCACTTCCTCCCACACGAGAAACACTGAAAATCAGGGACTGTGGGTAAGTTGGCCTTTTCCAGAAGATGTGCTCAGTGTTGAATATCGTAGAGTTTTGACCTTTGGCTGAAAAATCACGCAACCCTGCAGTGGCTCTTCTCTGTGGACTCCTGTTGCCTTGGAGAGACCTGCCCGCTAATGTCTTGGACCAATGTCACCTGCCCTCCAGGACTCCCTGCCTGCAGGACAGGATGGGACTGAGGCAAGCAAGCCCCTATGGGTGCAAAAGGTAAGGAACCAAGGCCATGCCAGCGCCGAGCTTGGACGTACAGGACTCCAAGAGAGGGCATCTCCTTAAATGTCACATCCCAGGTGCTGTACTTGCCTCCCCCAGCGTTGCCTATCTGCCATGCCGTCCTCCAGCCCTGCTTCATTTTCCTCCATCCTGCTTTTCACAGTGTGTCATCATATGCCCATTTACTGTCTTCTGCATCGCCCTGCATTGCCAGCTCCACGAGGACAAGCATTGTGTCTATCTTGTCCCCTCTCCCCTGTCCTCCGGCCCAAGCACAGTGCCAGACACAGAGGAGATGCTCCCTAGATGTCTGTGGGATGGATGGTCAGATGGACAAATGGACAGACAGGCGGATGAGGAGTTCTAGCTCTGCAGTCAGACCCACGTTCGAATCCCGGCTCTCTGGCTCACGAGCTAGGTGGTCCTGTGGGGTTTACTTAGCCTTTTCCGCAGCCCTGCTTCCTCATCGGAGACCTGGAGGGGCAGATCTTCACCACGGGGCCTTTGTGAGGATTAACTGAGCTCAAGTATACAGGAGGCCCAGCACACAGGCGCTATGCCAATCGTCCCCCTCTTACTGCCAGGACTGGGGAGTGACATCAGGCCAGGCCATGTGATGGCTGTGTCTTTCCATGCCCGGATGGGATGCGTGCGTGAGAAAGGCAGACAAGAAGAAGCTGGATCCAGGTCTAGGAGAGGATATTTCAGACACCTGTGCTTCCGGCTTTGGAGACTTTGCCATGTGTAGCCAATACTCTCCTTCCTCCCCTTGATGCCCAAACTCTGCCTACACCCCCTCCCCCCAAAAATCCCCCAAATCCAACACGCAGGTTCATAAGGTGGGAGAGCGGGACAGGAGCCTCGAGCAGGTGGAAGAGAGCAGCGGCGGGGTCTGACCGGCTGCTGCTTCTGTCTGCCCGGTCTTTGCACTACAGTCTCTCCCCAGGAGGTTCCACTGGGCTCCCCCTCCACTCATCTGATTCTGGGGCACTGCCCAGGGCCGTGACCTGCCCCCCATAGGACACTCCAGCCCTCTAGCCAGGGCCGGGTGCAGTGCTGAGCGGGAGCGCTCTGGGCTGGGGGAGAGAGCTCCCTTTTCCCATTTAGATGACAGTGTGTGATTAGCCTGTTGCCACCTGTAGCCAAAGCCCCTGCTGGAGACAGGAAGCTGGTAGGTAGAGAGGAAGAGGCCAAAAAAATAAAGGAGCAGAAGAGCGATGAGAGAAAGAGGTGGCTGGTGGTGACAATGACAGAGGCAACATCATTTGGGTCTCTGGGCCCCGCCATTCCCCAGGCCAGCATCCTCTCTTTCCCATTTCATAAACACTAACAGACTTCTCTTTTTTGACTTAAGCCAAGAACCTGTTACTAGAAACTCGGTTCTGATGGGCTGATGAGACTATGAGATAAAAATCGAAGGAAGGACACTAAAGGGACACAGCCACCTGTTGGCTGGTGGCTCCTGGAATGGATGGCTCACCTCTGAGTCCTTGCTACTCAAGTGCGCTCCCTAGATCAGCGGCCCCAGCCCCTGCCCCCACCCCCAGCCCCACCAGGGTGCTTGTTAGAAATGCAGAATCCCTGATTCCCTCCCAGACCTGCTGAATCAGAACCTGCCACTGATGACCAGGTGATTCACGTCTTCGTTCAAGTCTAAGAAACCCTGTTCCCAAGGCATCGAAGGGCTCTGCCCCACCTCCGGTGGCACACTGGCTTGGCGGGGGGCCAGGGAGGGGGAGAAACTTAACCCTATAGCACACCACAGAGTCTGTTCTCTGAATGGAGACTCCAAGGCCTTGGGGGGCTGGGAGGCAGAGGCAGGAGCAGGGCAGAGGGTGCATGGTACAGCCGGTGTGGGCACCCTTGACCTTCGGAGCCACCTGGTGCCCAGCCACTTCCAACCAACGGCTCTCGGAAATGACAGCTCTTGCTGGCCTGCCACAACACAGCCTGGAGAGAACAGCCCGTCAGCTCCCTCCTACTGATCCCAGAAAGCTCCGGGCTGGAGTGCCTCGAAGCTGGATGTGCTGATAAACCACAGCAGAGACGCCATCGTTGTCCCTGAGGGGCTGATCAATAAGAATCAATAAAAGAAGACTTTTGGGCATCCGAGAGCATGTGGCAAGTCAGGTATCCTGCAGAGTGTGGGCGGCACCCTGCCCTTGACTTTGAGGAAGTGGGAGGCAAAGGCGCCCATCAGTAACTCCAACACCTTCACCCAGTACAAGCCCCCAGTGCGTGACGGACTGATCCTCGCAGGATCCTCACAGGAAAGAGATGCAACACTGAAACTGAGTGATTCAGGCAGAGTTTATTAGAAGTTTATCGTTCAGAGGCGCCTGGGTGGCTTAGTCGGTCAAGGATCCAACTCTTGATTTCAGTTCGGGTCATGATCTCAGGGTCATGGGATCCAGCCCTGCGACAGGCTCCACAGTGGGCACGGAGCCTGCTTGAGAGCCTCTCTTTCCCTCTGCCCCGTCTCTCTAAATAAATAAATAAATAAGCAGGCGGGTTAAGGGCAGAGGGAGGAAACAGAGGGCCCCACACATGGATCAATCTATTGGCTGGACCAAAGATGGCAAACGTACACCAAGCGTGCCGTGTGCCCCACTCCACACCTATGACAGACATTAATAATCAAAGTGCCTTTGCCTGCTGGGCTCCGACAGTATTTCACAATATTGAACACAGAACTCCACCTCGAATCTGTTAACCTTGAAACATGAGATGAAATATGTAGAGGATGCATTGGTTGCCTAGCGACTATCCATCCCCTCGTTCTTCCTTGCTAACAGAACCAAGATACAGCCCGGGCACTAACACACCCCAACTCTGGGTGAGAAACTCAGTTTCCCTTGCAGCTAGGAATGGCTAATGAGACATACACAGATGGTGACTGCATATGTTTCAGTGATCTTGAGGCTAAGTTTCTGATGGCTTCGTTGAGCCCCCCAAACCAGTGCCACCGACGAAAGTTTCAAACTTCTCTTTTTTAATTGGGTTGTAATTGACATACAACAGCCTATTAGTTTCAGATGTACAAGATGATGATTTGATATTTTTTACATTACAAAATGATCCGCATGCCAGGTCTGGATGCCATCCGTCCCCATACAAAGTTATTATATATAATATTGTTGATTATATTCCCTCTGTGTACATTACATCCTCAGGACTCATGTATTTTATAACTGTAGATTTGGTTCTTTAATCCCCTTTACGTATTTCACCTCTGTCTCCAACCCCTCCCCTCCCCTCTGGCAATCACCAGTTCTCTGTATCAATGAGTCTATTTCTGTTTTGCTTTGTTTGTTCATTTGTTTTGTTTTTGAGATTTCACATGTAAGTGAAATCCTATGGTATTTGTCTTTCTCCGTCTGACTTACTTCATTTACCAAAATACTCTCCAGCTCTATCCATGTTTTCACAAATGGCAAGATTCCGTTCTTTTTTTATGGCTGAGTAATATTCCATGATGTATGTATATACCACATCTTTTTTTTACCAATTCATCTATCCATGGACAAGGGCTGCTTCCGTATCTTGGCTGTAGTAAATAATGCTGCAATGAACATAGGGATACGAGTATCTTTTCAAATTAGTGTTTTTATTTTCTTTGGAAAAATGCCCAAAAGTGGAATTCCTGGATCATAGAGTAGTTCTACTTTCACTCCTTTTATAAAACTCCGTACTGTTTTCCATAGTAGCTGCACCAATTTACATTCCCACCAACAGGTAGGACGAAGGTTCCATTTCCAAGCATCTCGATATGTGAGAGAAGTTCATCTCTACCTGTTTAACCCACCACTCATTGGATTTGTCTGATACTTGCAAGCAAATACACTCATAACTGACACAAAATCTCTGTGCCATATTTATGCTAGATAGATGTGAGCCCCTTTACTCATACATGTATTTATTTATCCCTGTGCTAATTGCCATGTGAGAGACAAGGTAGGCTTAGTCTGTTTCCTCTTCAAGGAACCCTGATCTGTATTTTGAAGGATTGGTAGGAGTCCACCAGATGGATAAAGGAGAGGAAGGCACAAGAAGCAGAAATGAAGGAGTGTATACAACGTCAGGGTATTAAGTACAAGGAATCCAACTAGCAGCCTATGATGTGTAACGAAAGAAGAAACCATCAGTGTTGAACAACCAATTCCATTCAGACCCCATCATGAGAAAACAGAAGTGACTATCTACTTGGAAAGAACCTGACAAACAGCCCAAGATTATGTTGTTTGTTCATATGCTGGGAAATCAAAAAGTAGTTTGGGATTTCCCAAAACAAATAAAATATTATATAAAACAGATGTAAAGTGAAACAAAGTGTGTTCAAAGCCTTCTACCTCAGACTTGCTTCCCATTGCTGAATTTGGGTCACAAAACTTGGGATCTGGTCCGTACTTCCAAATTTATCCCCTAATTCCCTCCTCAGGCTCTTCTTGGGGCCACACTGGTCTGCTTGCTGACTGGTCAATACTCCCTGTGTTCGTGCACTTTCCCCTCTCAGAATCCCCCACCCCATTTCTTGCCTAACCCCCTATTCTTCCAAGCCATGCTGAAGTCCTACTAGACCAAATGAAGGTAAATCTTGAGTGACAGGAAGTGGGGTTTAAGGACGCCTATGCCACTGGCTCTCAGGGAGCCCTGCTCTTCTGAACTCCGGCAGCACACGCCATCAACAGGATCTATCTAGTTCTGCCCACGTCCGGCTTGGCTGTTCAGCCTCTTGTTGGTCAGCAGGTGCACTGAGCATCGGTGGCCTTTACCTCCCAGCATCCCTTGCACAGTCCCTTTCCACAATACTCACAACCCTTCTCGCTGGGGGAGCCCGCTAGGCACCTGCTCCTTCCCTGGGCCAACCGCAGGCTGTGGGTGTGGCACCAGCACAGAGTCGGACCCTCTGGCCACGGGGACATATGTGACTCAGGCCTAACCAATCACAGCACTCATCTCTGACCGCAGGGAGTGGTCCAAAGGGTACACACATGACTCAGCCCGACCAATCAACATCTCATTGAAGTTTAGGAAAGTTGGGCAGGGGGAAGAAGTCTGAGGTCATTGGAAGGTTCAGATCCAGTTAAGGGTTCACCCATCTTTCCCAGTTATGTGAGCCCATAGGTCCCCCTCTTGCTTAAGTTAGTTGGAGTTGTGTTACTGTCATTCGGAAATGAAAGAGTTTTGACTAAAACAGATACTGTTACCCCACTACCCAGCTCACCTCTGCAGAAGTGATAACTGGAAACGCAGGGGCGGGTTAGATTATATTTCAAAATGTTTGGGCTATGGCTCCACTTATATGAAATGTCCCAAGTAGGCAAATCTATAGAGACAGAAAGTGGTGGGAGTAGAAATGTAAACAAAGGATCTAGCTACAGCTATAGAGTTATCACGCTAAGTGAAATAAGTCAGTCAGAGAAAGACGGATACTATGTGATTTCATTCTTATGTGGAATTTAAGGAACAAAAGGTATGAGCAAAGGAAAAAAGAGAGAAACCCAAGAAACAGACTCTTAACTCTGGAGAACAAAATGGTGGAGCCCTGTGTCGGGCTCCCCACCAAGCAGGGAGTCTGGTTGAGAGTCTCTCTTTCCCTCCCTCTCCACCCCTCCCCCCCACTCATTCTCTCTCTCTCCCTCTTAAAATAATTTAAAAAAAAAATCTTTTAAAAGAGAAGGAGAAAAGAAAACAGAAACCAAACAGGCGAAGTTAAATTGTGAGTTACAGGAATTTAAGGAACACAACACATGTTTCACCCCATAACCTGTCCCTGGGTTTCCGGTCTTGAATGGCGGCAGCAACAACCAACTGCCCAAGTCAGAAATCCGGAAGGACAGTTTTCAACTGTCATTCCTCTCTGAGCTTTAATCAAACAGCAAGTTTTCTCTCCCTTCCCACCCCCCAATATCTCTCCAGTGACCCATCTACCACCCCCATGGCTACTGTCATCACCCAGACCCTCACCGTTGCCCTGTACAGCCTCCTAACTTGTCCCCCTTCCCCAGTCTCACATGTTGGCCCCATTGGCTCTGTAGACTGCAGCTAGAGTAACCTTTCCTACAACTTAGGTCAGATCACACTTCCTGTCTGCGGGTCAGTGGCTCCCACTGCCTACAGAACAAAGCCCAAGCTCCCGGGCTCTACAGACAAGTTCCTCTCGGCTCCAGCCCTTGCCTGTGCCTCCCAACCTCATGTCCACTGTATTCCCCCCACCCATCCCACTTCTCCCTCCCTCCCTCTGTCCCTCTGTCTCTCCATCTCTCTCTCACACACACACACACTCACACTGTTCAAGCCCATCCTGACCACTTAGTGTCCCCCACCCCCTCCAGGTTCTCTCTTGCCTCGTGCCTGTGCACCTGCTGTTCTTGGTGCCAGAACTTCCCTTTTCTTCCTACTTTGCCTGGCAAACTCCCCTGACTCATGCAAGTCCCAGATGAATATCAGCTCCTCCAAGAACCCTGTCTTGGCCCTTCCAGCCAAGTCACTTGCTTCTTCCTCTGTGTTCCTAAAACCCCTTTTGCATGTCTCTAGTATAATTCTAGACACATGGTATTATAACTATCTCTGTGTTTGTCTGCCACATAAATCTGTGGTCTCCTTGCAGACAAAGTCCAGCCCTGCAGGGACAAGGCAAGCATGCATTCAATCGTGTGTTGTAGGAATAAATCTGCACCAGCAATATCACAAGTTTAATTAGACTAGGGATGGTATATTTGAAAGTAAAAATTTGCAGGGAAACATCCATGATTAGATCAAAGAGATGAATGTCCACAAACTTCTTCCCTTCTCCCAACCCGTCCAAGGGAACCTCTAGTTGGCAACCTAATTCTCCTTTTCTCCCCAGCTCCTAGAGAGACCAATTCCTAGACTTTTTTGGTGCAGGGTCTGGAAAGAGCAAAAAAGGATGACAGCAGAAGGGTCAAATGAGGCATAGAAGGACTTAAGCCAAGAGGTTAAATCACCCTGTGTGACAAAGAATGGAGAGAGAGGGGCGCCTGGGTGGCTCACTGGGTTAAAGCCTCTGCCTTCGGCTCAGGTCATGATCTCAGGGTCCTGGGATGGAGCCCCGCATCGCATCGGGCCTCTCTGCTCAGCAGGGAGCCTGTTTCCCTTCCTCTCTCTCTGCCTGCCTCTCTGCCTACTTGTGATCTCTGTCTGTCAAGTAAATAAATAAAATCTTAAAAAAAAAATTCTCAAAGAATGGAGAGAGAAAGTTCGGGAAGTGGAAATCACCAGGGCTGGTGGAAAAGATAAGAATTCTTCGAAGTTTGGTTAGTGAACAGCTTCAGATTGGAGGACAAGAGAAAAACCAGCCAAGAGGCTAACCAGTATAGAAAGCATGCTGCCAGTGGGTTAGATACCTGGAAACCTGCTTTGTGGTCTTTCAGAAAGGTGAAGGAGAAAAAGCCAACTATGCTTTTGTCGGATTTTGGCTTCTTTGGACTGTACTTCTATGAGCGGTTCTAGGACTGGACCATGTGGGTTACAGTTGGAATAGGAGTCCAGGAAGTCATTGCAGTAGATGCAAAACAAAACAGGGAAACCGACTGAAAGCATGTCCTGCTATTAATAGGATGAAACTCACTACCCATTTCCATGGATCCTGCTTGTCTTACACTTGCTCGGACTGTTCTGTCTGGTAAGAAGACTGCGTCCTGGAAGAGCGGGAACATGGGCAAGCAGCACAGGACACACGTACATGACTGTCCATGGCAAGGCACCTGAATCCTCGCCCTTGCTTTACCGCTAATGGGTGTCTGGCCCCAAGAAGGTCACAGTCTCTCTTTAAACATCAGTTTCCTTATTTGAAAAAAGAGGGGGTTTAGACCAGAGGACCATTAACTAACCATGCATTCCAACCCTCAGATTCTAGGATGATAGGAGCCTGGGCCGCCACCCTTCTTAAAAGTCTCCAGATTCCAGCTCCCAAATCCCTACCCTCAACTGAAGGCTTTGGGGAGATTTTTCAGGACAGCAAGGAGCTCAAGAAACTTGAGGACAAGAGCTCTACAGCGTTGGAGCGAAGACCGAAGACCGTCAGCACACTCCCCTGGGGGACTTTGAAGAAACCTGTGTCCATAAACAGTGTTTCATTCAAGAGCAGCAAAGGGCAGCATGGAAAGTTGAAAAGCAGCCTGCGCCGGGATATTCCTCCAAATCCAGAATCCATCACTCGGCATCTCTCCTCCAGCCAAGTAGCATTCACAATGGCTCCGTTGGAGAGCGGGGAGCCTTTGTTCGGCTGCTCTGGGAAGGCAGCTGCCCTCATCTGTGCCCGGATGCCATCTCTGCCCCGCAGAGGTGAATAAACCCCAGGCACTGGCCACCTGGTGAGACTGAGGACTGAGCTGACCTCAGCAGGAGGAATTCCTCTTTAAGGGATCGTTAAAGCCCTGTGTGCCCTGGAAGTTGTCCGTGGTACTTCTGACTCCTTGGCGTGGTGGACCATGAGCCCATGGCTGGAGAATGACTAGGACCCCGGGGAAGAAGGACCTTCCAGGGGATGTACAAATGGCGTCATTTTCCCCACCAGACTCCAGAAAGTTCAGACTCCAGAAAGATTTCTTCAAGATTGCATGTAGGGGTGTGGCCAAATCCACAGAACCTAACAAATGCCAGAGGCAGGATTTGAACCCAGGGTTCTCTGAGGCCAAAGCCCATGCTTTTGACCAAAAGGCTCTGGAGCCTCCTCAACCTGTTGTCTTGGCTCATGACCCATTCCAGCAGTGGAAAGAGCATGCGGGCTGATTGATGGGGTCAATGCCCCAAGGGTTACAGACCCTGAGGAATCCTCCATTGGCTCCCAGACCAGGGGAGTGGCTGGTACGCCTTCTTGGGAGTCTGGCTTTTGTGTTTGTGGTCAAGGCAGGCTGACTGGGAATGGAGACAAGGGTGGAGTGGAGCCTTTCAAGGAGCTGTGAAGAGAAATAAAACCAGACTTGAAACAACTGGGTATCAAATGCAGTTACTGATCAACCCCTGTTTGCTCATAAGAACGAAGGACCAGGAGATGAAGGGAATTTGAAATCCACATCATGACCTATGAAACGGCTCCATTTAATTACTTATTCCAGCTACCTCCTAAAGCAGTTTTTCTTTCTCTTCCTTCTCATCATTTGATACAAGTTGCAAAGAACCGTGGAATACCCAGCATCTCTCTCTGGCGGGGCTCTCGCACACTGTTCTGTAATGATCAGTCCGTGTGACTCTTCCTCCTTCGTTAGGCTGTGAGATCCCTAAGGCAAGGATCTTTTCTTACTTATCTTTACATCCCCAATGCCTAACACATCATAAAGCTCTTGATCAATATTGTGGGAGGAAGAAAGGGAGAAAGGAAGGGAGGGAGGGAAGGAGGGAATTGAATAAGATAAAGAAAATAAGCATCTAGGACATACATTTAAGGCTTTTCTTGTACAGCGACCAGTTATGACAGATCCATGGTCTTGATTGGATCCTGGTTTGAACAAACTCTAAGAGATACTTAGAGGCAAATGGGGAAATGTGAATATGGATGGTATTAGATGATACTAGGAAATTATTGTTATTTGTTAGGTATGTGACTGGTGTTGGGGTCACATAAGAAAATGTCCTTATTGTTTAAAGACGTGCAATGAAGAGGCAAAATAGCATGTGCTGTATATAATTCACTGTAAATATCTAAAATACTTCAGAAAACAAAAGATGGCAAATCAACAATTATTAACTCTAGATAATGAGTATACAGGGGGTTATTATACCATTTTCTCCATTTTTCTGTACTTTTGACATTTTTGTGATACAGAATTCCAATAGAACAGTTTTCCAGTATAACCACAGTGCAGTTACCAAATTCAGGAAATTATCCTTGCCAATACTAACTCCTTAGATACAATCCATACTCCAGATCCGCCAATTGGCTAATCTTGCCCTTCACACCAATTTTTTTTTGTTTCCAGAATCCAATCCTGAAGCATTGCAATTACTCGTGATGCTTCTTTGCTCTCTTTCGATCTGAAACAGTTTCTCCGCCTTTCTTTGTCTTCCATGTTGATACACTGTTTCATCGCATTTGTGCAAGTGTGTCCACAACTCGATTCTCGAATCCTCCGGGATTCTGGTGGGAATGAGACATAAGATGTTGTGGCCTCCGCCATGTGACACATCGGGAATGTCAGCCATCGATTCAAGAACCATGTACAGAGCACGTAGTAGGGGCTGAGCTCTGGAGTCCCCAAACTGAATCCAACCATGGCCTCACTCATGGGGAAGACAGGGAGTGACTTCATCCCAACGCATGCAAGCTGGCATGGTAGTGAGCAAAGCAGTCCAGGGCAAGGCATGGGAAGAAGAGAGGAGGAGTCGCATTTGGACTGGTCTTGAGGATGGGCTCGGAGGTCCCCCAGAGGACTGGGGAAAGGGGCCTTGCCGGATGTGTTTGGAAGCAGTGCCCGGGGTCAATGGGCCTGAAATCTAGAGACCGTAGGATGACCGGGCTGGCGACAGAGATAGACAGCAAAACAATAAAGATTATCTTCTATAAAGATGGCATCCCTCCATGTACCCCGTTTCATAATCCATTCCTCTCATTTCACAACTTGCTCTGGACACTTTTTCCACGTCAACAAACACAGCTTACGTTTTAGTGGACTCTTAAATGAGCCATTTCCCATGTCAGACTAGGATCGACTTCATCAATTTCTTGCCGATGGACACACGGGTTGTTTCCGGTTGTTTTTGCCACTGTGGTCTTTGTTCATGCTGCTCCCATTTCTCTGATTATTTCCTTAGATAAATGGGGTGGGAGAGGCTTTTGGTTGGCAAGGTCAAGGCCAGATCTCAAGGATTCAAGCCCTGAGTCAGAGAGGGGGGCATTAGGCTGTCAGTTGTCTTTTCCTCACCCCTTCTAAGCTCCCTAGAAGGCTGTTTCCCTGCCTCTGTGAGCCGACCGCAGCCCGAGCGTGAGAGCCGGCTTAAACGAACGACTCACACCGATTATTGCCAACAAGGATGATTTAACTGTCCACGTGCGCACGTTGACATTTTCTAGACATAAAAGTTAGGACGTAGAAAGACTCATGTCCTGTCCCAAGACACCAGAAAGGAAAAAGAGGAGGAACAAAGGGGTTTAGAAGCCGCTCTGCCTGGAGACAGGGAAGGAGATGGAAATGTCACGTGGTGAGCACAACTTGGGAGGAAGGACCCAGACTTTGAAACCAGGGGATTCAAATCTTGTACTTTGGGTGTAAAGGCTGCATAATGGAGTTTGGGGACTGGTATAGTGCTAGGTGGTCCGGAGCCCAAGAGGGACCCTTACTCACCACAGGTGGTTCAACAGAAGAGACTACATTGCAGGGACCTCTCACACAGGTGTGGGCAAGGATCAGGGGACAAGGAAGGTGCCCAGAGCCTAGCAACGGTAGGAAGCCACTACCCGCCCTGGGGCGGAGGGAACAGCAGAGAGAAGAGTGGTACGAGAACCCACAGATTGCTAGCACTGTAGAGAAAGGGTCACGTGGCCGGAGTCACATTTGTAACTGTTGCTGGTGACATGACCAAAGAGAGAGAAAAAGAAGAAGAAAGGCGGCATCGCCTCTCCTCCAGCCCTCCAGTCTCCTGCCGTTGTCTACCAGGGCCAAGCCCAAGCAGAAGTCAGCGGCGAGGGACTCTGGGGGATGCAGACCCACTCAGATGCACGTTTCTATTTCAAACATCAAGGCATCCAGGAGGCTGCCTGCCTTCAGCAGCACGCCCAGCAGAAAGCAGCAGGCTGGGGTGCCTGGGTGGCTCAGTGGGTTAAAGCCTCTGCCTTCAGCTCAGGTCATGATCCCAGGGTCCTGGGATGGAGCCCCGCATCGGGCTCTCAGCTCAGTGGGGAGCCTGCTTCCTCCTCTCTCTCTCTCTCTGCCTGCCTCTCTGCCTACTTGTGATCTCTGTCTGTCAAATAAATAAATAAAATCTTTAAAAAAAAAAAGAAAGAAGAAAGAAAGAAAGCAGTAGGCTTGCAAGGGCATGGTATAGCCAGGTCACTGACGAGATCCAGCCTGAGGAAGGGAAAAGTTCAAATGGACTCAAGTGGATTCGGGCCAGGATTCCAGGATTCCAGGCCATCGATTCAGAGACACCAAAATGCAAGGTGTTGGAATTCATCGAACCCAGCACCCCAACCCTTGTTTCAAAGATGGGAAAAGAGCAGCCCAACGTGAGTAATTTGCCAAAGATCATCTGCTAGCTAGTTCCACACCCAGCACCAGAAGTGAAATAATATGACTCCAGAACCAGTTTTTGGTTTTGTTTTTATTTTTTCAAACGATACACATTATTACTGCGGTCAAGCATCAAAGTTTTCTTTGGTAAGCTATGGATGCGATGCATTTATTCCTAAATTTGCCGAGCCATAAGTAGTTAATTATCCCTTGCATATTGTGCCCAATAGAAGCTATGAGAAACCAGAGCCACCTCACCTTTGACGGGCTCGAGCAAGCAGGGAGTGCGAGCAGTCTTCAGAGCTCGAGGAATAATGGAGGACAAATCTTCCTCCAAATTCGAAAAATCCATCCACAAGGTCAACACCACTCATACAATATTCACTTCTGGAGTGCTTACTTTGTGTCCAGTCCTTTAATGGCTAAGGAAACAAAACTGACACATGTTGGCCCTGCTACTAATGGGCCCCACTGTCCTTACCCTCCGTTGATCACAGGTTCCTCCAAGACCTTGACCAGTTCACCCTTGACCACCAAGGACCTATTATATAGTCCAGTACCTAGGTAGTGCCCGATGCGCTCTTGTTAAACGAAATGAGCTCGGTCTAATGCAGGAGGCAGACAAGTCCGTAACGGCCCCAATTAGTCATATCTGGGAAAACAGAGTGGGGACATCGATTCAAAACAGGGGCGTGGTTGGCCTCCTAGAGCAGGTGCTACCTGGGCTGAGATCTGAGCCCTGTAAGAGTAACCCACAAACAGGAGACGGAAGGAGACGGGGTTTAGCAGAATCAATCTGATACAGGCCTAGGTTTTTCTCTCTTCTCGTTCTCAGCTCTACTTAACTGCCATCCGCCTCTCCTTGCACAGCTGACCGGTTTTTCACTCTCAGATGAGAAAACCTTCAGTTGTCCCACAGAAACATCTATGTGAGCCTATCTGGTCTCCTTACAAAAGTCACCTGTCTGGAAGGCAGGTGGAAATCACAGTTGTCGCTCTCACCGGGCGTCCCCAAGAGAGGGCGTCAGCGTCTGACGAGGAGTGGGCGAAAGGCGGGAAGAGGGTGGACAAGGTCGCTCGCTGCGGGGTGGAGGGTCAGGGCCAGAGTCCCCAGGGTCACCAGGGACAGCCTCTCCTCTCAGCTCAGGTTAACACTGGACAAAGCCACAGAAAGCGTCCACCCCAGAGCCTGACGCGCCTCGGATTTCCGAACAGGTGACACAGCCACTCCAGGTGCTGGGAGCTTATGAATCAGCCTACAGCTGGGCCCAGGGCCAGCTGTGTCTCTCCTGGGGCAGACAATGTGCCCAGCGAGTCCAATCCTCTTAGCAAGATATGCCTGGCCTCACTCACCCTCCCGCCCTTTGCTCCCCACTCCCACCCTTTGCCTACCCTCGCCTCCAGCTCCCCATTTCTCTTGCATCCAGACCTGAGCAAAAGCTCAGGTCCCCCGACCTGACAGTCTGGCTCTACCCCCGCTCCCTTATCTAGTTAGCACCTGCTCCTCGGTCAGTTCACAGCTTAGAAATCCCTGCTTCTAGAAGTTTCCCACGATCCCACCCCCAGGTCCTGGAGAGCTGTAATTGCCACACTGCGTGCCCGTGTCTCCCGCCAGGGATCCTTCGGGACAGAGACCGAGTCCTCCCCATCCTTGTAGCCCCAGCCTCCAGCACGGCACCAGGCCTGTGACTGGGCCAGGCCAAGAGAATACATGATCATCTCTTCTCTCGTGGGAGCCACTGAGGGACCGATTCCAGTCAGCAGGATGAGAAGGCCAAGGTCGCTCCCCAGCTGAAGGGTCCTTCGGTTGGGGCCGGGGGAGCGCGGTGTGGAGAGAGCTCCCTCTGCATGAAAAACCGCTCCCTCCTTTCTGGAAAGAGCTACCCCTGCTCTCCCCCAGGGGTCGGTACTAATCTCTCAGGGGCAAGAGAGTCTGGACTATGTTGTCGCCCTGTGCCGGCAGTGAGGGGAAAAGATGAGAGGGCAGGTATGGCACCAACACCGGCAGACCACATCCGCACACCGTCAGGGCCGCTGGACAAGGCGATGGCCCCAGAAGGTCCTCGTGAGGGCTCGGAGCACGGGGGCCACGGCTGCGCTTCCTGACCTGCACCTGTTGGCAGTCTCCCTGCGTCCTGCCTCCAAACAGAAGCTAAGCTCTCACCCCGCCAGCCTCCCCTGCAGTGGGGAGTGGGGCATCTGCTCTGTAAGTCAAATCTGCAGCAGGAGCTTCCGGAACAGAAGCGAGGCACGTGAGCGCAGAAGGCCTTTGCAGCATCCATGTGAGGCCGGGTTGGTCGGGGAAGGGGTGTTCGCTCCGGAGCCGCATTCCCGCGGGCAGACCCAATTCCCCCGCATGGCGGGGCCCTGGTGGCGGGGCTGTTCGCGCTAGTGCTCGCTGGGGGGGCACTCTCTCACCAGATCCACTCATGAATGTCAGTGTGGGGGGGGGAGGGGGTGTCACTCTCACACCAGGAGTCCCCAGCCTTCCCAAGATTCTCTGACGCACCCAGCAATCTTTTGATATAAACATCAAAGCTAAAATATCATGTCCTTACAAAAAGTATACAAATGGGGCACCCGGGTGGCTCAGTTGGTGGGGTGTCTGCCTTCCACTCAGGTCGTGATCCCGGGTCCTGGGATCGAACCCGGTGCCCGGCTCCCTGCTCACTGGGGAAACTGCTTCTCCCTCTGCTCTGCCCCACCCCCATGCTTGCATGCTCTCTCTCTTCTCTCTCTGAAATAAATAAATAAAATCTTGCAAAAAAAAAAAAAAGTTAAAAGTATGCAGACGGTAAATGTGAAGCTATGAAATTTTTATAAAGGGAAACATCCCCCGTGTCAATAAATAGGATATTACCAAGACCCCCATGCATCCTCAGGGCCCGCCCCCCCCCAAAGTGTCCCCTCTCTAAATGTAATCACTACCCTGACTTCTAACAGCACCGCTCCAGGTGCCTCTTCTTGGATTTTAAATACTTGGGAGCACAAAGCAGATATCATTCTGCATCCGGCTTCTTTTGTGCAACACCGTTCCTGAGATTCCCTTCTGTTGCTCTCTAAGGCGGTGTTCTGTTTGTGTTCCCGGCTGTGTAGTACTCCGCGGGGGAAGCAAGCCCCAGTCCGCCCATTCTGCTGCTGATGGACATTGGGATGCTCCTGGGTTAGGCTTCTCATCAATGACGGTGCTGTCGGCCTTCTCACACCTGGCGTTCCTGTGCATGGCCATGCTGGGTGGTCATAGGAGGGGAGAAGGACTGGGGCCAGCTCAGATTTTGATAGAGGAAAAAAAATGTGATTAAAAAAAATCTCCCCCCCCCCAGGGGTGGCTCATTGGGTTAAAGCCTGTGCCTCCGGCTCGGGTCATGGTCCCAGCGTCCTGGGATCAAGCCCCACATCGGGCTCTCTGCTCGGCAGGGAGCCTGCTTCCTCCTCTCTCTCTCTTTCTGCCTGCCCCTCTGTCTACTTGTGATCTCTATCTGTCAAATAAATAAATAAAATCTTTAAAAAAAGAAAACTCCCCCCCCCCAAAGGCTGGTGCTAAGGGACACTCTCATTGTTTTGCGGGAGTGTGACATGGCAGACAGACGGGGTCACCACCTCTGGGCCTCAGTTTCTTTATCCACAACCATAGCCCCAACCTCATCAGACTGTTGTGAGGGTTAAACTGATGACCGATCTGAAAGAAAGGGGAGGCAGGCAGGCCAACGAACACCGCTGTGGAGAGTTTCTGTGCCAGTTGCTTCCCCAACATTGGCTCCCTGAGGTGTCGCCATAATCTTGGGAGGTGGGCCTCACTCTTCTCTTCATAGAGTTGAGGGAAGTAGAGCTCAGAGGTTTCTGTGAGGTCCTAAACGTGGCTCGCGGTCACAGGGCCGGTAAAGGGCAGCGTCCGCTTTGCCCACGTCTGTCAGACCCCCCCCAACCCCCACCGTCCATGCTGCACATCTCAGAAGGTGTAGCTGCCTCCCCCACCCCCACCCCCCGGGGTAAGGGGACTCATCCGTTTCCTCTGAGGCCGGGTGGACTCATTTGCCGCATGGGGACAGTAAAACCATCAGAGGGCAGTTGTGAGGATGAAATTAGTTCATGGTTGGGCAGGGAAGGGAAACTAATGTTTCTGAGGAGAGCCAAATGATTTACACATACTACCTGAGTTAATTTTCACAACAGCCTTCCAAGATGGGAGCCGGATTATTTCCCTCTAGCTGGGGCATTCGGGTGTGTCATGAATTGTGACTCAGACGTCCCAGAGGGAAGAGACCCCCCCCCCACTGCCCTCATCACTCCCGAATTCCAGCTCCTACCCAGGGAAAGGTGTCCCGTTGGAATTAACCCCACAAAACCCACAAAATGGACAATCTCCTGTCACTAAGGCCAAACCGATAACTCTTCCAATTGTCTTTGGTCCTCAGACCCTGAAGCCAGGCCTGCACCCCCCAACACACATATGTACACCCCACAGGCCCTGCACAGCAAGCTCCCCTCCCAACCTCCCACTGCTATCAAGAAAGCCATTGTCAAATGCACACACTCAAAATGCTAAAAGACTGCATTTTTATTTTTCAAGGGCCCATTCCTAATCACAAGAGGCCACTTAGTCTGAGTGGGGCCCAGTAATGTTGATTAATGATTATGCATTTCTCAAGAGAGTGGGGAATGTTCAACTCCGGCTCCTGCCCCAGGGCCCCCCCGGGGTGTGCATTAATCAGGGCGACCTCAGGGTGGGGGGGACGACCACATAGAGCTGTGACCAGTGACCTTTGGACAAGAGGGACGCAAGGCCCTAGCACAGGGGGTGACTCTTGGTGTCCAGGTGCCTCTGCAGCCGTCCCTGGCGCCCTGTGCCCCGCCTCACCGCGCCGCCCTCCCTTCCGGTAAGGGGCTGGCAGGGGGCATAGAGGCGAGCCACTTCTCCACTTCAGTGCCCCGCTCACCCCTCCGATCACGCCACGTGGTTGTGAATATTAATCAGACCCCACAGGCCCCCAGGTAGTTCATCTAAATGATTTTAAGGCTTGTCTTTAATTCCCTTTCTCTGTGTGACAGATACACACATCCCTAATGAGGGAGCGGTCCCAGCTCCAACCCACTATCAACCCACTATCTCTAAAGGAAAGTCTATCTCCGGGTATTCAGCTCTGCCCCCCAACCCCTCTCCCCATCGCCCCCACTCCTCTCCTGGGTTCACTTCCCACTGGGCTTGCACCCACATTTTAGGGATGCAGACTCCCGAGAAAGGGCTCAGAGCAACCACACTGGAGGCAAGGGGAGAGAAAGAGAGCCAAGGGGAAACGTTGAGATTCAAAAATTTCCCTTTGGGGACTTTTCACAGAGGTGAGGTCTCGGGGGGCCATGCACACCCTCAGGTGTGAGACACAACATGGAACAAAGCAGAATGAGGATTTTAAGAGGTACCAGGGTAAGGCGGCCAACTGAGGGCTGCCACCCTCACACGCCACACCACTGGGGGAGTGTAGCGTGGGACAGTCACTTTGGAAAACCCCTAGTTTCTACTACCGCTGGATGTACACGCAGTTCTCACTTGTGGGAATTAGGTCAAGTACTGCCTTACCCAACAGGTACATGTGTCAGTATGTCCCCCAGAAGACGTGCCCGGCAGTGTTCCCAGCCACACTGCTCCTTCTAGCCTGAAACTAGCCCGCTGCCCATCAGCAACAGCACAGTTGAGTAAATCATGGTGCGTTCATACTGTGGAATGATCTTCAGCCACAAGAATGAGAGCAACACAATCACGCACAATAGGAACGACTTTCACAAGCATCCCATGAAGTAAAAGCAGCCGGACACAAGACAAGAGGCAGGGTGTGGTTCCATTTAGAGAATATTCTAGGCAAAAACTAACTTATGTGGTGACAAGTCAAGATGGTGGCTCACCTCGGCGGCTTGGTGACTGGCAGGGGGTTCAAGAAGGCTTCGGGGCAATGGAGATGTCATATTCTGATCAGGGCGCTGGTGACATAGGTGTGTTCCGTTTGTAAAAACTCAAGCTGTACACTTAGGGTGTTTGAACTTTCGTACATGTACAGTATATAATATATTCACAGTTAGTTAGTTAGTTAGTTAGTTAGTGAGCTCCATGCCCAGCATGGAGGCCAACGTGGGTCTTGAACTCAAGACACTGAGATCAAGACCTGAGCTGAGATCAAGAGTCAGATGCTTAACCATCCGAGCCACCCAGGCATCCCAACAATATTTATTTAGAAACAAAAACAGCAGCATTGTAGCCAATCTGTTCTTTGGGCTTCTTAGTAAAGATCTGAATCCCTGTAAAATTGCGTTGGTTGACTGGACCGTGTTTGTGTGAATGTGATGCTGTCCTGAGACCATGCTGTGTCCTTCCAGTGTCATGGATGTTCCACATATGCCCTCAGGGAGACTTAGGTTTCCGAGCTTCCCTTGTGGGTAGTTGGGAGCATGCGATGGAGTGCTGGCCAACAGCAGGTGGGCGGAAATGATGCATGCCCCCTTTCCGCCGGGCACCTAAAATCTCCTCTGCGATGCTCTACTTGCTGTCTCTTTCTCAAGGTATTTAAAATCCTTGCAAGAATTGAAAGGATACTGAGTCCTTGGACGACAAGGAGCAGAACCCGCTCCTCCTTCTTCCATCCCCTTCCTTGGCTCCACCATCCCACCTGCCTACCCACACTGGACTGTGATTTGCACAAGAAATAGATCTCTGGGGGGACCTGGGTGGCTCATGGGTTAAGCATCAGCCTTCGGCCCCGATCATGATCCTGGGGTCCTGGGATCCTGCCCCACGTCGGGCTCCCTGCTCAGCAGGGCGCCTGCTTCTTCCTTTCCCAGTCCCCCTGCTTATGCTATCTCTCTCTCTAATAAATAAACAAATAAATAAAAATCTTTAAAAAAAAACAAAAAAGAAAGAAAGAAATAGATCTGTTGTGATGTGCGGAATTGGTGACTGCTTGTTACGCTATTAGTCTAACTGACTGACTCACATACACTACGCCTTTCAAAAGAAGCCCCTTGGGTCCTGGCTCTCCAAGTGGAACCTTCACTGTCTTATAAAGGGGAGTGGAAGTGAACATTCTTAGGAAGAAATATTGGTTTCTCACTCCTTGCATTGCCACAGAGAGGGAATTTCCCAGGAAGGAAAAGTAAACTGGAAACTCTAATTTTTTTCCCAAAGGGAAGACTCTTGGGATTGGTGAGTCAAGGAAGGAGCTGAGCTTGTTCAGTTTGCGAAGCCCATTAGGCCTCTGGAAAGCCACCTTCTGGGCTCTTCCCCACGGTACGCTTATAGGAGTAGACACTCCTGTCCTTGCTTTGCTGTGCTCGTGACCAGGGAGGTCAGTCTTTCAAATTCTGGGGTTCCGTTTCAGGACATCTATGTGACTACGCCCCTATAACATATCTCCCAACCCATTTTTCTCAAGAATGAAGCTAACATTTTTATCTCTATCTAATAACTGTATCTCTCACTTGGCTCCAGACTGAGGAAAGGGGGAGAGTGATTTATCAGTCCTCTAAAATCCAACAAAGACTAGGAAAGTAGCCATTCTCTGTAGCAACGATCCAAAAAATGATCATTTTGAAAAATCATTTTGAACATCAGAAGTTGGGGACATTTCAAAGGATTTGCAGGAAAAAAAGGGGGGGAGGCAAAAGGGGCCTGAAACAAGGGGTAAGTTGTGACATCAGCAGCTAAACAATTTAGATCAGATTCCAAAGTTCCATTTCTGAACTGTCTGCCAGTGACGGGGGTCTCTAGCTGACGCAGACTGAGAGAGGCTGGAATGCAAAGAAAAGTCTAATGGTCAGTTTCTAAATTAAAGGCCTTCTGGAAGCAAAGAAGAGGGGCATCCAGGTGATCTCAGCTGATGGGATAGTGGTGCTTAACCTTTCTTTCTGTCTTGGGCGGAGTTCAATTGTCTCACCCGAAGGGAGGAAAGATGGTCTCCAATACCCCTTCTAGGCCCGTGAGAGAGCTAAGAATGTTCCAGCAAAGAGAGAGAGAGGGAGAGAGAGAAGCAGGCTCCATGCCCAGCACAGAGCCCCATACAGGCCTTGAACGCACAACCCTGAGATCATGACCTGAGCTGAAATCAAGAGTCGGAAGCTTATAGACTGAGCCACCCAGGAGCCTCTCCCCTGTGTGCCTCCTATAGGACACTTGTCATTGGATTCAGAGCCCACCCAAATAATCCAGGATGATCTCCTCGTCTCAAGATCCTTAATCACATTTGTGAAGATCCTTTCTCCAGAGAAGGTCATATTCATAGGTTCTGGGAACTAGTATGTGGACGCATCTGTTGGGGGCCCCCATGGAACACTGCAGAGGGCACTACCAGAATTTTGAGGAGTATGTAATAATCAAACATTCGAAATAATCTTTGAAATAATTTGAAATAATAAACATAATGAAATCACCTTAATTTTTTAAAGTTTGTTTCTTTATTTAAGTCATCTTCATACCCTGCGTGGGGCTCAAACTCATAATCCTGAGATCAAGAGTCACAGGCTCTTCTGAATGAGCCAAACTGGTGCCCAAAATTGTCTTAATTTTTTTAGCCACAGTACTCCCCTGGTTCCCTGATCAGAGTCTTGCTTTGTATCCGGTGAATAACTTTAATAAGCCTTTGCAAGATGGGTAGGTCTGATTAACTGCAAAGCTTTTATTTTGCTGAGCGTAGAGTTTTGGAGTCAGAGCTAAGTTGACCAAGACAGAGGGGACTGGAACACCCACATGGGGAAAGGACGGAGAGAAGGCCGGAAGCCAGTGGACAGCTCAAGAGAATTGAGGTTAGGAAATGGATTCATTCCTTCAACAAATGTTTATCTCAAGGAGGCCGTGCGTGCCAACCTTCATGCTAGGTATGGGGGATGAGAACTCACTCCCTGTGACGTTCAGTGCCAACCCTCTTCACCTTCTCCCCCACCCCCCAAATCTTCAGCAAAATCCACACTGCTTGCTAATGCTCTGAAGATGAACTTGAGGGAGGAGGTGGGGGAAATAGAGCCTTGTTCATGGGTTGGAATGAGGGCAAAGCCAGACTCCTCCAGAAGGCCACACACGGTTTACAGGTACTAGGGGAGCCAACTGGGACTTTTTAGGCACCCAGCATCTGCTTCCCTTCTCATGAAGCAGGAGCACTTTAACTCGCTTTGAAGGATCTTCCCCCACTGCAGAGAGTCTTAATGGGACTGCCAGTCAAATGTTCTTCCCTCAATTCCCATCACGGGAGAGTCACAAGGTCAAAGGTAGGCCAGTAAGACTTGGGGACTGAATCCTAAAAGGAGGATCGAAAGCGTGGAATAAATCATAGAGCTGATTTAGCCCAGCAGGTGCGGTTCAGATCAGTTTCTGCTCCCTGCATCCCTGGTATCCTTTCCATGCCAGGTGGCTCGGCAGCCCCTTGGGATCTGTGAGCTACTATATATCCTTCCAATTCTCTTTCGCTGAAGTTAACCAGAGTCGTTTTGGGGTACCTGTCACTAGAGAACCTGATGGAAGTGATGAGGAAATTCCCAATCCCTCCTATCCACTGAGAGGTTTGGGCACCCGCAGGTGTTGAAGGCGTGCCGTGGTGACAGCTGTATCTTACATCCTTAAAGCCAGGTTTGTGACTCCCACATCACGACAGTTGGTTGTTGTTTTGTTTTGTTTTTTAAAGATTATATTTATTTATTTGATAGAGAGAGAGATCACAAGTAGACAGGCAGGCAGAAAGCAAGGAAGGGAAGCAGGCTCCCTGCTGAACAGAGAGCCTGATGCGGGGCTCGATCCCAGGACCCTGAGATCATGACCTGAGTTGAAGGCAGAAGCTTTAACCCACTGAGCCACCCAGGCGCCCCATCACGACAGTTTTGATCAAAATTTGAAGTCTCCCTTAGGGGTGCCTGGGTGGCTCAGTTGTTAAGCGTCTGCCTTCGGCTCAGGTTATGATCAAGGGGTCCTGGGATCGAGTCCACATCCAGCTCCCCGCTCAGAGGGAAGCCTGCTTCTTCCTCTCCCACTCCCCCTGCTTGTGTTGCCTCTCTGTCAAATAAATAAATAAAAATCTTTAAAAAAAAAAATAAAGTTTCCCTTAAGCTAACAGTGACTGCCTTAATTAACAAGGACACTCACAGTACCAGTGCCAGCGCTCACTCAGAGAAAGGCCAACATGGTGAGAGAAACGAGAGAGGGGTCAAATCCATCAAGGTCAGATGAAGGCTTCCTGTGACAACTTGAGCTTCATAAACATTTCCCAAGGGATCCTTAAACCTTGCACCTGAATTCAATCCCACACTCCCTCTGGGTCTTTCTGGCCCTGGTGACGTGACAGGGGTCCCTCCTCCTTCCTAAGTGCATACGCATTTGCACAGGCCACAGGGGAATTCCACAGGGGAGACAAAGCTAAATTTATACCTTCAATTAATTTTCCCATGTTCTCTCCCGCCTTGAGTCTACACCAAGTCTCCTTTTGCCGCAATCGTGTCACACCCCTTGGCTGATAGTTACCCATTGTAGATAGAAGTTGTTCGACTCTTTTTTTATTTTTTTTTAAAGATTTTATTTATTTATTTGACACAGAGAGAAATCACAAGTAGGCAGAGAGGCAGGCAGAGAGAGAGGGGGAAGCAGGCTCCCTGCCGAGCAGAGAGCCCGATGTGGGGCTCGATCCCGGACCCTGAGATCATGACCTGGGCTAAAGGCAGAGGCTTAACCCACTAAGCCACCCAGGTGCCCCTCGACCCTTTTTTAAATTCTGTTTTAAATTTTATTTATTTCACAGAGAGAGACACAGTGAGAGAGGGAACACAAGCAGGGGGAGCGGGAGAGAGAGAAGCAGACTTCCCACAGAGCAGGATCCTGGGATCATGACGTAAGCCGAAGGCAGGCGCTTAACAACTGAGCCCCCCAGGTGTCCCTGTTCCACTGCTTTTTTAAAGTATCTGAACTTTGAATCCAGTCTTCCCAGGATCTCCAACCTCTCCTGATATCCTCTTCCAGGGAACTAGGATTCCGCTGTATGAACAAGTTCCCTAAGCCTCCTATGAGACTGGACCATCAGCTTTCTCTCTGAACAGGCCAAATTCCCACCCAAGCCATCACCCCGCCAGCAGAGAGAACACACCCTGAAGATAGAGAGCTGGTCCTAATTGCATCTGCCCAAGCACTACTCAACAGACACCGAGTTTTTATCATAGATATAATTTGTATAAATATATTTACATAAGAATATTCTTATATTTGAAATTTATATATTTTTAATTTTTTTCCCTTTGTAAATCACAAGGCAATTACCCCCAGGGATGACAGAAAGCTCATTTATGCCTTTAGCTAAAGTTTCCGAACTTTCTGCCCTGCCTTTGGCCCGGCGAGAAAATCACCTTCTCTGGTTGTTTCATGCCAGATGCTGACCTTTGGCCTCCACAAGGGCAGAGTAGCCACGGAGGTCTTAACTCAGAGCTGGGTTCCTGTCTGGCCTTCGGCACCTTGTAGCTGCTTGACCTTCAGTGCCTTAACCACTCTGAGTCTGAAGCCTCCTCACCTGGGATATGGGGATAACAACCCCTACCTATTAGGGTCACAAGTCAGTTCCCGAACCCAGCTGGATAGCAGAATCCTCGCAAACTTTCAAAACATGCAGAATGAGGGGCACCTGGGTGGCTCAGTGGGTTAAGCCACTGCCTTCGGCTCAGGTCATGATCCCAGCGTCCTGGGATCGAGCCCCGCATCGGGCTCTCTGCTCAGCAGGGAGCCTGCTTCCTCCTCTCTCTGCCTGCCTCTCTGCCTACTTGTGATCTCTGTCTGTCAAATAAATAAATAAAAAATTAAAAAAAAAAAAAACATGCAGAATGAGAGCGATTCGAGAAATGTGTACCCTTAAAAAAATCCCGAGTGACTTATGGACAGGTAATCTGGGAAGTATAGATCTGAGGCTGACGTTCCTTGATGCGGAAAGTACCTGGCGCATTCAGTACCCAGGTGTGCTACTGAAAACAGGATTCTACCTACCAGAGTTGGGAGGGAGAGGGGAGCACATGGAAAACCATTCCGGGCTTTCACCGTATGCATAAGGCCCTACAGATCATGACTCCCTCCCCTAATCCCAGTGACAACCGCCACAGCCACTCTGGAAAGCAAACAAGTCAACGGGCAGGAAGCACATGTCTTCTCCGCCCCACCTTCTGAGATACTAACAGTGTAAAGTCCAAACAGAGAAGACTGGCTTTTTCCCCAGGTGAACCGTTGCTATTAAGTTAATGCCGAGAATTTTAAGGGGGAAGGGACCTCAGAAACAGAGCTGCCACGAATGGAGCGGCGGGCAACCCACATGGCCTATTCGGTCAGTGTTACTCAAAGGCAGCTTAGAACACATGATACTGGCGATATGCTGTCCCCTGAAATGAACAGGATCATTCCTTCCTTTCTGGAATTTCTCCAATACCAGGAGAGGGGTGCAGTGTCGCTCCTTCTTGTCACCCCACCTTGTGATGAATGAAAGGGCCCAAGGCCTGGCATACAAATGTGGATGGTTCATGGTCAAGAAAAAAAGGCTCAACTGAGGTCATGGCATCTGCTTTCCAGTCTCTAGATCCTCCTAAGGCAAGGGATTAAACAAATTCCATAAAGTTCCAGGAGTCAGACCCATGGGCTACAGAAATGCCATAAAGCACACTAGAACTGGAGAGGACTCCTAACTCAGTGGTCGTTAAAACTCGAAACCCAGAGATTCTGCTTCCAGGAATGACTCCTACAGCTGTTCCCCAACATGTGAACAGAAGTAGATACTAAAATATGCTGTGTCACTGGGCAGCAAGAAACCTGGGACGCTCCTAAATGCCCGAGAGAGAGCTGGTTCCAAAAGTTACATAGTAATCCAGAAGAGGTAGCACAGTAGGTACACGGAAACTGAAGGCAGGCAACCGTCGTGTTGTACATTTTAATTTACAATTTTTACCAAGAAAAAGGCTTAGTTACAAAAGGGGAAGTTCTTTATACAAAATAGGGATTTTTATTTCACTCAGTAAGAGAATCCACTGGCATGTCTTGCCTCGCCAAATCAAATCTCAAAAAACTCACTTAGCTAAAATTATTTCAAAAAGACAGGTCATCCAGACAAAATTATCAGCTCCCTAAATGTGTTTGAGAAAAAGAATTTAATAAACATTTGGCCTTGAACAGAGGTATTCTACAGAATACTTGTAACCTTTACCGAAACTACTGCTGGGAGGCAGGTGAGGCGTTAAGGGCATACAAGAGCGACGAGCTCACTTACCACGAGAACCTTCTTACACATAGTCAGTTTCTGCCCCTTGTACAATGAGAACCTTCTTACACATAGTCAGTTTCTGCCCCTTGTACAATGAGTGCACATGTGACATCGTAGGAATAATGGCTTCTAAAAGTTTACAAGTAAATTTTATCGTGGCCACAGGTCAACAGCAAAAACATACGACAGTTAACGGTTCAGATTCTCTCTGCCTCCTATTTGATCATATAAATTAAATATGGAGAGGTACACACAAACTTTTACTAAAAACAAGCTGTTTTCAAATCCCCACTTCCTGGTAGAACACACATCACTACCGCTTGGCAGTGGGGGGGCAAAGTAGGGGCATACTGTTAGAGCACAGAGTTTCCTGAGAAGAAACCAATCAAAATGTTCAAAGCCTTTCTAGCAGACTCCAAGTACGGCGCCCATTCAACACTGCTCCTGGCAGGCTGCTTTCAGTCTGAAAATGTAAAATAAGAAACTGAAACACCAAAGCCTTCAAAAAACTTTATTGGGGGATAAGCCTACCTCTGATGGAAGCAGCCCACGTATGAAAAAGACGTTGTGGGTTTTGATGCTGGTCTGATATACATTCCTGACCTATACATTCATGGCTCAAAATAAAGACCATCAAACACAAATGATTCGAAAGCCATTACAACCCCAAGTTATGGGATCCACCTAGATGTGCCTGTATTGGCTCTTAGGATATGATCTCTGTACAGAGGAGCTGCACCTTCCTCATGACTAACCAAAGCATCTGGCCATTAAAAGGGCAGGTGGGGGGGGGGCGAAAATTTAAATAGGGTATAGGGTTCTCCTCTCCACACTATTCAATGAACATATATCTAGAAGGAAAATGAAAATGAAATGTGATCAATGCCCAGGTGTCTCTCAAAGAAGAGCAACTCCCTGTGGCAAATGTGATTTGGAACTTTCTAGAAGAACGCAACCCAAACTACTGTGGGTCCACACAAAACCAGTATGCCCTACACGAGATGCAAAGGGATTATGCCCACCACAGTTCACACCTGGCCCCCCTGCAACTTCACTGTAGTTTTCATCACTTCACTTAAGGAAAAAATTGCCTAGCAACCACCTCATGCCTCACGGACACCGGTCTGTGGCCCTCGCTGACACAGTGGTGCTTTTTTTTATAAGAAGCATCTGCAGAGGTGGCAAATGGTTGTACCAGACACCAGGTCACAGCAATTCCAAAAGCTGACGAAGCTCTCCATCGGCTGGTGCAGTCTTCTCCCCTATTGTTAAGTTCTGCCACCAAAGGGGGGGGGGGGGACATGATGGACAAGTTCTCTGTGACCAAGCCTTGGCAGAAGTCAATAAATAAGAGAGCTTGTCACTGGCAGAACCATTTTATGGGCAACCTCCTCTAGCTGCAAATGCGGGGGCTGGGAGAGGAAGGAGGGAGGCGTGTGTGCGAGAAAGAAGTAAAAGGCCCTTTGTCAAGGGTTTGGTGACCCAACCCCACATGCCCGGCTTGGTGTCAGCAGACCGGGACCTGCCAAAACCCATTATTCCGACGGAAAAGGAAGAGAAGACACCAAAAAAATATAGTCAGTTCTGAAATTTGCACAGTTGATATTTGTTCTTCGTAGCAGTAAGGACTTGAATGAGAATCACGAAACTTGAGGAACACTTATATTTTTCTTCAGGATTTAAAAAATTGTGTCTTGTACTGAAAGACTACATTCAGTGTGGGTCGGGTCCAACAGCGTTTGCTAGAACTCGGTTGTTAAGCACACCCAGCACTGGGAGGAAACTTCATCTGCGTAAAGTGGCCGGTGGGCCGGCCCGAGGCCGCTCCTTCACTGGTCCCCAAGCCGAAAGCCCTGTCCCCAGTTGTGTCTCCCGCCTCCACCGCCGTTCTGGTCCGCAGCTCGCCTCATACTAGCAGGGGGCACGCCGAATCCTGACACCCCTCCTCTCCTGCTGGGCAGCCAGCGGTACCTGGGGTCGGGGGGTGGGGGGGAAAAAGGGAGAAAAGACAACACAATCACTTCACAAAGCGCTCTGGACCCTCCACGTGGCCTCCTTTCTTGCTGTCCCCATGGCATCTCATGGAGTGTATCAGCCCGGGCAGGGCAAGGCCGGGGACGAGGTCTTACCTAACTCTGCCTTTTCAGCGTTTCACTCAATGCCCTGGCCCCCTGCAGTACTCACTTTTCCGGTTTCTTAAATTTACTCCTTTTCCAGCCTAACTCACACTCTAAAAAAATCTGTTTTCTGATCACAAAAGTAATTCAGGCGGAACAGTATGGAAACAAAACTATTACTCCCACAAGCCCAACAACCAGAAGGAACCCCCTGTATATAGCATTTTGACGTATCTAAATGCGGATCCAACGGGATCAAAGCACACACAACAAATTCACGTGTGAAAGCCAAGTCCGCAGCCTGCATGTCGAGGCCCAAACGGCATCTCCACGCCGCCCCTGGGCCCCGCGGCGTACGTCAAGGGGGACTGGAGCTGCCGCTTTGTCTTGGGGTCTGGGCTGTGTTTTCCACGGGATGCCTGACGCCCTCCGGCAGCTTCTCTCCATCGCCGAGATGGTGCAAAAGCTGAAGCCCGGGAAGGGCACCCGCTTTCCCCCTGGCCGGTTAATAAACTAAGAATCCCAGATCAGCTAAGAAAGCTTACACCCTTTTCTGTGTTCTTCAGCGTCTTGCCCTCCTTTGATCCTTAGTAAACTGAGAATGTGTTTAAACCTATTCCAGGGGCGCCTGGGTGGCTCAGTGGGTCAAAGCCTCTGCCTTCAGCTCAGGTCATGGTCCCAGGGTCCTGGGATCGAGCCCCGCATTGGACTCTCTGCTCGGCAGGGATCCTGCTTCCCCCTCTCTCTCTCTGCCTGCCTCTCTGCCTACTTGTGATCGCTCTCTGTTAAGTAAATAAATAAAATCTTAAAAAAAAAAAAAAAAAAGAAAGCTTACACCCTTTTCTGTGTTCTTCAGCGTCTTGCCCTCCCTTGATCCTTAGTAAACTGAGAATGTGTTTAAACCTATTCCAGGGGCGCCTGGGTGGCTCCGTGGGTTAAGCCTCTGCCTTCGACTCGGGTCATGGTCTCAGGGTCCTGGGACTGAGCCCCGCATCGGGCTCTCTGCTCAGCGGGGAGCCTGCTTCCTCCTCTCTCTCTGCCTGCTTCTCTGCCTACTTGTGATCTCTCTCTCCCTATGTCAAACAAATAAATAAGATCTTAAAAAAAAAAAAACAACCTATTCCACTTAGTGACTCAGGTCATGATCCCGGGGTCCTGGGATCGAGCCCCACATCGGGCTTTCTGCTCAGCAGGAGACCTGCTTTCCCCTCTCCCACTCCCTCACTTGTATTTCCTCTTTCTCACGGTCTCTGTCAAATAAAAAAAATCTTTGAAACAAAACAACAACAACAAAAACACCATCTTAAAACAAAACAAAACACAAAAAAAACTATTCCACTTAGCTCCTCATGTTTACAATTGTGCTTGAAGGCAGAGACCGTCACCGGATACCCCCCGCTCAAAGCCCTGACGGCACCAAGAGCAAGCCCGTGAGCGCCACCTTGGCCGTGGCGAAGAGCCTGCTGAGCACAACCGCCTCAGACGGCATCTCGCTTACGCCAGGTGCTGCCTGTGCAGACACTCACCTCCTCTTCCCGCAACCCTACTGAGCGGGCACTATTCTTCGCATCCCATTTTAGAAATGAGAAAACCAAGGCCAGACTGATCGTCAGGATCCCAACCCAGGCAGCCTGGCTCCAGAGCTGGTCCCTGCACTGCTTCCTGCACTACAGGCTGCGAGCCGCGGCGGAGGGGACAAGCGGGGCATCGTTCAGGGGGCAGCTGCCCGGGACTGGAGTCCTCATTTGTTTATATCATCCCTGCTGCCTTCGTGTTCCCGCCAAAACCAGACACTGAAGCCCTTTCAAACAGAAAAACAACTGCGTGCGGAGAAGATCTACTTTTCTAAATGGAATGCAGAACGGTGATCTTAGGGTTCTAGAACTCCCATCTTCCCTTTTAAACAAACACAGCTTTGTCTGTAAATCACAATGCACTTCCAACGCCTGATTTCTCAATATCCCTGATGTGCCAGTACAATAATATTCCTCCAAAGTGTATAATAAAATAAAACTGTTAAAAGCGCTGTCTTGCTTTGCTTCATACTCTAAGACAATATGGAAGCCATCTCCACTGCTTAAATGGATAGTGAAATTAAATGCAAGTAATTACTACAAAAAGACACCCAATTATACATAATCAACAAAAATTTATGGTAATTTCAAAGCAGTTACTGCTTTTGCAAAGAGCTACATTTTGTCATCTGATCTTTATGCAAAATTTAACAGAAGGGCTTTTCCACCAACAGAGAACGCTCAAATGCAAGGCAGGCTCCAGTGTGCCCTTGATTTTGCCACTAGAATCTCATACACTTTGTTGTCTGCAATCGAGAAATGTCTCCAAGCCGGTAAGTCAGAAATATGGCCATTTAAAGTAAAAACTGTTGGCTAGCCACCAAATGACCAAGTTTTTTTTTTTTTTTAATTGATGCATCTGCCATCTGACTTGATAAACGTAGATCAAAAATCCAAACCTGCTGTTATCGTGTCCTTTGATAATTAGAAAGCAGATTGGTCATTTGTTTTTTTTTGCCTGAAGGCAACTCAAGGCTCAGAAGACAAACAAGTTTCTTCCTATGCACTTAAAAAAATAATACTTCTCTGTTTGTATATTTCACAGACGGCTTTCAAAAACTTACCCCCGACTGACAAATGGGGTGGGGGGTGGGGGGGTGCCTCCTCAAGTTTCCCTGCTCTCATTGACCCCTCGGAAGAATGACAAACCGCAAATATTAAAAGGAGCAAGATGTGGAGGGGTTGTTTTTTAAAAGCTTTTCAGGGGAAGCTAGGACTGCTTGTCCCCTACCGGGGATCAGGCGCAACTGTCAGGCAGGGTGCGACACCCGGATGACATTTCACTGGTCCCTTCCTCAACTGCCTTTTGCTTCTGTGACAGAATGGCCAGCAACTTCCACGCTTCAGTGTGTCGGCATCTCTTCTGGCTTGTAAAATCCCACCCCAGCCCCAACATTAGGATTTACTGCCATATTTACCGTATTTATTACCGTATTTATTATGTATTTACCACCACCGCATGGCCAACAGCAGACCTTACCACCTGCAGTCGTGGGAGACAGGGCGCCCCTTGATTTACAGATTTGCGAGGTGAAGCTCGGTGGTTTTATTAAGTCACTCCCCCTGATGATCAAAACTGGTAGATAAGGGGAAGGGGACTTCAACCCAAGTCTGCCTCAGAACCAAAGCAGCACCCTCAACGTCCTCACTTGAGTGAACCCTAGAAGCAGAGAAAGAACCAGCACGCACTTCCTGGGTGCTTGGACTATACGAACCTCGAGTTTCTCACTTTCACTGTGAAAAGTTCCGGATATTTTCTGTTCTATAATAGCTCATAGACAAAGGTTTGAAACTGCTAACCAATGAGTTAACTGAACCCCTTTGCCTCTTCTCTGGCCAATCTCGTGTAGAACCAACGCTGGTGCACTGCGGCCCACACTGGAGCTTCACGCAGTGCCCCACCTGCCCGGCCGAGCTACGATGTTCCCGGTGACACCCAACGTTTGAGTCAGCAGCAGCCCCCAGCTGAAAGGGCTCCACGGAGAAGAACGAGCTGTGACTTTGATCCCTGGCTTCCTGTGACTGTGTGACCAGGGCCAGTCTGTTGGCTCCAATTCCTCCACCCGCCAGAGAGGTAAATGCCGCCCCTCACGGAGCTCTGAGGACGCCTCGTAAGACAAGGGCAGTAAAATGGCTGTTTGGTGAGGAAGAAAAAAAGCACTTACAAAAACTGAGGTGTGGAGAGAAAATTTCTTCCTCCCAAGTCCATCGGGTATCTGAACATTAGGAAGAAATAAAGATGTCCAACAAGATTTCCAATGAGCTCATTGATTACCCTGCAAACAAAGAGTCAAATTAGTTTCAAGACCTGCAAGTGGTCAAGTGAGATGTAGCCAGTTGTAAGCAGTAGCCCAGGGAAGAGAGCCCTCCCGGCGGCCCGCTTCTGGGCCCTGGCGCCTGTGACAGCTCCACAATGAGTCCTTTTGTAGTCTGCGTGGCAAAGGCATTCTGAGGGGAAGGGAAATCGGTCCTGCGGGGGTCCAGCTGCCCTCTGACAGCTCTTCCAAGCCCCATCTCATCCTCAAAATATTGTTTTTGCTATTTCCTGCTTCCAGAGTATAAAGCTGCAAAGCAAGCCTCTGACTGCTTCGGTCGTAAATACTGTATTCGCAAACCTCGGGGCAAATCGGGAGGCTGACAAGAGAGAAACATGGGGACGGGGGTGAGGGGAAGGCAAGGAACGTCTGTTTCCCCCATTCCTGGAGCCACAGCACTTCTCCCCTTGCCTCCCGCATCCTTGAGTGTAAGATATCACGAAGATCACTGAGCATAGCTGACCTTCACCTTGTAATTCTAAAATAAACATTGACCTTCAGGTTTTCCCAGGGCTTACATATAGGCCACTTCAAGGTTTTATAGAGCCACTCCTACTCTCACATATCCTTCTGTGTCTTCTCCTGCCATAGGGGTCCTGCCAGGGACAAATCAACATTGGCAACTACTCCCAGACTCTGCCCTTCTGGGTGGGAGGGCGGCTGTACCACGCTCAGAACTTGCTCTGCTCTAAACAGTCTGTTTGCTCAAGTCACTCATTTCCATCACTACACGGCAGACGTTAGGACCACACAGAGCAAGATACGTCAGACATAGTAAGAACTGGTACTATTAAAATCTGTTAAAACATTTTAAATATTTCGTAGCATAAGAAGTGGGAGTTCACAGAACAGTTGCATCTTGATAGCTTCCTTTTAAAATTCTGACTGGATGCAATAAAGCTTCTCCTCTCAGATCCAATTCCGGGCTAGAAATCTGAGCCTATTTGGCTAAAACTTCTGTACTATCAAACCACTTACAAAACTACTTCCCATCTGAGAATCTGCATTTTGATGACTGGTGAGCAGTCTTTAAGGCATCCTGGAAATGCCTCAGGAATAAAAAAACACGGTAATTTTACACATAGTTCTTAGAGGAGTCAAGTGCAGACACAAATTAAATTAGTTCCTTGTCTGCTCAATCCGGACAATGAATCCAGAATTATTTATTCAAAAACACATACCCAGAAGTACACTGTGCCTAACGATGAGCTAACAAAATAACAACCACTCAACACTAAATGTGCTTAAAGCCCTGCAATTTAATCAATTACGTCAAAATGAAATTACAGTTGACCCTTGAACACAGAGCTGAACTATGTGGGTCCGCTTAGAGGTGGGGCTTTTTGATAAATATAGTATAGTTACATAAATGTACTTTCTTTTCTTCAGGTTTTCTTAATAATATTTTCTTTTCTCTCACCTTATAAAAACGCAGTATATGATACAGTAATACAACACAACATTTGTGTTAACTGACTGCTTCTGCTATCAGTAAAGCTCTGGTCAACAAGGGACTGTTAGCAGTTCAGTTTGGAGAGAGTTAAAGAGTATACACAAATTTCCAACTACGCAAGAGCTTGATACCTCTGGCCCCCATCGTTCAAGGGTCAACTGTATTTCCTAAGTATAAGGTTCCGACGCATCAGTGCTGAACTTCATAAAACTTTAAAATTTTATAAAGATTAGCTAAAGAACAATGGAAGTCTTCAAAGGATTTGCTCCCAATGAAGTAAATCTAGTATCACTTACGAGCCTCCGATGATATAGTTGAATCCGAGAATAACCCAAGGTAAATAACAGGCCTAGGAGATAAATACACACAAACATGAACAACCACACTAAAAAGGACACAGCTGCTAGGCGGCTGGAATGGGTAAAGATACACCGACAAGAGCTTTATATAAATCCTTTGGAAAGTCACTGCAAAAATTTCTCAGACCAATCTAGCATGATTATACTTAAAACTTCCTATCTAATGTTATACTTATTCAGGGGCGCCTGGGTGGCTCAGTCGGTTAAGTGTCCCAATTCTTTGGTTCTGGCTCAGGTCATGATCTCAGGGTCATGGGATTGAGTTCCGCACGCTCCATGGGGAGCCAGCTTGAACTAATAGCCTCCCCGATGAGAAAGCTCTCCAGTTGAATTCAACATTCGAGCCTCTGATTCAACACATCATACCAAGAGCTAAGGGAGCTGCAAGGAACTTCACAAGCTAGTGAAGAAAGGGTTGTATAGAAAGAACTTGAAGACAGAATGTGGTAAGTACTCTAAGAGAAACATAATGGGTTGTAGGGCCCAAAGGCCAAGACTAATTCCAGGCAGGAGACTAGGAAGTATGTTCAGTCCCAACTCAAATGAAGAACAGGTAGGATTTACAAGAGGAAGAAAATTTAAAAAGATGGTACTGGTGGAAAACAGTGAGAGAAGGCACTAAGGGAACTGTCTGGGGACAAAAACAATATGTTTCAGCTAAAGTGTAAAATATGTTAACAGGGAATGGTAAGAACAGATTTTAAGAGACCGCTCCCCACGAGTACCTTTCCTTCCCCCTCTCTATCACACACACAGACATGAGATCACTCAGGGTCACATGTGTGAGAGGCCTGAAGCACAGAGAGAGTGAGAAGAGCCAGCAAAGGATTCCAGGTTGGCTAAAGACAGGCAAGGGACTGAGCCGGGGAGAGGGGGGCTGCCTACGGTACGCTGCTCTGCAGTGACCTCTTCTGGATGAGTGAGAAAGTGCATCTCTGAACTGAAAAGGGATTTTTTTGCAAGGACAAATGAAAAGGAAATTTTTCCAACTACGTGAAAGTACCTTAAATCGTGTTCCAAACCAAAATGATACAATCATGTCTCTGTTCAGCTGGGCCCAGACATAAAGGACTGACATGATCAGAGGAATCATCAGCAACTGCAAAAGAAGTCAACATGTAAAGACATGCCTCCAGGAGCACTCCAACAGGCTCAGCGAGAACCTACTTTTTTTTTAACCTCTCCCCTACAAGCGAATTCTCCTGTGGCTTTACAAAAGCCAAAAAGAAATTCAATCATCAGAATTACAAACTGATCCTCTCAATTAATCAATGATACAACGCATGCTACAAAATCCTAGAATAAAATACAATTATTTTAGATGTATCCAGAAATATCAGGGTCAAGCTTGATTATTTGAAAAAAAAGTAGGCAGTAAAACTTCACTTACTGTATATTTGCAATTAAAAAAATACATATCCACATAATGCATAGAAAATATTAGAGAATCATCACTCTTGATGCCCAAACATAACGAAGAAGCCGGCAATGAGCCAGGAAACTAACAGTTTAGATAATTCATATAAGACTTTCAAAATAAAAGTTGTAATTCTATAATTTCAAAATGCCATGTAATTAACCACAGGGTTAATGCAATTTAAGCTTCTCTCAAAGGCCATTAATTGTAAATCTGAAACATATAAAAGGGCAAACAGTTTCTAGGGACACTTACCTGCATATCCATTGCTAAGCCAGTAATCTTGGTTTATAAGGTTAAAGATCAGAACAAACAAAGCATTGTGCACCTAGCATCAGTTCATTTCATTCCTGTGTTCAGAAAGAAAACCCTTCTAGAGTTCAGGTTGTTTAAAACATCCCAGAACACAAAGGTATCTAATAATCTCCATCATGAATATTCTGTTGTAGTATATGATGACAAGGAAATGAGAGACCCGAGCTGCTCTGGCGTAGGACTCAGTTGGCCCCTTGTGTCCTTTCTGCCTTGCCCAGCGTCTTAGCATCTTGTCTTCAACTGGAAGACAGAGATATCTGCGGCCTGAAACTAACTAGGGTTCTACTCACATCCAGGGCTCCATAGCATGGTGGAGATCCAGAACATTTTTTTTCTTCCCTTAAAGGAGGGGAAAGGACATCCGAAGTGCCACATGTCCTGGCTTGGGGCCAAGTTTCAATGGCCACTAAGCCCCAGAGCAATGTTAAGCTCACCAGCTGGGCACAGACTGAGCCATCGCGCCCCCTCTGCGGCCCTCGCCATCTGCACAGGTCCGCAGCTGGAAGGCTGCTGGCAGCGGGGGCTGTGACACAGAGAGCCAAGCCGGGGCCTTCCAGAGGGACCGAATTACTGTGTAGGCCCTGAGGACCAGGGCAGCAGTGAAGTCAGAAAGGGATGCTGGTTGTCAATTAATTTTCTGAGATGGAGCACAGATTCCAAAAGCTGTCTCATGGCACGGGATCTCTTTGTGCTGCAGTCAACAAGCTGTCACACATGACACACAGAGAACTGGGAACAAGAGGAGGGACAGCAATAAAATTCAACCAAATGTGGAAAATCCGGCAACGGCAAGGGAACGCCATCACTTGAGGGCTCTGTGATGTACGACAGCTTTAAAGTCAAACTTAGACTGAGGCACCTGGGTGGCTCAGTTGGTTCAAGCGGCTGCCTTCGGCTCAGGTCATGATCCCAAGGTCCTGGGATCGAGCCCCGCTTTGGGCTGCCTGCTCAGCGGAGGGAGACCCTGCTTCTCCTCTCCCTCCACCTGCCACTCTGCCCCCTTGTTCTCTCTCTCTCTCTCTGTCAAATAATAAATAAAATCTTTAAAAAAAAAAAAGAACTTTAATTATTTGTAATTATTCACTGCAGCAAACAGATGCAAATACTGTAATTTGAACTGTTGTATGGAATACCGTCTACTTCCCCAAACCTGAAAATAATGGTTTATTTCTGGCCCCAAATAACAGACTGAAGGATACCACGATGCAAATCCAGTTAAAGAGGAGCATGAATAAATAGTCTGCCGGCCTCCCATCAAAAGCTCCTAGAAACAAAAATAAGCCAAATGTCATGGTTCAGAATTTCAGAACAAAGCGACTCCTCTGTAAAGAAATACTTCAGAAAGTTATAGAGAAAGCCAACATGAGAATATTTTTAAATTCCTCCTCTCAAGCAGAAGAAAATCTTTTAAAACATCTAAAACCATGCCCTTGGGGCACCTGGCTGGCTCAGTCGGTAGAGCATGCGACTCTTGATCTCGGGGTTGTGGGTTTGAGCCCCGCGTTGGGTGTAGAGATTACTGAAAAATAAAATCTTTAAAAATAAATAAAACCATGTCCTCAATAAAGCCCTAAACCTACAGTTAAGTTAGCAAGGCTAATCTGTGTTCTCCTAACTGAATTCCAGTAAGGAACACACTTCCCCAACCACCACAGGCTGAAAGACCCATGGGGAGGAGAGTCAGTGCTACAGGCGTCTGAGATCCCACCCCTCGAAGACCTCACAACCTGTCAGCCTCTGCTTCCCGGAGACACATCTGTGATCACTTGGGTAATACCTTCCCCCTCCCTAGACCGTAAGCTCTGATGCGAAAGGAACCACAGCTGCCTTGCCTACCCCTGTGACTCCTCCAGCAGGACTCTGCCGGGAGCTTCTTACTGTTGTGTTATTATTAGACACGCGTGCGCACACGCGTGTGCACACACGCACTACCACTGAGTCTGACCCTGGGCTTTCTGAGAAGATTCAATCTCCTCCTCCCAGCTTACATTCTAGCAAGGGAAAACGAGGCTGGAGGAGAGGAGGAGTGGGGCCACAACCCTTCCCAGAGCCTCTGACTCTGCACCTGAACGCTACATCTGGGAGGTAGAAAAGAAAGGCCCCTTTCCACAGATGAGGACGGAAAGTTAAACATGATACATGTTTACATGATACATAGTCAATTAAAAAGAAACCCTAACAAGTATTTGAAAGGCAGCGGAAAATATCTGTCTAAAAGATAACAAGCGGGGCACCTGCGTGGCTCAGTCGGTTAAGCATCTGCCTTTGGCTCAGGTCATGATCCCAGGGTCCTGGGATCGAGGCGGGCTCCCTGCTCAGTGGGGAGTCTGCTTCCCCCGATCCCTTTGCCCCTCCCCCACACCCTCTCCCTGCTCGTGCTCTTTCTCTAATAAATTTTAAAATCTTTTTTTAAAAAATTAAAAATGGGGTGCCTTGTTGGTTCAGTGGTTGGGTGTCTGCCTTTGGCTTGGGTCATGATCTCAGGGTTCTGGGATCGAGCCCCATATCATGCTCCCTGCTCAGCGGGGAGCCTGCTTCTCACTCTCCCTCTACCTTTCCACACTTGTGCTCTCTCGTGCTGTCAAATAAGTAAATAAAACAAAAAAAAAAAGGTTTTTTTCAATTAATATAATACAAGTTTCTAGCAAAAGTCTCTCTTTCTGGTTTTTTTTTTTTTTAAGATTTTATGTATTTATTTGACAGACAGAGATTACAAGTAGGCAGAGAGTCAGGCAGAGAGAGAGGGGGGTAAGCAGGCTCCCTGCTGAGCAGAGAGCCTCATGCGGGGCTCGATTCCAGGACCCTGAGTTCATGAACTGAGCCAAAGGCAGAGGCTTAACCCACTGAGCCACTCAGGCACCCCAGAAGTTTCTCCTACTTTCCCAAATTTCTCCCCTGGTGTCTCAAAGGTACACTGCAGCCCCAGTGTTGAGGACTCTTACTGGAAGGGGATCCCTACAGATGAATCAGAGCTGAAATTCGAAACACACCTCTGAATTTCAGTAATAGTTGTGCTTCTTCTGATTTGGTTTCAGCTTTGTGATTTCTGTTTTTTGTTTCATTACGTTTTTTTTAAGCAGGCTCCCTGACCAAGGTGGGGCTTAAACTCACAACCTGGAGGTCAAGTGTCACATGCTCTGGCCCTAGGCCAGGCAGGCACCTCCCCGGCTTTATGATTTCTAAGGATTCTCTGGACTGAACACTTTAACTACTGCAATACATAAACTACAGTACTATATTATCTGACAAGTTTGCAACTGGAAACTGACAAACCAACTGGCCTCCAACTGCAGTCTTCAGTTCAATTCAGAAACCTTATAAATAAGGCAGCGCTCCTATGTACTTAAGTGAGTCAGGCAGGAAAATGTGCAGGTGGCAAGCGTTCTGTCAGGATGTGAACACGAGGCCGTATGGCCCAGAGAAGACTGGGGATCAGCGAACCCAGGCTCTGGTCCTAGCTGTGTTACCTCAAACAGCTTGGTGACCCGCGGGGCATGTCACCACCTCTCCAGATCATTGTTTTCTTGTCTGTGAAATCTTATTTTAAAAGGACAGGTCTCGGGGTGCCTGGGTGGCTCAGTGGGTTAAAGCCTCTGCCTTCGACTCAGGTCATGATCTTAGGGTCCTGGGATCGAGCCCCGCATCGGGCTCTCTGCTCAGCAGGGAGCCTGCTTCTTCCAATCTCTCTCTGCCTGTCTCTCTGCCTACTTGTGATCTCTGTCTGTCAAATAAATAAATAAAATCTTTAAAAAAAAAAAAAAAGGACAGGTCTCAAAAGTTCCTTTCGACACAAACGTTCATAGCAGCCTTATTCGTAACAGTGAAAAATGAAAACAAGTCAAACATCCATCAGCTGATGGATGGAGAAACAAAACGTGATAATTTCGCACAACGGAGTCTTATTTGGCAACAAAAAGGAGAGACATGCTGATACGTGGTACACGGAAGGACCCTGACAACCCCACGCTAAGCGAAAGAAGCTGGTCACATGGTTCGTGATTCCGTCTGTAAGAAATGTCCAAAAGAGGCAAATCCAAAAAGGCGAGAGGAGGTTAGTGGCTGCCTAAAAGCTCAAGGGGAAGATGAGGTTGGACAGAAATGGGGAGTGGCTGTTGATGGGTATAGGGTTTCTTTCTGTGGTGATAAAATATTCTAAAACTAACTGTAGTAATGACTGCACAACTCTGTGAACACTCACCAAATGGTATGCTTTAAGCGGGTGGAACTGGACAGCATTTGAATTACAGGTCAATAAAACTTTAAAAAAAATGCCTCTCTGCTCTAGAACTTCAAAGTGCTCTGTGACTGGAGAGTAGGGAAGCGGGGTAAACTTGTAAGAATTCAAGCAGACAAAAGGGATCTATGGGCTAATAATCCTGCACACGGATCTTAAGTGTTATTCAGGTATTACAAATTCGTTATATGATAGTAGGGAAGACTAAATGGGTTCCAGGATGTCAAGTAACCAAGAGAAAACAATGTACAAATAAAATGTGGTCACAGAATTATTGTAATTTATGTTTTATAATAGTGTTATGATTTTTTTTAAGTCCTTATGTTTCAGAGGTGAATATTAGAATATTCACTGATGAAACGATATCATGTCTGGCATTTGTTTCAAATAATCAGGGGAAGGGGGACAGACATGAACAGAGATCGAATAAGACCAGTGATGAGACCATTGTTAAAAGTCAGCAGGAGTTAGGGGCACCTGGCTGCCTGAGTCCGGGGAGCGCGTGACTCTTGATCTCCAAGTCATGAGTTCGAGCCCCATGTTGGGTGTAGAGATGACTTAAATAAATACTTAAAAATAAATAAATAAATAAAGGTGAGCAACAGTTAAAAGGGGGCTCACGTATACACGCAGACACACACTACAACATGAATAAACCTTGGAAACATTCTAGTAAGTGAGAGAAGTCAGCCACAGAAGGACTCCTAAAATGTCTCAAATAGTCAAATCCATATGCACAGAAAGTAGCTCAGAGCTTGGCAAGTGCTTGGAGAAAGGGGGATGGGGATGCAGAGTAACTGCTTTGGGTTTGGGGGAGCTGATGAGGACATCTTGAATTAGACAGTAGTGGCAATTGCATAACACTGCAAACAGACTAAAGACCAAGGGACTGGGACTCCTGGGGGGCTCAGAGGTTAGCCGTCTGCCTGTGACTCAGGTTATGATCTCAGGGTCCGGGGATCAAGCTCCACGTTGGCTCCCTGCTCAGCGAGGAACCTGCTTCTCCCTCTCCCTTTGCCTCTCCCCCTGGCTCATGCTCACTCTCGCTCTCAAATAAATAAAACCTTTAAAACAAAACAAAACAAAAAAAGACCACAGAACTGTACACTTGAAAATGGTCACAACTGTCATTTTCTTGTTATGTGAATTTTACCTCAATAAAAAGGAAAACAAAGGTTCATCAACCTTTCTCACTACTTCTGTGTATGTTTGAAATTGTTCCATAACCAAGTGTTTAAAAACCGGTCATGGGTCATCCACACTTAGAGTTTACTATTGATGTAAAAACAAAATTACTCCTACAGCTTCATCCTCAATGAAATTCTATCAAGGAGTAGAATGCGAAGCAAGTCAGTATCAGTATCAGGCCCGACTGGGACAGGGGAGAATAAAAATCACATATTCTGGGGGCTTTAAGGACCAACCATGATGTGGTGGTGAGAATCCCACCTGTCCGTTTTGGCTGTGCCCAGACACTACCCTTCCCTGAATGAGGGGATGGGCGAGGTCCCTTCCAGCAGTAACAGTCCATGACCAGACACTCTGTACTGACATCATGATCTCCTTTTAAAAACACCTCATACAAATGCCAATTTAAGGAAAAATCATTTTGGACACCAAATGCCCATCCTTCTACTTCCCTGCAGTTATGAGATTAATTCGCAACTCTCAAACTGACTTCGATTTAAGGGTGGTTCGGAATTGTCTATCCTGAGCTAACCGCTAGCAGGTTTATAAAGCCTCTGGAGTCAGCCAACCTTTTCAAAATCATTTAGGCTTAATGAAATTATGTTTGCGTTTCGACAGAGCAGTATCAATTTATTCCTTCTCAGCATAAGCAACTCAGAACAGCACACAAGGTATTGTACAAAGGAAATAAGGAACAATTCACAAAGAAACTTTCAGGAAAAGATTTTTGTAAAAAAGCTTATCCATAACATCATATGGGTAGTCGTATCTGATAAACTACCGTATTATTAAATCCCCACTATAAATTTTACAGGTGAGTGATTCCATCACAGAGAACAAGGCTGTCATAGCTTAAAGGAGTACTTTTCGGCCCCAATCTGGGAGATGTATATACTTCAGCCCAACTGTGCATTTGACCACATGACACATGACAGAAAGGAGATGCCAAATTTAAGTGAGAGGCACATAGCTCAGCCACTAGGGACAAGGCGTGGACAAGATGTGTAAAGCCTCCGGTCTTCTACTTTTTCACGACAAAATGGTGACACTGTTACTTGTGCTTCATGATAATGTTGTGAGGATTAAAAATCAAGTCATCTAAGCACCTCAGACAGTCCCAGCATCGGTGTGACTTACTGAGCATTTCCCATCTTCATGCCATTTCCTCAAAGGCCAACTGCCCTCAAAATTCTTCTAATACGTAAATACGAACTGGGAAATTAGAAACAAATCTTAAAACGACTATGGATAACATACCTGTTTCAAGTCGTGTTGAATACTGATATAAGAAATATAAATTGACCAAATAAAGAAATCCAGTTCCTGGGCCCACAGGGAAATAAAAGGTGGCAGTGATTGGCCTCCAAACCTGTCCAGATTAAAACAGACACAGTGGTTAGTTTCTGTAAGCCTGGTTAATTTTTTTTTTCTTAACTAAACAAAATGCACCCTTGCAAAACATTCTCCTCTGTGATGGTCCAAAGGGACACCACCAATATAATTCAAGAAAACTGAAGAAGAGCTCTCATCAGCTTCAATCCTATCAATCTGGAAAAAATACTTCTAGCCAGGTTGAAAAAAATCAAAACTATACAAGTACAAGGTCAGTCTTTACCAGGATAAGGCATTCAGTTAAGCCTGTCAAAACCGAACTGTAAAGACAATTTCCAACAGGACAATAATAATCTCTATGCAGGAAAAAGAATATCGTGGGATAACAAACCTTGCCCAAAATTGTCATATTCAAAAGGCAGAAGTAAAACAGAAATGTTTGTATTCAAATCCCTGTGCTATTTAGGTAATATGGATATATGACTTCACGATACTAAGTTTCCCTCCCCCCGCCAAAAAAAATTACAGAAGGGTCTACAGTAAGAAGTAAGCCTCCCTCCTAACCCACATCTCCCAATTCCCTTTAGCGACAACAATCAGTTTCTCGTATTTCTTCCAACAAATAATGTGTTACTACAGCTCCTCCCTTTTCTTCCTCTCTTGCATCGCACAGCTCTATACCTTGTTTCATTCCCTTGAGGAAATATTTTTGCTGCCTTTAGATAAAGTATTCCTTTTGCGTGAATGTTCAAAATTCATTTACACTGTTACAATGCCACAATGCCTATTCTTTTTTTATACACGTTTTATATACACGTTTTTATACATGTTTTATACACGTTTTTATACACGTTTTATACACGATTATCTTTTTTATACACGTCCATGTAGGATAAAATCCTGTGAGTTAATCTGCTAAATTCACAGACATTTGCGTTTAATTTTGCTAGACAGTGTGACAAATGCCTACAAAAATATTTAACTGACTTACGCTTTCTCCTACAATGTAGATTAATGCCTGTCTTCCCTCCACACCCTCACCATCAGGGTATTCTGTATTTACCAATTATGTTTTTTTTTAAACTTTAGCATTTCCTTTCTTCATTTTTCTGCTAGATTTGCATTTCTTTATATGTTCTGGAAATTCCCCTGTCTCGCTGTTGCAAATATTTTCTGGTCTGTCATTAAATCTATGCCTTGATGGTATTCTTGCCATATTTTGACATGCAGAAGTGTTCATTTAATGTAGGCAAATGCATCCCTCACATATCCTGCTCACAAGCTACTTCTCTACTCTAAGAATATGTTTTCTCAGGAGTGAGGAAGTGATCCAAATTCTTTTTCTAGATGGTCACTCAGCTCTCCCAATCCCATTTACAGAGTAACCCATACTTTCCCCATTGACCTGAAAAGCTACTTTCATCATATATTTATTTCCTTTTGTATTAAAGTCTCTAATTATATTAAACTGCTATCCTGTTTGGAATTGAATTCCTATACCAATATCAACTTATTTCCATTTCTAGTCTTATAGTATGTTACAATCTGGTAAAGTTACATGATCAAATAATCCCTCTCCCATTTTTCTTCCACACGTGTCTTAATTTTCTTGGCTGGTCCCAAAATTTTATTTTCCTAAAAGAACTAGAACCGGGGGGCATCTGGGTGGCTCAGTGGGTTAAGCCTCTGCCTTCAGCTCAGGTCATGATCTCAGGGTCCTGGGATCGAGCCCCACATCTGGGCTCTCTGCTCAGCAGGGAGCCTGCTTTCCCCCTCTCGCTCTGCCTGCCTCTCTGCTTACTTGTGATCTCTCTCTCTGCCAAATAAATAAATAAAATCTTTAAAAAAAAAAAAAAAAGAAGAAGAAAGAAAAGAAAAAGAACAAGAACCAGCATCTTTGTGATACCAGTGTGACACAACTCCCGACCAGGAAGAAGCCTTTCACAGCTTTTTTAAGTTTTGGATAGACCCAACCACCAAAGCTGAATTACCTTACTGATTGTAATATTAGCCGAGTTACCTTATTACTTGTAATATTGGAAAACTGAGCCTCTTGGGCTCAATATACAACTCCATCTGTGAATAAAATTTTGCATCTTATTCTATTGTTGTCTAATTCACTGGCTAGTACCCCCAGAACAATGTTAAGTAACAGTGACTGAAGTAGACGACTTTTCCAGACCATAGGAAATACCAGCATCATGCTGGCTTTGGCCTCACTTTCGTACGTAAGTACGAAAGACATGACCCCTGCATCAAGGAGTTCTCAAGTAGTGGGTTATCCAAAGAAGCAAAAGACTGATCCAACGGAGGGGAAACTTGGTCTCGGAAAAACAAATACAAAGTCCAAAAGAACTGTAAGAGCACAATAAACAAACAGGTACTGCTGACAATTTGGGTGTGGCTGGAACAGAGGACATTAGCTGTGGGGCCTGGCCAGACACCAAGCTGCCCAGTTACACTCCCCAAGTGCAGGAATGTAACCTTCACAAGTTCAATTCCCCCTGGAAGAAAACACGCTTTCTGGAATACCCAAAAGAGCTACTTTCCAAGAAGCCTTCATCACAGATAGAGTACAGTTTAAGAGAAAGAACACCGGAAGTGATTTGAGAAGGCCTAGCTGCAAAGTCGTAGCTTGCAATGCTAGGACTTGCCTCAGTTGGCATCTGTAAAAGGGGAATGATCTACCAATACTCGCCCTACTTTGATTAGTGGTTAAAAAAATAATAATAATAAAAGTGTGGTCCTCTAGTCATTTACATGCAATGACTCAGGAGATAGATTTTATAGTTGAAGAAACAGAATGAGAAAAGGTTAAATAATAGCTAGTAAGTGGCGGAGCTAGAATTTTATCCCAGACAGCTTGACTCCAAAGTTTATGACACAAAACCCTGATTTTTTTTACAATGTCTCTCACAAGTGATATCATTATTACGAGGTATAATTATAATTAGGAAATGTTTTAAGAACTACTGTGCTTGTATAAGCCTGATTCTCCCTGCTTATGAAGAGCACTGGGATCTAAGACCAGAAGCAAGCAAGCCCTGGCCTTGGCCCTTAAATAGCCCTGGGGCCTTGGAAAAGTCTAGACCTTTGCGTTGGTGTCTTCATCTACCCAATGACGTCTGCCCTGACTCCACCTTCCTTATCCAGATTTTGTAAAAGGCAGGAATTAAGAAAGTGGATTTAAAAGGTCCTTTGTTTTAAAAAAAAAAAAAAAAAAAAAAAAGGTATGTGTGGGTGTATGATTATTACAAATCTCTTAGGAGACACACACTGACATGGTTTTTTACAAATTCCCATTTTAAGCTACCTCCATATTCCCGTAAGTTACTCAGGGCCTCATTTTGGAAAAGAAACCCTGGTTTTTTCCGACTACATCTTTCACTAACACTGACGACATGACACTATTTTTAGCCACTGTGTGCACCTGTGCTTTGGAAATCAGTGTCTGTCAAAATATCTCACTCCTTCTCCCCGTTCATTAAGCTTACCCTTGAGTTATACTTGGCTTTCATTGATCTAAGAGACTTAATATTATTTTTGTATTACTTTAAAATTATAATTTAAAAACACCAGGAGAAAGCTTATCTCTTCAGAAAACCACAATACACTTCTGAAATCCCCACTGACGTCCCCAGCTAAATCCTCTCCTTTGCTCTGATATGTAAATAGTTACGATAAGAAAACGGCTTTTCTTTTCGGGGCTGGGAGAGGTTGGCAGCCCATTTCTCAACCCTGGAAAGCCTTCACGGATCCCGTCACGGGCAGCAGGTGCAGCACAAAGAGGGCAGGGCCCTCGGGCAGAAAAGGGGAGGGGAGCAGCTCGTTTTCACCCCCCAGCACCCCGTCCTCATCCAGCTTTTTCATAACGAAAGCTGGGGCCGTCATGAGAGTTTAGGTGATTTGCCAGAGCTCCTCACTTCAAAGCAAGAAGTTCACACCTTCACTGGCTTTAAGAAAGGTTTAAGAAAGGGAGAAGGCAGTGCTCTTTAGTTACTGGTCCCAAAACTCCTGTTGAGAGAGTGGGTTGCAGCTGTCCTTGAACTAAAAATCTCCTGAACAACCTGCTACTGAAATCATTACAGATGCTACCCGGAGTCTAAAGTGGGGTGTTTTAAGTACCCCAAACGAAGATTTTTCCCGAAACAGTATGGACCGATTGACTTGGAGTTAAGAAATTCTACATAGGTCACCAAACAAGAAAGAGGGGGAGTACCCCAGTGCCAAATGCTGATGTTAGCTAAGTGTGGGCTTTTTTTTGGGGGGGGGGACATCCTAGGTAGGCAAGAAAAACAAATGAAAGGCACTCAGGTTCAATTGTGGACTTTGAAAGAGCTATTAGAAGCCATCCATTCAAGAAACAAGAGTGGGGCATGAACATGGGGAAGCAAAAAAAAGCAAAAGGAAGTATGCGACCATGAAGCGAATGCTTAGTCTCTGAGATCAGAAGCTTAAAGAGAAGGATAAACTAAAACCTAAAAAGAAAGATCCCAGTGCACTCAAGGAAAGAGAAGTCCCCAACATCCTTCCTGCTTATTCTTCCGATATAACACACAGCTGGGCCCACCTTACCACATCCCAGCTTATCAACTTTTCCATTCAGGCCAATCTTAACTGGGTACAGTCAATGATGAACTGTCTGTGCGCCAAGTGTATCCCCCTCCTATAACTGAGTGTGTCACGGCTGCAACTGAGAAACTGGGGCCAAAGTACCGAGCGGCTCTAAGGGCTGCCTAGGATCCAAGATTTGAACCACTACCATGTGCGCACAAAGGAACCTATGCAGATGACTGCTGAGCACAGAGAGTAACTCAGCACAAGTGTTACACTGTGGCCACAGTTCACTGGGACCTTAACAAAGGATCAGGAAGATCCCTGGGGTTCCCATCATGTACATTTCAAACCATGGACCCTTGTCTACTATATGAAGTAGAGAAAACGAGGCACAGGAAGCATATGAACAAAAGCACGGAGACATAGATGTTACATAGAATGACTGCTTGGCCTGCACAGACATCTACCAGAGGGTTTTTCGAACTAGAACATACGGGAAAGAGATGTGTACCCACATCTGAGGCTCCAGAGGTAGGAGGTGGCTGGGCGGGGTCCTTATAGGATATGCTAAAGGGTTTGGATTTCATTGTAAGGTCAACAGGAGCATAACAGGATCAGATTAGATATTTTAAATGATCACAAGGTAGTATAAGAAGAGACAAACAGATCACTGAAATAGAATAGAAAGTCCATAAACAGACCGATATATTTATGGCAAGTTGGTGTATTATCAAGGTAGTATTTCAAATCTGTGGGGAAAAGAAATTTTACTGCAAGGCCAAATAGTGTGGAATAATTTTTAGTGGGGTCAGAATCCTGATTCCACCAGTTACTATCTGTATGAGCTGGGCACAGAACATAACCATTTGGTGCCTTCCTTGTTCCCTGTTTAAAAATGTGTTGTCTAATCGTCAAAACAAGCCTGATAAGAGGGGATGAAATCAAATAGTCCATGACACAATTTAAGTATTGTTCAGTAAATGTCAGTGATTATTGCACTAAAAAAAGAAGAAGAAGAAGCCATTCATTCTATTCGTTGGTATGTACTCAACAGAAACGCATACCTGTGTTCACCAAGACATGTACTGGAATGTTGACAACACTATTCTTTATGGCCTGAACTGGAAACTATCCAAAATGCCCATTACCAGTAGAATGGGTAAAGAGATGGTCATCTATGGTAATCTATCTATAATCATGTGCAACAAAATGGGTGACTCCTACACACTGTCAAAAACAGACCAGACAGGGGCGCCTGGGTGGCTTAGTGGGTTAAAGCCTCTGCCTTCAGCTCAGGTCATGATCCCAGGTTCCTGGGATCGAGCCCCGCATCAGGCTCTCTGCTCAGCAGGGAGGCTGCTTCCTCCTCTCTCTCTGCTTGCTTCTCTGTGATCTCCATCTGTCAAATAAATAAATAAATAAATCTTAAAAAAAAAAAAAAAAAAGAGAGAGAGACCAGACACAGAAGAGTATATACTGTAAGATTTCATTTACATAAGGTAAAAAAAAAAAATGGCAAAAATAATCTGTGATAGTAGTTACCTTGGAGGGGACAGTTAGAAGGGAGCTGTAGGACAGTGTGGGGGGTGTTGGAAATGTTCTCCTTCTTGATCTGGGTGCTGGTCATATACAGGTATTCAGTTTTTAAAAATTCAACAAGCTATAAATATATAACACATATACTTTACTACCGGTATACTAGTAATTCCATAAAAAGTTAAAGCTATAATCTAATGGGCAACCTTATCTACAGACCACAGCACAATTGCTTGAAGTGGACAGGACTGTTAAGGAAAGCTTTTAAAGCTGTACATACCAAAACCCTAGCCACTGAAGCTCTAATCCAAACCTTGAGGCTACTTCTATGCTCAGTCTATAAACCAAGTTCATCTCCCTTCCGGTTATGTGCGTAATAGGTCTCTCTTCCCCAATACTCTCTTTTTTTAAAAAAACCTTATTATTTAATATATATATATTTTAAATATTTTATTGATTTATTTGACAGAGATCACAAGTAGGCAGAGAGGCTGGCAGAGAGAGAGAGGGGTAAGCAGGCTCTCTGCCGAGCAGAGAGCCCAATGCAGGGCTCGATCCCAGGACCCTGAGATCATGACCCGAGCCGAAGGCAAAGGGTCAATCCTCTGAGCCACCCAGGCACCCCAACTTTATTATTTAATTCAATTAATTAACATATAGTGTATTATCAGTTTCAGAGGTAGAGTTCAGTGATTCATCAGTCTTATATAATACTCAGGGCTCATTATACCCCATGCCCCTCTTAAGGTATTTATCCCAAAGACACAAATGTAGTGATCTGAAGGGGTACCTGCACACCAACGTTTATAGCAGCAATGTTCACAATAGCTAAACTCTGGAAAGAGCCCAGAAGTCCACCAACACATGGATAAAGACGATGTGGTATGATATATATATAGATATAGACATAAGAATGAATATATATCATATATCATATTTATATATATATATGAATATTACTAATCTGCTAGGATTGCTGTCCTCAGGGTTTAAGGTGATAACATAAGCAAAAGCTTGGCAAATATAAGCACAAGACCCAAACCACAGATCTGGCTGGTGCCACCTCTTATGATTCCTGAAAACAAATCATCGCAACTGAGAGTTCATCTCTTCTCATCTAAAGTCAGGATGCTTTTAAGGGGACAAAATATGAGATAATAATCCAGCAGTTATATTTCAAGTTTAGTTACAAATTAAAATTAGACTCTTCCTGCCCACAGAGAAAAGGTAGTGATGGCGGGAATTATTATTGGCTAGTAAATAAAAATTGGCACTATTTTTTAATAGATTATTTACCAGACTCTTTACGGGGACTTTGCATTTTTCTATATGAATTTTATGTAACAGAGGCATGAAGCAGAGAACATACCTCCTCAATTTGAGGATACTCGTTTTCATGTTTCTAAAACTAGGATGTGGCTATAGATATATGGAATTTCTACTCTCCCATCCCTCCAAAAAGTTGTACCTAGTTGATGAAGCACCTTAAAATCAATGGATTTAGATCAGAGTCCTTACAGTATTAAACTATCCCCACTTCCAGGTAACAAAATTGAGCCTCAGAAAGGATAAGTAACTTGCCTAAGGGCAGAGAACCAGTAAGGGTCTGAGCCAGGCCTGGGGAACCATGACTCAACTACTTGAAATCCCATGTTCATTCTATTTTAAGGGAAAGTAGATAACTGACTTGGAAGAAATCACCCTCAAGAATGTTTGCTAAACACTGAACTGTGTATTTTGGTAGATACTATGCGAAGGAGTTAGACGAGACAGCTCAGAACTATCTTTGACTCACTGAAGTGGAAACCGTATCCGCAGCTGTCTACCAAGTGCAGTGACACTTGTCTCAGGATGCCTGTGGGAGCTGAATGAGCAAACACGGAAGCGCAACACACACGGAAGGGGGCGAGCTGATTCGGTCCAAAGCAACCAGCAGCCCCGGGAGACGATCTCAGACACCTCCGGGGCTGCAAGAAATTACCACCTCTCCTAGTTAATCAAGGACCCATACGAAGACATTTCATGATTATGAACTACTTGATGGATGACTGTGAAATGTGAGGGACTAGGAATTTGGGACAACAGTGTAGTGAGTCTTAACACCCCGACCCAAACTAAGAAAAGACCACTTGAAATTTTGCAGTTCCAAACCAACAGGCTACTCAGATGAGACCTACAGATGAGAAGAAGTGACTTTCATCCCTTCCAACGTGAATCCACAATTCTAAATCAGGTTTTTTTTAAAGCTGTTCGAGACTCAGCTTCTAAGGAAAAGATGAGCCTCTAACAGAAAGCACAACACGCGCTATTTGTCACACATCTGCCTCCGAGACGCAGTTCTTCCTTCAACAGCTTCGTTTGCAAACGAGTTCCTCCAGGTGAGTCTGAAAGCGACATCTGTCCAGGATGGGTAGGAGCCAGAGGAGCAGAAAGAAGATACAGACACTGGCCTTTTCACAGGTGGACAATCAGCCCGCTGTCCCTGCTCCCAGCAGCTTCTCCCTGGTCTCGGGATGAGCCCCGACGAGTAAACGTGTCAGAGATGGGAAAAGCATGGGAGCTGGGACATGAGTGATGATTCTGATAATCAAGTCACCGCTGTCAGTATTTACCTCGTCTCTTAGAAAGGCTTTCTTACTTCACTTGACTGCACAAGTGAGCGAGACTTTGCAAGGAGGGCCAAAGAGCCAGTTTTGACCAGATCCTTCTCACAAAAGGATTTACAACCACTGCTCCTCCTGTACACACACTACCCAACATGCCACTCACCAGGCACAAAGCACACGACATTCACTAGGTCACAAATAATTACCAAAGCAAATAAATAGAAAACAGTGTGCAATTCTGACTGCGGGCCCAAATCATTTTCTAACATCCAACTGCCTACTTAACTTCTGCATCTGGATGCCTAAGAAGCATCTCTAGACTTAACGTGGCCAACACAGAACTCTTTATCCACCACGCCCCCCATCCCCAAACCTACGCCTTCCTAAACATTTCCCATCTTGGTAAAGGGCTCCACCATCCCCTGTGGAAACAGTGACAGCTCTAAGTGCTGCTGCCTTCAGCCATTCCCCCTTCACATCCATTCAGCAGCAACCTTGGGCCGCTCAACTCCCAAATCCATCCACTTCTATCTTCGCGGCCACCCTGGCCCAAAACATCATCTCTCTTGCCTTCCAACTTGATTCCTGCCTCTCCCCATATCAAGTCCATCCCACAGAGCAGTCAAAGCAATCTTGTCAGTCTTCTGTTCAAAATGCTCCAAAGTGGGGCACCCGGGTGGCTCAGTGGGTTAAGGCCTCCACTTTCGGCTCAGGGCATGATCCCGGGGTCCTGGGATCGAGCCCCGCATTGGGCTCTCTGCTCGGCGGGGGGCCTGTTTCCTCCCCTCTCTCTCCCTGCCTCTCTGCCTACTTGTGATCTCTGTCTGTCAAATAAATAAATAAATCTTTTAAAAAAAAAATAAAATAAGGGGCGCCTGGGTGGCTCAGTGGGTTAAAGCCTCTGCCTTCGGCTCAGGTCATGATCTCAGGGTCCTGGGATCAAGCCCCGCATCGGGCTCTCTGCTCAGCGGGGAGCCTGCTTCCTCCTCTCTCTCTGCCTGCTTCTCTGCCTGCTTGTGATCTCTGCCTGTCAAATAAATAAATAAAATCTTTAAAAAAATAATAAAATAAAATAAAAACAAAATGCTCCAAAGCCTTCCTGGTTTATTTATTTATTTATTATTCCTATTTATTTCAAAATAAAGTCCAAGCCACAAAGCCCTGAGCGATCCAGGTCCAGGCTACCCTTCCATCTCTGCTTTATCGTACTCATCCCGCATTACTTCTGTCCTCACCTACCAATCCTCATCCCTACAGCTGACTCTGGACTAAGCTCACCACTCTTCCTTCTGTTTCTAGGCCCTGCCTCTCAGCCTTCCACTTACTATTTCTTCTTCTTAGACAGTCGTCCCCAGAGCCAGATCCTCCCAAAGCTGGCTCCTTGGCATTCAGATTTCAGTTCAGATATCATCTCTGAAGCCTTTCTGGAACATTCTATCAAATGTTAAGTCACTCTCTATCACACGCCTCTCTTTCTTCATGGGAGCTGGGACTTTCTGTCCTATTCACTATTGTGGCTCCAGCGCCCAACACTAGTAAGTGCCAATTATTTCCACGAATTCAACCAACATGAAAGCACATGCTATGTGCCAGGCACTATTCTGTTTAACAAAGGTAGCAGTAAACAAGTCAGGGGTCTGATTCTCATGGAGCCTGAGTTTCTGAAGGGAAGCCGACTAACATATGCCAACAGGTGATACGCAGCAAGTACAATTAAGGATAAGGGAGATGGCGTGAAGGAGGGGTACTATTTTATGTAGGGCAATCCATAAAGCCTTGGCAATAAGGCAGCACTGGGGAAGAGACTTGAAGAAGGCAAGGAAGTAATCACGGTTAGGACCTGAGGACCTTAGGAGAGAGATGGCTGCTGAAGGAACAACAAGAATTCCATTGTGGAGCCCAATGTGTAAGGAAGGTGGAGAGTGGCAGGAGATAAAGTCAGAGCAGAAGTAGAGGGTCTTGCAGGCCACTGGAAAGACTTGCATTTTGCCCATCTGAGTTGAGAAGACATTGGAAGGTTCAGGGCAGAGGACTGACGGACTTGGTTTATATTTTAAAAGGATCACTCCAGCTGTCTAGAGAAAAGACAGAAAGGAACTGGGCTGGAATGATAATGGCTTATAATGGAGAATGAAAAGGGACCTGGATATATATCTAAAATTGAGCAAACAATTAGCTGGCAAATTGTGGGATGTGGGAGAAAAGCCAAAGATGATTCTATGACTACTAGTTTGAGCTCCTGTAATAATGGAAGTGCTATATACTTCTAGGGCAAAGGACAAAGGGTATCCAGTTTGGGACATTTTAAATTTGAGATGCCTATTAGTCATCTGAGTGATAAATTCCAAACTGACAGCTGGAAATCAGGAGACAGATCTGGACTGAAAATATGTATATTTGTATTTGAGAGTCTTCAGTGTATAGAATGTATTTAACGCCATGGAGCTAAATGAGATCACCTACAGCTGGGGAGAGTATAGAGAAAAGTTCCTATAACTGATCCCTGGGGCACATCACAACAGTGAAAGGTCAGGAAGATGAGGAACCAGGAAAAGAGTAAGAAACAGCAGTCAAGAGGGGTAAGACAAGACAAGTGTTATCCACATGTCAATTAATGTGCTCAAATTAATGTCAGATCTTAGTATCTGACCTGCCACTGATTAATGATCTAAATCACAGACTCCAGTGAATAAGGATCATGTCTGGGAAACTAATACTCTCTTGCCAGAAATACTCTGGACAGTTTCCTTCATACTTAAACAAATAACTAGGCCTTCTATTTCTGAACCAATTTACTCTTTACTTAGTCCTTCATACATTCTACTACATGCCAGATACCAGGTACGGACTGGATGAAACGCAGACAAACAACTCTCGCATCTGACTTCAAACTACTCCCACAAAGGGGGGAGGGGGGAAGCTCCATTAATACAAGAAGAACTGGATGTTGAGTAAGTTGACAACCACATGGCACCCACGTGGGTGGCAGAATAAGGTCAGAGGGCATCTGCTCCGGGTGGACCCAAGCTGGTAATCACCGGCGCCCAAAAGATTAAAAACTATCTCAGAATTACCTTCCCGCTGCCTCCTTCTCTGAATGCAGAGGGCGGGGAGCATAATCTTAGAAGGGCGAGATCAGTCCCTTTTTACCAGGACAAACCCACTGCTCCAGCCATCCTGGCCGTAAAGCTCCGGACCCCTTCGCCTCCACCCCGCCCCCCCGACCACAGGACCCGCCCTAAACCGCTGGAGCGGTCGCACTACAAATCCCACCAGGCACCGCGCGCCCGCAACATGCCGGTGTACGCTCCGCAGCCGACAGGCCTCCTGGGACCTGCAGTCTCCACGCTGCTCGTCGCCGGTCAGTACCTGGAAGCGATAGAGGAAGGCTTCGGGCCAGAGAAAGAAGTAGGCCGGGCTGATGAGACCGAGTTTGCCAACCAAGGGCACCGCGACAGTGGCGGCGAACCAATAGCGCGTGATGGCCGGGATGCTCCTGAACCAGTCCCCGATGTCCGACATCTTCGCCTTTTAAGTGGCCAGAACAGGCACAGCCGTCCCACTCCCCGTCCCTGGCCCCTCAGGACCCGGCCCGCTCCGCGAGTGGAAGGTGTCGAGGCGGAAGCCGCCCAAGCCGCGGATAAGAAGGCGGAGATAGGCGGACGTGGCGCCACCGAATTCGGACGAGCGAGGGAGCGTTCGAAGGCAAACTTCCCCTTCCGGCGGCCACGGAAGACGTTGACCAGAAGTCCCGCCGCTTAAAGGGCAAGCACGGATATTTGCCACGGGGCTGAAAAGCTCGGCGGTCCGGGGGTGGGGCCATAGGGGCGGGGCCATAAGAGGCGAAGACACGACTGGTGGGAAACAGTGGTTGCCAGGGGCAACGGCAAATACAGCCAATGGCGAGGCTGAACCAATGGCGAGGCTGAACGCCTGGAATTTAGTTCAAGCCGGGTTTGTAATCCAGGTGGGTCTTCTCGGGCGGTGTTTAAAAAGGAAGGAGGAAAATCACACACTTTTCGTTTGTTCTTGCATTCGACAAATGTCTGTGCGGGGCTTAGCAAGTGTGAGGTGAGTTCTAGGCACCGGGGATCCTGCGACTATCAAAGCTGTCGCGGTACCTTCTCTCCTGGAGCTTACATTCTAATGAGGATAGACAACTGCTAAATAAGTGAATACTTATTTTTATTAATTTCAGCGAGTGAAAAAAGTAAAGAATATAATAAAATAGGAGTGGCTGGGTGGGAGCAGGGGACTGTGGAAAAGATAGCTACTTTAGATGAGAATGATCCGGGAGAACTTCTTCCATGAGGTGACCTTTGAGCTGAACCACCCCCGCTACCCCACTACCGCCCCAGGCAAAGAACTGGGGAGTTCTCCACGCCGAGAAAACAGCAGCTCCAACCAGCTTGGAATGTTGGAGGGCCTGAAAGTAGAAATGATCTTAACTATCAAGTAGGATTTTAAATAACAAGTAGATGAGAATCCGTCCTATTCTTAAAAGAATCTGTAAAAAGATAGGAAGATAGAACTTTTCCTGTTGTTTTCAGATGTAGGTCCTGCAGTTTAAGTTTGATTACACTAAAAAAAAAAAAAAATGATTAAGCCATCCAATAAAAACCACTAGGGACACACCTGTAGTCCAGAATTAGCTTTATTTGTTGCAGAAGGGGACACTGCACTCTAGAGGAACCTGGACCATCTCATCAGTCAAAAGAGTGGGTGAAGTAAAATTTTGGTAAAATTTAAATGAAGCAGTGTTTTGATGGGTTCAAAGCAAAGCAGTGCTGTGTGTAAAAGTGTTAACATCAAGCCTAGGCCTGAGCTGAGAAGCAGACCGGAGGTCTTCTTTCCTTTGAAATCTCAAATTTAGGATAAATGTGGACTATTGGGTCTGAAAGGTCCTTATGGAAAGATTTGCACCTAGATTGAAAATCATGTGTTAGAATGACCCATATAGTTCAGATCCGTCGGGGGAGAATGGAATTTTCCATCTATACCAATAAAATTTCAAACAGCAAAGTGTGTTCAACAATGGATTATTTTATTTTTTTTATTATGTTAGTCACCATACAATACATCGTTAGTTTTTGAACAATATATTATTTTAGAAAACATTTCTTAGCACAACATCCCTGATGTCCATTAGCAAAAAAACAGTTTTTACACAATAAAAGGGAACTAAATATTCCACAGTCTGACAAAAACATGTAACATTTGGGGACCTAATGGATATCACGCATAGTGAATATATGAGAAAACTCCTCATTTATACAAAGCTGGTAGGAACGTAAATTAGTACAACCTTAGAACATAATTTTGATATACAATCAAAGCCAGAGCATTGTATAAATAGCATAATATTTGAAGATACTGCCTGAGATTCATTCCCTGCACCTCCCCACTACCCATTGTATCCAAGGTACAATAAGAGAAAATGGGTTATCTAGCTTTTGTGGAAAGCTAAGGAAGTTTTCTCTGATGAAATTGTAAAAATTACAATCTCACTGTGCCTTAGTTTCCTCATCTGTAAAATGGGAGAAGGGAGAACAATAGTACTGCATTCATAGGATTGTTGTTAAGATTCAAATGAGATAAATTCATGTCTAGGCCTTAAAGGGACATCAACATTATTACTATTCTCTTTTCGAAATGTTTTACGATGAAAGCATATCGCTTTTAGAAATAGAAATCTGCATTTTCAAAACCCTATCCCCTTCCACCATGTGATTCTGATCCAAGTTATCTGCAGACCATTCTTTGAGAACCATCAGACTAGATGGACATTCACGATTTTTCTGTTTCTCTCTGTAAAATCACTATATATTGTGATAAACCATTCTGGGCAATAAAAAGGTGGTTTATTCTTAGCTATCTTAAATAGAGGACTTCCCCAATGCTCCCAAACAGCTTGCTCTAGACTCTAATTGCTTAGCTTGTAAGGAAGTCCCTATGTTACTGTCATTAACACAAGTCATCATTTAAAAACATGCAGATAATGATTAGGCTAAGTTCTAGGAAACATTGTGGAAGCGTGGGGGGAATAAGCGCTCAGATGAATTGTTGATGAGAATATTCATTGGTACAGCCTCTCTGGCAAGCACTTTGGCAATATTGAAATGTATTTCTAGGAATTTAAGCTTTAGGTAGACTCCCAACTTTTTTTTCTTAAGTGCACAAGAGATTGGAAATACCTGATTATCCATCAATAAGAAACTGATTAAACTATGGGTAGTCCATATGATCAAATACTATCAACCTTTATTGGAAAACAATAACTTCCTACACCCCAAAAATGGAATGATCTCTAATAATATAGCAATAAGGACACAAGAGTTACAGTACAATGTACACACTATGCCATTACACAGTTGTATTATTCAGAAGGCACACACACAAATATACACACGGTATTTGCTTGGAACAGCAGTTACCTCTGGGAAGGGAAACTCAAAGGCTGGGAGACAAGAGTAGGAAAGAGACATTTTACTGCATATTCTTTTATACCTTTTAAATGTTGACCCAACTATATGTACTAGGTACTTCAGAATTAATTTTCAAAATATGTAAAAAGGAGGTTTGTTCAGAAAGGAACAGGTTCAATGTCAAAAACTTAAGAAAGATTGAGAGGTAGAAAAGATGACCATAACTCTGTCTTTCCTGCTGTGTTGAAGTGTGTTTCCAATTGTTTCTCTAAAAAAAGGACTCTAAAAAACTGGGGAGGGGAGACCAACAATTATGAGCACAATCTTGCCTAGCTCTGAAGCTTGGCACTGAGTGATGCTGACAGACAAGGGGCTGTTGACTCAAATATCTTCTGTCACAACAGTCACACAAGAACACCATCCTAATGGATGCCTGCCACCCAAGTGGCATCTTCGAGAAATTCAAAGCACGTTGCAAAGATGTAATTAATCCTTACATGAACCAGTAGGCAATTTCATTAGCCCCATCTTACAGGTGAAGCTATGGCAAGAATAATCATTTACCTGTCATGCCTGGCAGAACCGGTCCTATATTTTTAGTCATAAGTCTGGGAAGCTTTAAAGATTTTGGCACACTGGGCTGGGCGGCTAGGCAGTTACTAAACACCATATAAAGCATTTCACATGTGTTATTTTGATGTGCAGGTGGGCGCGTGTATGTATGTACTTATGTACTAAATAAAATCAGCTTCTACAACCATAAAGGAATGAATCTGGATTCCAGTCCTGCCTCTGTCCTTTGCTGACTGTATGACCTTCACTGATCCTGTGTGACCATGGGCAAGTCCCTAGTAATTATAATAGTATTATCTGCTGCTACATCAAAGTTGTTTGTTGTTTGTTTGAATTGAGAGGCTGCTGTTTACCAATCTCCAGGCTTGAGGTTTCCAAGCATTGTCTCCCTTAATGGGTACACTAACCCCACAGGCAGGTACAGAATTATTATTGTTACGGAAACTGAGAAACAGACCTCATCTAACTCATCCAAGGTCTCATAACTATGAGTGGTGATTCCAATTCAGGTCTGTCTGACCTGAGTCCATCTTTGAACCACTCTGTTAGACTTCAGTGACAAATGTCAGAGTTCTTTATAAACTCCAAAACATCTCACACGTACTAGTTTTACTCTAGTCACTAACACAGAGGGCCAGCAAGTGGGAGGCATTCAATGTTCTGTGGACGAGTAAACCAGGCTGGCTGGACCAGAGTTTATGCAGGAAGTATTTGGGAAAAAATAATCCCTTTCTAATTCATAATTATCATTCTAATGACTAAATAATACTCTGCTAGTGGTGTATCATGATCCTTTCACCGTTGTCCTATTTCCGATGCCCGTTTTGCAATATTAAATACAGCTTGAACATCTTCACATATATGTTTTGTATACTAATAGCTTCTTTTTCTTTTTACTAATAATATGTGTTGAGTATTACTAATTTGACACTTTATGGGTATGGGCTTAATAAGTCTTCATAAGAACACCTCAACCTGGGGGGCACCTGGGTGGCTTAGTGGGTTAAGCCTCTGCCCTCAGCTCAGGTCATGATCTCAGGGTCCTGGGATCGAGCCCCGCATCGGGCTCTCTGCTTGGCAAGGAGCCTGCCTCCCACTCTCTTTCTGCCTGCCTCTCTATCTACTTGTGATCTCTCTCTCCTTGTCAAATAAATAAAATCTTAAAAAAAAAAAAAAAAGAACACCTCAACCTGGGGTGCCTGGGTAGCACAGTCAGTTAAGCATCTGACTCTTGGCTTCAGCTCAGATCAAGATCTCAGGGTCCTGGGATCCAGCCCCATGTCAGGCTCTGCGCTCAGCATGGAGTCAGCTTGAGATTCTCTTTCTCTCCTTCTGCCCCTCCCGCTCTCACTCTCTCTCTCTCTCTCTAAAATGAATAAATAAGATATTAGAAAGAAAATTTCAACCCTTCGAGGTACTTTCATTCTTATCTGTAATTGAAGAAACAGCCTCAGAAAAGTGAAGTAACTTGCCACATGGTAGCAAGTGCAAACATAAGACTTAAAACCATGTCTACACAGAGCCCAAGGTGGTACTCTTTAATTCAGTCATCCAATAAAGTGCTCTAGTCTGGGTGGTTACAAACAACAGAAATTTTTTCCTCACAATTCTGAAGGCTAGAAGTTCGAGATCAGGATACCAGCAAGGGCAGGTTCTGAATTTAGGGTCTGTTTTGAAAAGTCAGTCCAGCCCTACCGGCCCTCCCTCCCATTCCAGCCAAAACCCTCCCTCCTCTTCCCTTTTCTTTCCATCTGAAAACATTTCAGATGCCTCGAGGGAATGGCCTTCCAGAATCTTATGACTATATATAGTTTTACAACATCAATAAATTATGTTCCATACGCACTAACAAGTATTGATTGCTTCCACCAAAAAAAGAAGTTCTCAGTTTGTGACTTCTAGCTGTGAGTTCCACAGGGATAAGATGTTTGTTTTGTTCGCTTCTGTATCCCCAGTGCCTACAACTGTGCCTAGTACCTAGTAGGTTCTCAAGAAATACTTGCTGAAGGGATGAATTATTCATTTTAGAAATTGTCCCTGGCCCCCTCCCCCACTTCCCGTCAACATCCCCCTGCCTAAGTTAGTGCTTCCCCACTTCCTCCATATCCTAGAACACCATACAAATCACCATCATCGCCCTCAGCATATTGTTTTATAATTGCTTGTGTGTGTGTAGGGTAAGGGTCTCGTCCTCTAGAGTATCTTGTGTGTGCGTAGGGTAACGGTCTCGTCCTCTAGAGTATAAACTCCTTGAAGTGGAAAAACTGGCTTGTATAACTCTTCATGCAAGACTGAATAAATTTGGGGCACCTGAGTGGCTCAGTGGGGTAAGCCTCTGCCTTAAGCTCAGGTCATGATCTCAGGATCCTGGGATAGAGCCCCGCATTGGGCTCTCCGCTCAGCAGGGAGCCTGCTTTCCTGCCCCCTCTCTGCCTGCTGCTCTGCCTACTTGTGATCTCTCTCTGTGTGTCAAATGAATAAAAATAAAATCTTTGGGGAGCCTGGGTGGCTTAGTGGGTTAAAGCCTCTGCCTTCAGCTCAGGTTGTGATCCCAGGGTCCTGGGATCGAGCCCCGCATCAGACTCTCTGCTCAGCAGGGAGCCTGCTTCCTCCCCTCTCTCTCTGCCTGACTCTCTGCCTACTTGTAATCTCTGTCTGTCAAATAAATAAAAATCTTTAAAAAATAATAAATAAATAAATAAAATCTTAAAAAAAAAAAAAAAGACTGAATAAATTTCATGAGTGAACCCAGGCCTCTCCAGCTTCAAAATATATCCCCAGTCCAGCCGCTTTGCAACATCTCCCCTGGGCTACCCTCCATCCCAACCTCCTATCCGTTAGCACCAGGCTTCCTCCGAGGACTCCTGATGGGTGCCCCGGCCCCCCAGAGTGCCCTCTGCGTTCTCACACAGGAGCCTAAATCAGCTCCGGCCACTCCCTTGCTCAAAGCTCCGCTGAATTTTATTCTAAGTGTGATGAAAAGCTCTTCCCATGACCTTCAAGGTCCTAGATGATCTGAACCCTGGTTACTTCTGTGACTCATTCCTCCCATGTCTCCCCTTGTCACAGCGTTTCAGCCTCATCTGAGTTCCCTGCCCTGGAAAAGTCAAGACAGCACACGTGTTTGCTGGACCCGTAGCTGGAAACCTGCTTCCCCTAGAGGAGTGGTGCTGAACCCTATCAGACCAAATGCCCTCTTTTAAAACAAATGTTAGCTCCCAAAATGAAAACCATCGGTCATGAATTATAGTTCCAATAGAATAACTCTAACGCTTAATTGTCATAAATGATAAAAAGGAAAATAATTTATACTATAATATGCATTCTAATATATTAATGCGCAGGCACAACTACATTAACGGATGTAATGCAATAGTCTGGTCTTGCAGTTAGACTGAGTAATGTGACCAAAAAGCTACAAACGCAGACAGATACCCACGTGTTGTATTTGTGACTCAAACATCACCACAGCCTGGCACTGGTTACACGATTATGCGTAATAGATGACAACTGTTGGGAAAGTTCTGAATAAAGAAAAGACATCAAAATTCATATGTAATAAAATAACAGTCTGACCAGATTGAACTGTGTAAAAATAAAATATATTTGCGTGACAAGAAAGCCACCAAGTCAAAAGGTAAATGACAAAGTGGGAGAAAATAGTTTCAAGATTTATTACAGATAAAAGACTAATATCGCCAAAAATAGGAAGAACTTGTTAAAAAAAAATTGAGGGAGGAGTACCTCACTGGCTCAGTCGGTAAGGTGTGAGACACTTGATCTTGGGGTTGTGAGGTCGAACCCCATGCTGGGTGTAGAGATTATGTTAAAAAAAAAATCTTATTAAAAAATGAGAGGAAAAAAAGACCAAAACCCAATAGAAAAATGGACAAAATGCACAGATAATTAACCAGAAAATAGAATACCCTGAAGCATTTTAAAAGATATTCAGCTTTTCTCATAATAAGAGAAATGCAACTTTAAACCATACTGAGATGCTATTTTTCACCTACCAGGTTGGCAAAAAAAAATAGTATAATCCCTCAAGAATAGAAACACATATACATTTACCCTTTAACATAACAATGACAATTTTAGTAACTTACCCTGAATATAAACCTGGAAGAGTACCAAAAAACAAACAAACAAACTGTACAAAAGTCAGATACCAGGTTATTTATTGTGTTTTTATAATTGCAACATATTGGAAAGGACCCAATTGCCCATACATAGGAGATAGGTTGCAGACTACTATACATTCACACATTAGAATAATTTGAAAGAATAAGGAAGATCTCTATGAATACATACAGAGTGATTTTCAGGATACCCTAGTAAGTGAAAAAAACATAAACTGCAAATAGTTTATATATAATGTGCCATTTTTTATGTAAGAGGAAATTGTACACACATACACATTGGAAACAGTAAGTATATACACCATAAATTTACACAATGGTACATGTCAAATACATTAAAATTTAAAAAATGAAACCAAACAAAAAAGAACAAATACAATCATCTCAGTGAGTCCAGTAGCTGCATTCCGGGACAATTTAGAGCATATTAAATCCCTGTAAATATTCTTTATGTTTCCATGTAAAACAGAATCAGATTCTGGTTCATATATTACGAACAGGATTTTCACTTACAGGAGTACGTCGGAAACATTCAAAAGGATGCAGGACCATTTCGTACACTGTAGGATGTGCTGCCTAGCATCCCTGACCCTTTCCCTAAACTCCTGTTGTGCCCTTAGTCATTGTGATAACCCCAAACAATCATGTTAGAAGCTGAAATATGTTCCCTAAATAGATATATTAAAATCCTAAACCCGGTACCTGTGAATGTGATGTTATCTGAAAATAGTATTTGCAGGTGTAACCACATTTAAATGAGATCATACTAGATGAGGGTGAGTCCGTCCATTGGATTAGCAATGACTTGCTATACTTACAAAAAGAGAAAATGTAGGGGGAGAAGGCCATGGGACGACAAGGGCAGAGATTGGAGTGGCACGTGTGTAAGCCCAGGATTGCCCACCAGGACTGGGACCTAGGAGAGAAGTGTGGACCAGACTGTCCCTCAGAGCCTCCAGAAGGAACCAACCCTGCCAGTGCTTTGCTTTCGGATTTCTAGCCCCTGGAACTGTCAGAGAATACATTTCACTGTTTTAAGCCACCCCGTTTGCAATACTTTGTTACAGCAGCCCTGGGAAGCCAATAAATGTCTTCCACAGAGCAGTGAGTACGCGGTCGAAAACCTTTGTGTCTCCTTCCTGCACGGTGCCCAGTTCTCTGCTCAGACAACACCGGCCCGCAGTGCCTTCCTTGCACACCTCAACCCAGGGTCATCCTGCCCCTCCTGCTCGGCCCTTTACCCTGCTTAATGTGTCTTCACTTTGGGCACGGGGAGCTCTGTCGGCTGAGAGTCCTGGGATCGAGCCTGGGATCGAGTCCCGCCACCTGCGTTGGGCTCCCTGCTCAGCGGGGAGTCTGTTCTCTCCCTCTGCCCCTCCCCCATCACGTTGTCTCTGTCTCTGTCTCTCTCTCTCTCTAACAAATAAATAAAATCTTTAAAAAATTATTCACTTTTCATTGCCTGACATGATATAATTTATTTTCTCAGTCGTTGTCTGTCTTCTCAACCAGAATGTAAGTCCTGGCTAAGGGCCATTCTTGTCTCGTTCATGGCCATTCCCCAGTGCCCAGAACAGCCCTTGCCCACACAGGAGCACCACTGATATTTATCGAACTAGTGAATGAGGATCTCCTTTGCAGGGAGAGGGCAAGTGTCGTCTTAGTACCATGAGGAGTGGAACAGAATAGCTTACCTGGAGAAAGCAAAGAGAGATGTTAAGAGCACCTGCGAGCCAGAAGACTTAGAGGAAAAGTAATTCAAGGTGTTTCGTGGAAGTTGGCTGTGCAAGCTCCTTTAGTCACGGGACGTTGTTGCTGATGCCGCAGATGTAATGTGCAAACATGGATATGCTTGACTGGCAAGGCACTGGAACCGAAAAAGCTACATCTGTCATGTTTGTCTGAAGCCAGTCCAAGTAGACTGGACATGCGTTTAGAGAGCTCCGAAAGTGTTTTCTATCTTGCACATGCAGTCAACGACTGTAGGAAAAAATGTGTTGGCAAGAGAGAGTGCAGGCTAAGCAGCCAGATTTGTGTGCGTGTCGAGTTCCACGCAGGGTCTCACAGCCCCAACACTGCTGACACCTCGGGTCAAACAGTCCTTTGTTGGTGAGGGACTTCCCTGCGAATGGTAGGATGATCAGCAGCATCTTTGGCACCATGAGACAGTAGCACCCGTCTTCTCGGTTATGACAATCAAAAATGTCTGCCGACGTGGCTCAATGTCCTCTGGGGTCTGGGGGCTGTCACTCTTGGTTAAGAATCACTGAGTCGCCTACAATGATTGTCCACTCCTCCTCCTTCATTTGCAACACCCCTTACCTCCCCAACATACACACACACACACACACACACACAGTAGGATAACCCTCCCAACCCCCTTCGAAGGAGGATGTATTCCCATATGTACTCCCACTGAATGTGCCTCTGGGATTTCCTGATGTCATCTATGGTCAACCATCACATTAGGAATCTTTAACAAAACACATCTCTTGGGATCATGCAGGTGTGCAGTTCCCTTCTGCATTGAACCTAGACCTGCCCGTGTGACTTGTTTTAGCCAGTGGGACATTAGCAGGCCCGAGGAAGCAAACAGAGGCTTGGTAAGCGCTTCTTCGTGCAGGCCTGTCCTACTGGAGCATTCCTGTCTTAGAACACAGTGCCACATACAGAAACTCTAGCTAGGCTGCCAAATGAGGTGAGGCCCCATGGACAGAGACATTGGTAGATGAGAAGCCATCTTGGATATTTAATCCCCAGATGAGCTCCATTAGTGACCAATGCTATAACCCTTGGAGCAGCAGGACTGTTGAGCTGAGCAGGGTCAACTCACAGAACTGTGGAATTTAGGAAATCATTTTTGTTTTAAGCCAATAAATTCTGAGGCAAATTGTGACACAGCCACAGACAACTGAAACGTTGGATGACTTGAAAAAAAAAATCATTTCTTAAATATTGTACCACGTTTTACAATTATCAATGGTCTTGAGGTTATTTGTGTCCATTGTATTTGTAGAGGGAACATACTATGTAACTGTACTATTGCTCACCTCTTTCCGATGACATCCCATTGCTAGCTTGAAATTGGTCTTGAATTGTAGGAATATTTACATGCTACAAACCAGGGCTTTTTTTTTTTTTTTGTCCAGAGGGTCACTTGTTCCATTTATCAGCACATCACTGCTACTCTCCTTAGAAAGACTTAAATAGCATAATACAATATTTAGGAGTTTGTGGTGTGTTGAGAGGGAGTAAATGAGATCTCAGGCAGATGATGAATTCCTGTCATAGCTTAGCAGAATATGCTTTGCGAATACAGATGAAGGCAGCACCAGAGACATCCTGGGTGTGCAAATTTTTATCGGATTATTGTTTCGTGTATATCTGTAGTGCTAAGTAATGGTCATAGAGCCCTCCAAATGAATGCTGTGTGCTACACCACCAGTGAGAAAAGCATAATGTGGTTGCCCGTTTCTTGTCTGTGGATAATAACCAGCAAAGTCTGTAACATTCTGGGTGGTCTCATAAGGGAAGATACAAAAAATAATAACAGCCATGATAACAGCTAGCGTTCATTGAGGACTTCCGCATGCCAACGCTGTTCTAAACTCTTCACAATTCTATGGGCTTGCTCCTATCGTGATCCTGATTTTACAGATGACGTAATCCCGATTTTACAGATGATGAAATCACAGAGAAGTTAAATGCTATGCCCAAGGTTATCGTACTGGGAAACGTTGGAGCCAATGGACTTAGGCAACATACTTATGCGGAGAACAGGTCGGACTATGCAAAATTAAGACTCTGTGTTCACGGTACGCATGAGTTAGAGATTTTAATTTTATGCAAAATTCAGATTATTCAGTCCCATGGGACATAGCCCCATCATTCTCTGACTCCAGATAGGACAGGCTACTACGGTCAGAGCAACACCCTTTTAGTTCTAGGGGTGAAAGAGGCAATCCCATCGTGCATATCCTATCTTACCTTTCCCTTTCCTCGCGCTGAAAGTTGCTTGCAGTATTTTTCAAAGCCATCAATATAACGACAACAAAAGTACTTGGGTAAAAGGGAGAAGGGAGGGACTAGTAAGTGCAGAACAGAGGATTTTTAGGGCAATGAAAATACTCTGTATATATTATAATGTCCACATCCATACAATGTACAACACCAGGAGAGAAACATATACCCCAGGGGCTCTGGGAAATAATGATGTGTCCATGTAGGTTCATCAGCTGGAACAGAGGTGTTCTTCTCTGCTGGGGACAGGAGATATACGGGAAAATCTGTTTACCTTTCTCTTAATTTCTCTGTGAACTTAAAACTGCTCTAAAAAATTTCTTTTAGAAAAATTACTTGGGGAGGCGCCTGGGTGGCTCAGTTGGTTAAGCAACTGCCTTTGGCTCTGGTCGTAATCCCAGGGTCTTGGGATCGAGCCCTGAGTGGGGTGTCTGCCCTCAGCAGGTGTCTGCTTCTCCCCCTCCCTCTGCCCCTCTCCCCACCCCCAGCCTCGCTCACGCACGCACTCTCTCACTCTCTCTCTCTCAAATACATAAATAAAATCTTTAAATAATTACTTGGGAAAGATGGTTTTTACGGTTGAGTAAGGCCACACAAAAATCAGAAAAGACTGGAGAGCCTGGTCTGTTAGGGGCAGATTTCTTGCGGGTCACCCTCACTGGGCTGTCACACACGTCTCAGGGTGTGCACTGGAGGAAGAAGGCCACACTGTCCTCGAATCCTTTAATGCACAATAAATGCTTTGTCCAGTTTGCCTACCCTCCCTTACACAATTCGAGGTATTTTACTCACAGTTTACTGGTATCCTGTCACATGTGATTGATAGCCTGTCCTCTGAGCCCGCAAATGTCATTAGGAGCCTGTGAATCAAGATTAGTTATTCAGCTCTGTGGGACGTACTCCCCACACTCTGACCCTGTGATCTTCTGTGCAGGGAGACCTTGGGGATAGGCTACCACCGGCAGAGCACAATGTAAAAAGCTTCCAATAGAACCTTCCCATGCTGCCTTTGACTAGTGCCTACCCTACCGCACTTAGACATTAATGTCTCTGGCATAAAGTCTGCAATATAATTTTTTAAAACCCAGCGGCCAACAATAGAGGGTTGATAAAATTATGCCCCATCCATAAGAGGAGATATGATGCGGTTGTGACTAAGACAGAGGGTGGCTACCGGCTGTCTTTCTTAGTACAGTTGTGGACATGATCCGGGTCAGGAATTTCACACCCTCCTCCTCTCCTGCCCATGTGAAACGGCTGTAAAGACTGGAAAGTTGTAGCCACGGCCCATTCTGTCATGGAATAGGGAGCTTCGCTCTCTGGTCTCCTCCTTCCTTCAGCCTGCCTGAGGCCTTTTAGAAACCGCAGTCTATGTCAGCAGTGGGAATGATCATTGCATGTGGGGAGGATCTTGTCGCCTGTCAAAATCAACGTCACATTTCCCCCTCCGCTTTGATACTGTGCCATTCCAGCTGTGGTCGCCCCATTCTTTTGATGACACAGGAAACACTGCCCTTGGTTGCTTTCATGTATGTTTTATGAGAACACCTAGACATGAATATTTATTTAAGTAACTTGGAGCATGTCTCTTTGATTTTCTTTTTTCTCTTCTGAGTCGTGTTGAAAGGGTGGGGGAGGGGCGCTGTGTCACAGTTCACCTGTAATGGCCCTTGCCTTATCCCCCCCCTTCCCTACCACGCTGAACAGCTGAGTCATCTAGGAAATGGAAAACATGGCCTGGGTTTGCATCAGTTAGCAGCGTAACACCCATTTCTGTTTCACTGATGAAACATAACTCTTTCCTTTGCAATGTCAGCTTTCCTACAGGATACATCAGTGCACCCTTGTCATCGCAACTCTTGCCTGTTTGGATTCCTTTTATGGTGACTGTCTCTAGTGCAACAACAGCTCCCACCCTCCTCCTGCCTCAAGCCTCAAACTCTTTTAAGTAATCTTTCTCCTGCGGTCAGAGGGATGTGTCTAGAAACCACAGGTTTCCCTAGAACCTTTTTTAGAATAAGATCCAAACTCCTTAGAATGGCAGTCTGGGTCTTTTATATTCTGACTTTGACATGTGTCTCACTTTTCACCATTCATCCACATAAGAATAATAATTGTTATTGTTATTATTGAGGGTTTTCTAGGTGCTGAACACTTTACCTGCATAATATCTCCTTGTGCATCCTGTGCTTTGATTACACTAAGCATTTCTAGTTTCTAGAAGGGTCCATGTTGTTTCACAAGTGCTCCTGTCTTTCTGCAGATGCTGTTTCCCTCCCTAACGTCTCTGCCTCTAAACTCCTATTCATCTTTCCAGACTCAGCCCATGTATCACCCTCCTGAAGCCTTCTCTGATTCTTTTTTCTTCCAATTACATCTACTTTAGAAATAGAAAGCAATGTTTTAGCTCAAATAACCAGAGTATAGGAAGGACAGGAGTCCAGGCAAGCTTCTGGGACAATTAGAGCAAGAGACATAAATGCAGCGGGAACAGAATGTTCTTTTACTCTTTCTCTCTCTCCCTCTCTTTTTTTTTTTTTTTTTTCTCCTCCCAAAGCTCCCAGTCTTTGCTATCAGAGAAGGACCAAGACTTGGGGGCACTCAGTCTCAACTTTAAAAATCCCAAAAGAGGGGTGCCTGGGTGGCTCAGTGGGTTAAGCCTCTGCCTTTGGCTCAGGTCATGATCTCAGGGTCCTGGGATGGAGTCCCACATCAGACTCTCTGCTCAGCAGGGAGCCTGCTTCCCCCTCTCTCTCTCTGCCTACTTGTGATTTCTCTGTGTGTGTGTCAAATAAATAAATAAAATCTTTTTTTAAAAAATCCCCCCAAATCTCTGATTGGTTCAGCCGAGTCAGACCCCACCCCTGAGCCAATCATTTGACCAGTGAGATGTGGGCTAGAAGCATGTCCCAGAAGTATAACAGAGCAGGGGCGGGGAAGTGTTGAGGAGATAGGGGGCAGGGGTAGGGACAATGCTAGACAGGCAAAATTATCCGTGTCTACCTTCTAACCATACCCTCCCCCAGCCCCACTTGACTCAGTGCTTTATTTTTTTTAAGTGCTCTCAACATCTTTGTTTACCAACACTCCTTTTAATGTGCAAATAAACCCTTTTTCCGAGGAGATAAAACAGAATCTTGTTACAAAAGTTCCCAGAGATTTTTAACCCACGTTTGCAATAAATTATTTTTTGGTCCAGGAGATAGGTCTTCTGGAAGAATTCAGAACCACACCAATCTGGTGCAGGGAAAGCAGAGTGAGATAACGGAGCCAGAGAGGTCTACAATTGTTTTATTTTATTTTATGTTGCTATTTATTTGTTTATTATTTATTTATTTATTTTTTAGTAATCTCTACACCCAGTCTGAGACTCGAACTCACAACCCTGAGACCGAGAATGGCAATCTGTTCTGACTGAGCCAGCCAGGCGCCCCAACATTTGACTCTGGCCTCAATAGTTTCATGACCTTAGACAAGTAAACAAGTATGCCAAACCTTGTTTCCTCATTTTTAAAATGGGGACAAATTTACTCTATTAGACAAGATGGGCTCCCTTATGCTGCAGTAACAGCCGGCGGATCTCAAATGCGTGAGCAGTAAATGTTCGTGGTTGAATGGCACAGAGTTTTGGTGTCTGCATCAACAGTATTGCAGCTGCTGGTAACTGACTCAGTAGGACTGCACTTCCTGGCCCCTTGTGTTTGGATGGAGCCGTGGTTCTGGTGGTGAATTGGGAATAAAACTTATAGTGACATTTCTGGGCTCCAGAGCGTTTAATTGCTGATATGAGACCCTTGAGAACTCTCTTCCCCCTTGGACAGCAACCCAAAACTTTTGAAATGTTGGCTACTCCGTCAACCCTGTTTCCCTGGAGACTAATAGGAGCGACACACGCTGTTGAGTTGTTTCAAGCCACCGGGTTTTGGAGTCGTTTGTGATTGTGGCATAACTTCATCTAACAGAACTGAATGAGGGGAGAATGGGTTTTGAAGAAATTTGCTAAAGGCTATTAATTGCTTTCTACTTGGTGCTCTTTGAGAGATTGCAGTAAATATTTGAATTGTATTTTCAGTTGTCTTCGGTTACCATACTGGTCTGATTGGCTTGCTCGCTCCTCGACTGGCATAGGTTTGGGGGTGTTGGAGAACTGGGAGCCAGGGGATAGCTGCCCTTTACCTTCTAAATATCTTGGGATTTTTTTTTCCCAAAAAGAAAGGATTTTCAGATGTTAAGCAATCCAAATGTCCACTAAATGCCCTCTAGCAAAGTCGGCAAAGTGGAAGTGCTTCTTCTCTCTCCAGATTATAGATTATCACCGCAAAAAAGAAGTCATTCTGCCGTGGTAGAAGTAGGATAAGCAAGAGGGCAAGGAGAAAGGAGTTTGCAAAGCAACTCCCTAAAATCCCTTGGACACACATAACTTTCCGTCCACTCTGAGGATGTATTTGAAATATATATAAAGAAGAAACCAGGAGGAAATCTTTGTGACCTTGGATTAGGTAAAGATTTCTTAGATATGACACCAAATACACAATTCACAAAAGAAAATACTGTTGGGTTGATCTTCATCAACATTAATAGACCTACTCATTGAAAGATATTGCTAAAGGAACGAAAAAAACAAGACACAAAAGGGAACAAAATATATGCAAAGTGCATATATGATTAAGGGCTTAGATCCAGAATATGAAAAGAACTCTCAAAACTCAATAAGAAAAAAGCAGCCCAATTAAACACAGGATAAAATATTTGAACAGATACTTCACCCAGGATACATGCAGAAAACAAACAATCACATGAAAAGATGCCGAACGTATCATTTGTCATTCAGGAAAGAGCGGTTAAAATCACTGTGGGGTACCGCAACACTCCTAGTATGGCTGCAGTCACAAAGACTCATCATATATAGGGAGCATCTGGAACTATCCCACACAGTTGGTGGGTTGCAAAATGACACAACCACTCTGAAAACATCTGACACTTCCTTAAAAAGTTAAGTCTCTGCCTCCCTTACATGGCCTGGCTATTCCACTTCTAAGAATTTACCCAACAGAACGGAAAACATATGTTTAGGCAAAGACTTGTACTGGAACGGTCATAACATCTGTCTTTGTAATAGCCCCAAACTGGAAACAATCCAAATGTTCGTCAAAGGTGAATGGATACATTAATTGTGGTGTATCAATACCATGGAATGCCAATCAACGATAAGAACGTGTGAACTGCTGGGGCGCCTGCCTGGCCCAGTGGGTTAAGCCTCTGCCTTCCACTCAGGTCATGATCCCAGGGTCCTGGGATCCAGCCCTGCATCAGGTTCTTAGCTCAGCAGGGAGCCTGCTCCCCCCCCCCCGCCTACTCGTGATCTCTGTCAAATAAATAAATAAAATCTTTTTTTTTTTAAAGAACATGTGAACTGCTGATATACCCAACAACATAGTTATTCTCAAAATAATTATGCTGAATGAAAGTAGCCAGGCAAAAAAAAAGAGTACATAGTTTAGGACCTATTTATATAAATTTCTAGAAAATATTCACTACGAGATGGAAAGCAGATTAACGGTTGCCTGCAGGCAAGATGTGGTGGGGATAGAAAGAGACTGAATTGCAAACAGGCAGGAGGAAACTTTTAGGGGTGATGGATATGTTCATTATCTTGATTATGATGATAGCTTCCTAAGAGTATATTTATGTCATGTCATAAAATTATACAATTTAAATACATGCCGCTTGTTGAATACCAATTACACCTCAGTTAGGCTGAAAAAATATATTTACAGGATTCATCAGTTATTGACTGAGTAATGATTCAGGAAAGAACCAGCAAATGGTCTACCAACTTGGGTTATAAACATTGGGAAATTATAATAAATAGAAGGCTGACAGCCTTTGGGGGCATGTCTCGTCATTCGCCAGCCTGACCTTCAGATATGGCCCAGATTCAATCCAAAGATAAGTGCAAGTGGACGTCCAGAAGATCTGTAATATGGAAACCTCTTTAGCACATACCTGAAGTTGGACAGGATAGTCGCATGGGCTGTGGCAGCCCATACGAGCTGAACTGCAGGCAGGTTAAACCAAAGTAGTTAAGGAAATCATTCAGAATGTTTGTCTCTGCTACTGATAAAAATGTTGCTTGGTTACCTACATGGGATAGAAATGTGAGAAATAACCTGTGTTTCAAGTTAAGCACCCATAAGCTTAATGCCCTAAGTTTCCCAACAAAAAATGTGAACATTCAAGTGCATAATTTATTATCATCTCAAATCATATAAATGAAAATGAGGAATGTGATTGTCTCTCCCGCAATAGGTTATTAAGAGTTGTGTGGTCTCTCAGAGCCACCCCTTGGTAACAATACAAAATATAAAATCTGCATTGGTCAATTTTTGTGAGAGTTTTGCTTTTTTGGTAGCGTTTGAGCTTTTCAAATATCATGGCCTTATAAGTTTGTAAAAACTCATTTTTCTGTTGTAGAAAACACGGAGACCAAGAATGAAAAGACTAAAAATCTAATCATGGCTCTCTTACTAACTCAATTCCCTGTCTGCAAAATGGGGGTAGAAGTACCTACCTGTAGTTGGTTGAACACTGGCCCCCCAAAATATATATCCACAATCCAATCCCCAGAACATGTGAATGTTGCCTTATTTAGAAAACAGTCTTTGCAGGTGTAATTAAGAACCTTGGAATGAGGAAATCATCTTGGATTACCCAGGTGGATCTTAAGTTCAACGACAGGTGTTCTCATAAAAGAAAAGCAAGAGAGATTGGAAACAATGCAGAGATGGAGGCAGAGAGTGGAGGGCTGGAAGGGAATGATGTGGTCCCAAGTCAAGGAAGTCACCAGCTGGAAAAGGCAAGGAATGGAATCTTCCCTAGAGCCTCTGGAGGGAGCCGCTGGGCCAACACCTTGATTTCTGATTCTGGCCTCCAGAATATGAGAATAACTTTTTTTTTTTTTTTTTAACCAAGTTTGTGGTCATTCATTTCTGCAACCTCAAGAAACCAATGTACTGCCTCACAGAGCACCAAAAATGAGAATAATAGGTTTGCTATAAGGATTAAATGGATTAATATTCGTAAAGCACTTAGAAGAACGCTTGATACCTGGCAGGCACCAGAGGAGGGCTAAGTGAATATTTACAAAAAGGAACTCTGATGTCAGCGCCATTGGTTGTTGATGACATTGCTTTTCTGGTCCATGACCGGTGAACTAGACACCATGATACCGGCGCCTCTTGTTACATTACAACTGAAAAAGGAATTGCGACGGTGAAAAGGACAAGAATGGATTCTGTAGAGGTTCTTTTAAGCCCGAACGCTCCATAAAAAGGAACATTGCAATTCTCAAAGCATTTGCATCCTTCTCTATTAGTGGTCTCTACGACCCCTTAATCCCTAAACGCAACGTAGAAAGGAACGCAGCGGCCACGGGAGAAAACCACTTTTATTGGCCTGGGTGGGGAGCCTAAAACCCCGCGACGCCCCAAGAGTGCAGAATTCTCAAGCGGATTGCCGACGACCCGTGCCGCCTGCAGAGAACTACCATTCCCAGAAGGCTTTGGGCCCCGGGCTTGGGGGTGGATCCCTAAAAGGGGCGGAGTCTAAGAGAGGGTCGTTGGCCGGTTCCATTGTCCAGGGTTGCAGGGGTTGCCTGGGCGGAGTTGGGAGGAAAACCGCCTCCCTATTGGCTGTGAATAGAAAGGTCGGCGTCGCGGGGATCCCGGACGCCGGGGCGGAAGCTCAAATCTCCCGGGTCGGGAGCTTAAATTTCCCGGGCGGGGAGCGCGGGGCCTGCCGGGAAGGCGCCCGGTCGGTTGCGCAGCCGGCGGCGGTGGCGGCGGCGGCGGCCGCGGGTGGGCTTCGCCATGCAGAGCACAGACCTGGGCAACAAGGAGAGCGGCAAGCTATGGCACCGCAAGCCCTCCCCGGCCTCTCGGGACGGGTAAAGGCGGCGGGCTGCGGAGGGGCCTGGAGGCCGGCGAGGGGCGGCTCTGCGTCCTTGCAGAGGCGTTGGAGGCGCTGTTGGGGAGGATCTCTGGGAGGCGTGCAAGAGGCCGGGGGTGGGGGGGAGATTCAGGCTCTGCCGCTGATCCCTGGCCGGCATCCCTGGCCGGGATGACTTCTTGAAAGGCAGGTAGCCTTAGTCCTGCCGTGCTCCGGGCGCCGAGGTCGTCGGGGAACCCTTCCTGGTCGTGGGGCGGGGGTCGGCGAGGTGCGCGAGAGGATGGGTACCAGGGTTCTGCCGCCTGGATTATCGTAGCAGCCCCGTAGCATTGCCGGCGCACAGTAGATGCTCAGTAACTTTTTAACGATTGCAGCTGGAGAAGAACTCAGGAAGAACGATGCAGGGAAAGGGGAAAGGTGCACGTCAACCCCTTCCAAATGCGGCAACTTACCCATCTTAAGTCATCGTTTATATTCAGACAAGCATACATCCATCAACTTTTTGTTGAGCATCTACTCTGTGCCAAGCTTCTAAGCTCTGGGGTACAGCAGTGGAACAAAACAAACTTCTGGTTTTGTCGAGTTTACACGTTAGCGTGTTTGGCAGTGACCACGGGGCTACATTGTACAGTGCAAAGTGGTTAGCGCTGCTGCTGCTGCTGGTGTTTGTTTTTTAAGTAGACTTCTTTTTTTTTTTTTTTTTTAAGAACAGTTTTAGGTTCACATATGCTTAGCCTCCCCATTATCAGTATCCCCCATCACAGAAGTGTTTGTTTATTTATTTATTTATTTATTTGACAGAGAGAGAGAGAGAGAGAGATCACAAGTAGGCAGAGAGGCAGGCAGAGAGAGAAGGAGAAGCAAACTCCCCGCTGAGCGGAGAGCCCGGTGCGGGGCTCGATTCCAGGACCCTGAGATCGTGACCCAAGCCGAAAGCAGAGGCTTAACCCACTGAGCCACCCAGGCGCCCCACAGAGGTGTTTTAATTGCAGCTGATGAGTCTGCATTGGGACAGCATTATCACCTGAAGTCTACAGTCATGCTAGGGTCCACTTTGGGGTTATATGTTCTATGGATTTGGGCAAATGTACAATGACATGTATACATCTGTACTATCATACAAAGTATTTTCACTGCCCTAGAGGTTCTCTGTGCTCTGCCTGTTTTTCCCTTCCTCCCCAGCCTCTCCTTTTCATTCTGGTCCCGGACAGCTGATCTGTTTAAGTCTTAGCCACTCAAGACTTGAACGGAAACCTTTGCCCCCAGTGGTTGCTGCGCACAGATTGATGCCATTGCTTTTAATTTCCAAAGATTTCGTGGCCTTTGCAGCATCACTTGAATTCATGTTTTTATTCCTGGTAATTTTTCTGTCGATCCTTTGGTAGCTTCTCAACAAATCAGCAGACTTCACGTGCCAAGTATGCTCGCTCGAACCACCGTGGGAGACGTTGTACTAAGAGCTTGTTTGATTTCTGGTTCCTGTCAGCCCCCTAGCCATGCTGCTGTCCCATCACCTGTACCGAATAAAAATTTTTGGTTAGGGATTCTTCAGTAGGGATTTTCATTTCCAAACTTGAAGTTTATGTAAATATTACCCTAACTTCTGAGGCTCTCTAAATGTTCTAAAAGTTATTGCCAACCCATAGTAATTCTGTTTCTTACTGTTATAAAATATCCAGAAGATCGAAGAAAGGAAAGAAACAATTTTATGCAAATGTTGTTTGCTTCCACTAAACCATAGCTTTCTTTTTGTTCATCAAAACCCATTGTTATGGTCTCAAGAGAGGAAAGGGGCAGAGACTGAGTTGAAGTAAATGTCCAGTTACTAGTTCTGTGACCTTAGGCACGTTAATCACCAAGACTGTAGGTGAAGATGGTTGTTCCTACCAGACAGGGTCATCTTAGGGCATTTTAAAGACTTTAAGACAGTGTCTCATGCATCTTGGTGTTCAGTAAATATTTGATTTTTAATTATGTTTAAGGCCTGAGGAACTGTCAGGCAGCCTGTGAGCAATTGAAAACAGTTCTGAAGTAAATGCTGGTAAAGACTGTTTTAAAATAAATGTTGGTATGTGTGCATTATGTGAAATCAGAGGGGTGGGATGTTGCTATTAATTGTGATTATTATCTAGATGGTAGAGTTATAATCAGTTTCATTTATTAGTGTTTTTCTGTTCTTTCCTTATTTTGAACAGTGATCAGATAATTTTGTAACTCACACACATAGTAAATGTTACAGAAATAAAACCCGAGGGAAGAGTGGTTCACTCTGTCTGATTTTAATTGCCTGGGAACATTGATATTATTACTCATTTCACTGTATTTATTCTCCCCCTCCCCTTTGGGGATGTCAGAGGAAAACCAGAGCTTGGCAGTAGTTGAAGTAAAAACAGATTTTATTCCTCTGTTGCAATAGAGGAAAGGAGACTTCAGTATAGAACTGGGCTTAGCTCCGACTACAGGCTGGGTGAGTGGGGATGTACTGCCAAGGAGCATGGGGAGAGGCAGTAGATGGAAAATCACTAAGAGGAAACATCTAGGTTAAGGGAGTTATGGGTAAACCAGCCTAAAAGAGATTCTTGAAGAAGACAAGCCAGGGTGACTGGATGTCAGCTGGGAGATGGTGGAGAATGAGATACTGATCAGTTATCACGGATGATCAGGGGTTCTAATTAAACAGACTGAACAGGGTTTGTGCTAAAATTAGATTTTACAAGGAAGCACACAGATGGAGAAGTGCCCCTGAGAAGGTTCAGGAGCCAGACTAAAGCTTTGGTCAAGCAAAGAATCTCTGTCCAGGACTTGATAAACATGAAGTATCATAAGAATTTTGCTGTTTCACCCAGTGAAAAGCCTTATGTTTAAACTGAAGAAAATGTTTAATACATTTAATTCAATTTAGTATTTTTTAATGAAAAATAATGAGGAAGATAAACATTTCTAAGATTTGAGTTCAGAAACTCACAAAAGGTCAATTAAGATAAAAATGCTCATGATTAGAAAACTATTGTTGCAACAAAGAAGGGGATTATTCTGGTCTTTGTGACCTGAATAGGCACACGTGAACTATTTTAAGAAGTTATTCATTCAGTGCTCCAAGTTTTGTAACAGGTTTCTTTTCAACAGATACGTGGTACATGATCTTTAAAAAAAGAAAAAAAAAAAAGTACCTTTAGACCAATATAGCCGAAAATAAAACTCATGTACACTTAGTTCACTTTGGAACACTTTATATTATAAAATTGCATTAAGGTATCTTAAAATCAAGATATTGAATTGAAATTTTTCTTACATGCCGTGGCTTGTGGTTTACATAAAACTACTTTTCACTTATTACTTCATTGTTTTTAGCACGTGTTTGTTGCTTCATGTAGCAATTTGACTCAACCAAAAATACATTCTCTTATATCTTGTTATTGTCTATCACTTAACCACAGTTTATGAATCTTTTCATATGTGTGCTTGTGTGTTTTAATATCTGTCTTCACCACAAAACTGAAAGCTCCCTGAGAACGGGGCCTGTGTCCAGCTGTTCCTTTCAGGTCCTTCAGCATCTGATGCTTAGTGGGTTTTCAAGTATTTGATGAATCTGTGTGCACAGTAGCCACTTGGATAATAACTTTCTCCGTGGCTTCCAGAAATCACTAGGACGGCTTCTAGGAGAGTAGCAGGAGAGGGAAGAATGGGTAGGCCGGAAACTTCAAAATTAGTGAAATTACCGTAAACGCCGTGTTTTTCGTGAGTAATGCTTGACATAGAATGAAGTATGTTGTTTGTTTGTTTGCTCCTGACAGGGTTATCGTGAACATCATTCACAGCTCTTCTGACTACCTTCCCAAAGTCTTGCGATTTTTGAATGTGGCTTTTGACAGCTCGGGTGATTGCTTAATAGCTGGGGACCATCAAGGAAATATCTATGTTTTTGACTTGTATGGAAACAGGTGAGCAGACACCTTTGATACAGATCATATTTAACAAGTCATTTACTGCCAATTTTAGTACCTCCTATTAATTATTCATTCAGCAAGATTCATCAAGGTCTTACTATATTTCAGGTACCTTGTAAAACCCTGTCATAAAGGCTGACGGAAGAAAGTGGGAAAGCATAGAAAATATGGTTAGATTTTTTTTTTTTTTTTAGAGAATTCAAGTTTCCAGTTTGCACAGTATCTCTAGTAGCTTGTTATTTAAATTTTTAAAAAATTTACTATTGCTCACTTAGCAACGTCTGGTACTTTATCGGGCCATTTAGAAAGAGCATAATTTCCTTTGTATATTATTGTCACAGTTTATGCATCTGGCAGTTTCAGAGAATTGATCCGTACTCGTCTGCCTCCTCTTCCTTTGCTCAGCTGTTTGGTACAGAAGCAGTTAGGTGGGATTGACGGAGGGAGTCATGGCTGTGGTGGGTGGGTCTGTGGGTGGGAGAACCAGGTCCGCCTGGCCAGAGTCAGAAGGTGTCTGTGTGGGGGATGGGGCAATCATGGGAAAGACCGGAGGCTTCGATCAAGTGAGTAAATATGTTGAGGATAGTGGGGGCCAGGTAGCTAACAATTGGAAAGGGGAGTTGCAGATATGGGAAGGCAGAGAACAAGAACAAACCCTGGGGTACTGGATTGGAATTGGATATATCTGTGTGCACGGCCTGATTTGAATATATTGACCTAGAAATAAATAGAAGCGTGTGAGTGAGTGAGTACATTATAGGTACATATGTTTCCTAGCTTTGTCCGTTAACAGGACCTGGGAACAACAACCCCCCAGTAGCAATGAATACATTCATTTCCCAGTTCTGTTCTAAATACCACACTCTGCTAGAAGTAATCAGGGATCCTTGCAGAAACGGCCAACTTCAGGATGGAGGCAGGTGAGCCTGGAACATTTTGTAGCCAGAAAGGAGGAATTATTTTTAAAAAGAGTGTCCAAAGGACATAAAGGTCAGCTTTAAAGCTCTCCTTGCCATATTGGAGTCACTTTGAGTATCAAAATAAATAATGATAGTAAGGGGTCATAACCCATTGAGTAAAATAGAAATCTAGAACTTCATTCTGTCATCAAACAACGGTTCAATGAGAAGGGATACTCGCACAGTCACAAAGCAGCTCCCCCCAAAATACTGATTAATTATAGAGGGAAAAAGATTAATTTTGCAGTGAAGAAGTCGAGCAAACACTACCTTATCAAATGATGACACGAGTAGCGGGACAGATCAAAATTCGTGTGTCCCCTGACAGCAGTGGAGAGAGCAGACTATCCCTTCCGTGGTATTCCGGCCAGGGACATGGCACCTGGATTCCAGGCAGTGGAATCATCAGACAGACAGAGCTCAATTAAGGGGTTGTGTAACAAGATGGCTCGTCATCTTCCCAAGGGTCAAGGTCATGAACGTTGTAGAAAAACCAGAAGAACTGTTCCAATGTGAGGAAGACCAGAGCCATGAGAAGTAAAGGCATGCATCTGAGCTGACCCCCAAAGGACATTCTTGGGGACAAATGGCAAAACTGAATGGGGTCTGAGGATTAGGTGGTGGTAATATATCAATGGAATTTTCTGATTTTGATAGTTGTAATTATATGGGAGAATTTTCTTGTTTGTAGGAATCATGATCTCGGTAACTTATCCTCAAATAGATCAGGAAAAGAAGGGGTCATATGTAATTAATTTCTCTGTGATTTATTAGGTATCTGTTAATCATTGTTTCCGCTCTTCACCAAAAAAATAACCGTCACAATTCTCCCACCCTTTATTCTTGCCTAACACACCCCGCCAGTTCTCAATCTTAAATTCATAGAACTGTCACTTCTCTGTTCCCACTGCTGAAGAAAGCAAAAATTGGTGTTGAGGGACTTCATTCCTGAATAAGGGACATCCACATCAGTGCTGCTTCCCCTTCATTTGCTCATCAGTACTCACTCCTTCTCCCACTCTCCTCCAGCTTCCTTGTCTTTGCCTGCTTCCTTGTCTCCTTGGGTACGACCCCACTCTTGCTCAACTCCCTGGCCTCCCAACCCATGAGAAAACAGACACTTTCCAGCTTCCCTTCCCCTTCCCCAGCGCAGCCTCAGATATATGGCCGTCCCTGGTCCCTGGGTTTTTTCATAAAATAAGTGACCCTAATTTCTTCCCGTGCTAATCTCGATCGGCAGCTGCCCCTGGGCCATGGCACCACGAGTGTTCCTCCCTTATTTTGTCCACTGTCCCTTTTCTCTCTGTCTATGCATAATCACAGCCGAGCAGAGGAGTAAGTATCAGAGCTGAGGCTTGAAATCAAGCCCGTCTGATTCTAACGCCCACTATGCTGGGGTCCCTCGGAAATCTTACTTGCCTGATTCACTCGTCTCTCTTCAATTCTCACCTTACGAAATACTCATCTCTACTTCCTCCCTGGAATGTTTTTCTTTTGCTTCAAGGTACAGCTCTTTCCTGAGTTTTCTACTTCTCTGATCATGTTTCCCCCCTTGTTTTGCTGACTCTTCTGCCAATGCCTACCCCTTTATTGTGCTGCTCGGGCATCTGTCCTTGGCCTGCTCCCTTCCAGGTCCTCATTCATAATCTCATCAGCACCAAGCCTGAGGCTTCAGCTGCAGTGCAGACTGTTAACCTAGATCTAACTCTATTACGTAGGGGATATCTTCTACGTTAGGCTGTCCAGCGCGGTAGCTACTAGCTGCATCCAGGTCTGGAGCCCGTGAAAGCTGGCCAATCCAAATTGAGATGCGCTGTTAGTTTAAAATACACACTGGGTTGGGAAGACTTAGTATGAAAAAAAGAATGTAAAATATCTCATTCGTAATTTTTTATTGATTCAATGTGGAAATGATAGTAAGTACATATTAAGTAAAATGTGCCATTAAGATTAATTTTACCGTATTTCTTTTTACTTTTTCAAGGTAGCTCCTAGGAGGTTTTAAATTACACCTCTGGCCTGCACTCTATTTCTTGGATAGCACAACTTTTAAAGGCCTTGATCTCACGTATTTAAAACCAGACTTATTTCCTACCCCCCAGACTTGTCCCTCTTTTGCCCAATCTTGAAAACTTGATTTTTTTAGTAAATTAAACTCTAGCTGTGTGCCAAGTACTCTGCTAAGCACTTAGCATATGTTATTTCATTCAATCAGCGTCTTAGTTCACTTGATCTCTTAATCATGTCTCTTTTCTTACCTTCCTTTTGCACGTGAGGAAATTCCTGATTCCTCCCTCTCTATCTCATTTCAGTGTGTCACCAGCCCTTCTCCCACTTGACTCCTTGTCCTGTTTGTCCTTTCCACGTCAGCCCCGGAACTCTGGTTGACATGCTCTGTAGTAGCTTGCTTCATGATCTTTCTGTCCATTTGCCATTGCCACCGGAATCCCCTTCCCGGAAGCCATGGCTGGTCGTAATTCTGCTAAGCTTAAAACCCGTTAGGTAAATTCCAGATTCCCCTACGTGCCAGACAGCACTCTTTGTAATCCATTTTTGGCCTACCAACGTGAGGGTTCATTTTTCTGGGTTTCCCTTTCTTCATCTCTAAGGACTCCTCCAACGTAAAAATTGATGATTGTTGGAAGACTTTCTGATACTAATGCGGTAATCTCTTAATAGGTTTAATCTTGTTCAGCGAACAGCACAAGCTTGCACGGCTCTGGCCTTTAATCTCCGTAGGAAGTCTGAATTCCTTGTGGCATTAGCTGATTATTCTATTAAATGTTTCGACACAGGTAAGAAGTCCTCCTCTTTATCTTTTGAGTAAGAGTCAAATCTAGGCAGAAGTCCCGCGAGGAGTTTGCCAGTCTGTACAGTCTGCACTCGCTGCAGACATCAGCTGCAAGTTTGGGGGGTCCCAGGACCATGCTCACATCCCATGAGCTGTCTACAGACCCAGGGTTTCTCACGACTACCCTCAGGTTTGATAAGTCACTGGAATGACTCCCAGAGCTCAGGAAGGCAGTCTGCTCGCGATTATAGTTTGAAGGCGGTGGCCGGCTGCACGTTAGAACCAGCCAGAGGAAGGGTGCCTGGGGCAGAACGTGGGAGGCTCCCAGAAGACGAGCTGCCCTTATCCTCAGGGACATGTTACCCTCCCGGCATCAGTGAGAGGCTGTCCAGGCAGAGTACTGCCAAACCGAAAATTCACCCAAGCTCCGAGCTCTGCAGCTTTTTAAGGAGGCTCCATGACATAGGTACGGCTGATTGGATTACTGCCCACTGGTCTGAACTCAAATTTCCAGCCCTCCTCTGGAGACGGAGCAGATATCACGTGACCCAAAGCCCAGCCTACCAGTCACTCCCACGGTTGGTCTTCCCCAGGCGGCAGCCCCCACTCTGAGGTTCTCTCCGTAGATAAACCAGCTGCTGTTGCCCGAAGGACCTGCCATGAGTAACAGAGACACCCCGTCACTGGGGGGATTTCAGGGGTTTAGAGATTGCCTCCCAGGAGCCTGGACAAAAGCCAGACCTTTCTTTGAAGCCCCAGTTCCTTAGTCCATCGGTACAAGAATAATAACCTTCTTAATGTATCCTATGTATTCTATACCACTTCATATAGCTTTAGAGAACTTAGAGTTCTGTAAACTGAACCTCTTAAGAAAATAGATATCTCAAGTGTATTGTTTTTTCATGTGATTAAAGTGATAGAATATGTAGAGATAATAATAACCAGGGCGCCTAGTGGCACAGTTGGTTAAGCGTTCGACTCTCGGTCTCAGCTCAGGTCATGATCTCAGGGTGCTCTCTCTCACTCTTTCTCTAATAAATAAAATTTTTTTTTAAGATTTTGTATTTATTTATTTGACAGAGAGAGACAGAGCAAGAGAGGGAACACAAGCAGAGGGAGTGGGAGAGGGAGAAGCAGGCTTCCCGTTGCGCAGGGAGCCCGATGCAGGGCTCAATCCCAGGATTCTGGGATCATGACCTGAGCCAAAGGCACCCAGGCTGACTGAGCCACCCAGGTGCCCCACGAAAAAACAACTTGAAGAGGAAAGATAATAACCATAGTAATGTGGTCTAACACTTACATAGTGTTTACTGTCTGCCATGTACTGTTCTGTGACTTTATACATACTAATTTTAATTGTCATAAGACCCATGGGCAGGGATAGTGTTATCTCCATTTTGCAGATGAAGAGACTGAGGCACAGAAGTAACTTGACCGAGGTCCTGCGGCTTGTAAGCAGGGGAGGCAGGATTCCTAAGCCGGAAGCCTAGCTCCGGGGCCCTTCTCTTCATCGCTGTCCTGCTCTCACTGTGTGTGTAAGAAGGCAAACTCGTCATCCTTCAGTAATGCCCACGCACAGTCCATGTTTTTGTGGCAGGGGCCTATCTTTCCAGTCTGGTTTTTCTGCATATACCTTTTTTACATTCTTTTTTAAAAAGATTTTATTTATTTATTTATTTGAAAGAGAAAGTGCACGGGCACAGATGGGGAGGGGGAGGGGCAAAGGGGAGAGAGGGGATCTCAAGCAAACCCCCTGCTGAGCGGGGGCTGCAGGGCTCGATCTCACGACCCTGAGATCTTGCCCGGAGCCCAGACCAAGAGTTGGCGGCCTAACCAACTGAGCCACCCAGGCGCCCCACCTCTTTTACATTCTAACAAACACATGACCATCCTTTCTAGATTGTTTGGTGGAATCATTTTCTTAACCTCGTTAAAAATCCGTGCAGCGTTTTAAAATCAGCATGTAACATTCCAGTCTGTAGTTGTCAGCAGTGCCGTAACGATTAAACCTGTCATCTCTCAATGGACTTTAAACTGCCTCCAGGTTTTGGTTACAGAAGCTGCTGTCGCAGAAATTCTAAAACACTGAATGTTGATGCTCATCTGTGATCACTTCCCTCGGATTCCATCCATTCTCCTTCTCTCTTCTCAGGTCCATCTTCTTGCAGTCTCTTCTGGGTGTTGAACCCCTTCCCCCACCAGCGAAGCCCCCTCCTTCTTATGTTGTCTCCACCTCCATGAGTACCTCCCTCTTTACTGCTACAGCCCCTGGCTTCGTAGCCTCCAGCAACGCATTCAGAGTTAGAATTCTCCCTCCCCGCACTCCCCGCTCCTCTAAGGTCGTTAGTAACCTCTGATTGTTGAAACCTTCTTTGTACTTTCTGTTCTGCCTCTCAGTAGCATTTAGCACTTTGCTTCAGGGCAGGGCCTCAGTTTCCTACTCTTCTCTATACGTTCTTCCTACTCTCCCAACTGCTTCTTACTAGGCTCCCTCCCAGGTTATTTGAGTGGTCCCTAGACTTGGGATTTTTCACCCAATTAAAAGGAAAAAGTAGAGGAACAACTCGCATGGGTTGTCAACTTTTATTTTTGCTAAATGACATTGGAAAAAACAATAGAACTGCATTTCGTGAAATGAGATTTTTTAAAACATAAAGGAACTTAGAAAGAGATAATACTCGATTAAAAAGTAGTACTTTAAATTTAAGGTTCATTTCATTATCCTTATTTTTCTCATTTCACTGAAAACCAATGAAAAATTGATCATTAACTTATGCCAGACTTTAGACTGGTGTTTGGAAACTACTGCTCACTCCCCAGGGGTTTCTCTCTGTTCCCTCTGTTTTCATTTTTGACCTACTTTGTATCTTAATGTTTCCCAGATTTACATCTTGCTTTCGGACTATTCTCCTCAATTTCTTCTTTCTGGAGGAAAAACTTCGAATCATGAAAGTAAAACTTGCCTACCACAGCAAATTTGGAAACACAGGAAAATGAAAAGAGAACTTAAAAATCACTTAAAATTCTATGACCTAGTGATAATTGCTGTGACATTTTTGGTATTTTCTCTGCCAGGCTGTGTTCTGTGTTTCTCTCTCACACGTGCATGCACACACCTTAGGATCAATTTTGAAAATCAAATTCATGATCCCTTCTTCCCACACTGCTGGATCTGTTTCTCCTCCCGTACTTAAATCAGCTTCTAGTATCACCTAGTTACATAACTGAGCTAGAACCGTGGAAGACTTAACTCATCTTTTATTTGAACACATGTATTTGATCACAAAGTCCTTTGCATTTCTCCTTCATAGCATCATGAATTTGTTCCTTTCTCCATTGTCACTTTTTAGTCCTAGACCTTCCTTGTCTCCTTCCTGGATTATCACAGCAACAAAGAAATCAGTTGTCTCATCTCTGCCTTCTTTCCAGTATATCCACCACCTACCTTCGAAGTGCTCGGTCTAAAATACACGCCAGAGGGGCGCCTGGGTGGCTCAGTGGGTTAAAGCCTCTGCCTTCGGCTCAGGTCATGATCCCAGGGTCCTGGGATCGAGCCCCGCATCTGGCTCTCTGCTCCGTGGAGAGCCTGCTTCCTCCTCTCTCTCTGCCTGCCTCTCTGCCTACTTGTGATCTCTGTCTGTCAAGTAAATAAATAAAATCTTTAAAAAAAAAAAAAATAAATAAATAAAATAAAATAAAATACACGCCAGATATGCTGTCTTTCTACACAAAACTACGCCTCCCAAGAGAAAGCCCAGACTCCCTACTGTCCCACTGAAAGCTGTTCTTCTTCTTTTTTTTTTTTTAAATAAAGATTTTATTTATTTATTTGAGAGAGAGAGAGATCACAAGTAGGAAGAGCAGCAGGCAGGGAGAGAGGGGGAAGCAGGCTCCCCGCTGAGCAGAGAGCCTGATGCGGGGCTCGATCCCAGGACCCTGGGATCATGACCTGAGCCGAAGGCAGAGGCTGAACCCACTGAGCCACCCAGGCGCCCCTGAAAGCTGTTCTTAAGCCCTTTCTCATTTGGCCTTGTCACCTCACGTGTCGGTGCCGGGCATGTTACTCACGTGCTCCGTCGTGCGTTTTCGCTACTGGCTTTTTCTTTTGTAGATGTGAGCGTAGGTGTCTCGTAAATACCGGCCATCAGTGAATCTGGGCTGGGATGAGCTACAGTGTTTTACCTGTGTAACTTCTCCTTTCTGCCACAGTTAGCAAGGAGCTGGTTAGCTGGATGAGAGGACATGAGTCGTCCGTGTTCTCGATCTCCGTGCATGCCTCCGGGAGATACGCCATCACCACTTCTTCTGACACGGCCCAGCTGTGGGACTTGGATACCTTTCAGAGGAAAAGAAAGCTGAATATTCGACAGTCTGTGGGTATCCAAAAGGTCAGTGGAGGTGGGGCGCATCTTGGTCCGTTGTGCTTCTCGGACTAGTTTCTTGGTCAGTAGGATTTATAGGTGATATAAGAGTAATGAATGATTCACTTTGTCCCACGTAGCTGTGTTCTCATAACGCAGCAACACGCAAAGCAGAGTGGCCTATCGGATTGAAGATGTTGCCTGTGGCTATAGTTTATAACTTACTGAGCTTTTGTCTTAAAAAAAATTTCAAACATAGGGGCGCTTGGGTGGTTCAGTGGGTTAAGCGTCTGCCTTTGGCTCAGGTCATGATCTCAGGGTCCTGGGATCGAGCCCCGCATCAGGCTCTCTGCCTGGTGGGGATCCTGCTTCCCCCTCTCTCTCTGCCTGCTGCTCTTCCTACTTGTGATTTCTCTCTCTCTCTGTCAAAAAAAAAAAAAAAAAAATCAGAGTAGATTTGTAAGAATTCCACAGTGAACCCATGTATTCCTTTAGATTCTGCCATTAACATGTTCCTGTATTATCTTTTACTGTACTTATGTTCCTAGACTGTATTATGGATCTATCTTTCTGTCCCTACATTTATTCTTTTTTTTTTCTTCTAAAATTTTATTTATTTATTTATTTATATGTCAGAGAGAGAGAGCACAAGCAGGCAGAGTGGCAGGCAGAGGCAGAGAGAGAAGCAGGCTCCCTGCTAAGCAAGGAGCCCGATGTGGGACTTGAACCCAGGACCCTGGGATCACAACCTGAGCCCGAAGGCAGCATCCCAACCGACTGAGCCACCCAGGCATCCCTTTATTTTCATTTTAAAGTGAATTGCAGACATCGGTATACTTGCCCAGAAATACTTCAGCCTGAATTTAATTGACTAGGGTTCAGTGTTTGTTGATGTGGAATTTATATACGATGAAATGCACAAATCTTGAGAATTCATTTGTTAAGTTTTGTCAAATACATACACTTTTGTAACCTGTGCAGACCTATTACTTTCATCATTCCAGAAAGTTCTCTCTTATCCCTGCCCAGGGAAGCACTTTCCTGATGTCTTTCCACTGTAGATAAGTTTTGTCCTAAAATTTCAAACAAAGAGAGCTAGTCAGTAATGGTAATTGTAAAGTTTTTCTCCTTCTGCATGATGGTTTTGAGATTCATGCATGGTGTTGGACTCATCCGTAGTTCATTCCTTTTTATTGTTGATCTCTATTCCTTTGTATGCATATATCACTTTTTAAAAAAATAGCCACTTCTTTTGCCTTTAAGGGTTAATTTTGCTTTCTCCATTTGATTAGCCTAATATTGTTTTCAGGATCGTCTGAGTCTCCTGTGTGATTCATTCTGTTGCTTCAGGTTATATTGTCCATGCGGTATTGCTTTTAATTTCTTGGTCGTTAATGTGAACAGCTAACAGTGCATGTCAACCAGAAATTTATTTTGTAGTCTCCATGGAAATCTCAGAGTTCTTTAGATTGCCTTTAATAATTAAAAAGAGATAAAAGTTGTAGCCACCTTATTCTTTAGGGGTTTAGGCCAAATATCTTAGTAGGTCTTTTCTTCTTTAATTGCTTCAGCACTAAATTGAATTCTAAATTCAAAAGAAGAACACATTGGGAATTGAACCCACAATGGAAACAGAGTTATGAAACAGTGACATAAAAACCATCTGTTCTTTTTACCATGAAATTAAAATTACTAGACGCTGGATCGTTGCCAATTCTAACCTTGCTTGGTCATTTAGACATCTTAGTTTAAAAGATGGGACTCCAAATGTTAGCGATATGAGAATAAAATATAGAAAACATATGTAGAGTATGCAGTATGCATATAGGTATATTGTTCTAGAATAATAGACCATCTTAGTCTGTACATTACCTGCAAAGTTTTTCTCAAAGGACCCACTAATAAATATTCTTGGTTTTGCAGACCAAGAGCAAAGTTGAGGATATTATGTATGTACTTATATAACCACCTACAATGAAATAATTAAAAAAAATTTTTTTAACTCAGTAGCTTTTTTTTTTTAAGATTATTTATTTATTTATTTGACAGAGACGAGAAATCACAAGTAGGCAGAAGTAGGCAGAGAGATGGAGAAGCAGGCTCCCCACCAAGCAGAGAGCCCGATGTGGGGCTCGATCCCAGGACCCTGGGATCATGACCTGAGCCGAAGGCAGAGGCTTAACCCACTGAACCACCCAGATGCCCAAAATAATTTTAAAATTTAAAAACCATTCTTAGCTTCTGTGCTATACAAGAGCTGAAGGGGCCAGACTGTTGCCACTCCTGGCTTATTCTGTTGAAAATAGAAAGTAGTTGTAAACTAATCTTAAAGTAAAACTTTATTCTTACCAAGTTTTTATTAAATCTATGTTTTTATTCCAGTTTCTGCTTCTATATTTTAAACAGAACTTTTGTGACTTTGTGTGTGTGTGTGTGTGTGTGTGTGTGTGTATGTGTGTGAGAGAGAGAGAGAGAGAGATACAAGGTGACAAATGATGCTGTGAGTCTCCTTTTATGATGGCTCCTTTTAATCTAAAATAGTCTTCTACTAGGGCACCTGGGCGGCTCAGTTGGTTAAGCATCTGACTCCTGATTTTGGCTCAGGTCATGATCTCCAGGTGGTGAGATTGAGCCCCGTGTTGGGCTCTACCCTCAGTGGGGAGTCTGCCTAAGATTCTCTTGTCTCCCTGTTCCTCTGCCTTCCCCACACGTGCCCCCCCCCAAATCTTTAAAAATAAAATAAAATAGCCTTTTACTATTTTTTCCCATGACATTATTTATTCATTTATTTATTTTGAGAGCAACCAGGCCAGTTGTCCTGGAAAATGCCCCAAATTCTGAATTTGTCTTACTGTTCATCATTATGTCATTTAACTTATTCTTTCATTTGCATTTCTTGTCAGACAGAAGTTATGTCTAAAGTCTTGAGTAGATTCCTGTTCAGCATTTTCGACGAGCTATTTACCTTATGTGTAGGATGCAGATGGGAGCAGCAGGTACTGTAGGATTGGCTCCAGGACCGGATGTGATAGCTTATACAGAGCACTGAGCACCTAGCACCTGCTCTGGTATAGCAAGTGCTTATAACCAAGTCAGCTGCAGCTGCTGCGGCTTTTGCTGTTACCTATTCTCATATGTTATCTGGTTCTACTGCGGGATTATTTCAGTGCAGTTAGTTATCTTTTCAAAAAGCTGTAAGGGAACTGTTGTATCTCTTGTGAACTACATGAAATAGATGAACAGTGTCTCATTAGCCATGCAGAAACCCGGAAGTTTTCAAGTAACTCACTTCGTGGCAAAATCCAATCTTGCCTGAACTCATTTGGCAGCAGAACCTGAACTGAACCGCCAGGAGGCTGAAATGTTCATATATTTGAGTAATGGAGAGTAGCTCTGGGTCCCCCAGGGTTCTACATACTGTTCCAGAACATACCTTATATTACCTTTCTCAGACTGGGAATAATTCTGAATTCAGGAATACATCTAACACCAAAGGGTTTCAGAAAAATAACTTTGGACCTTTGATTTTGAAATGTTTTTCTTTACTTTTTTCTTTTTTAAAGATTTTTAAAATTTATTTTGAGATGGGGGGAGAGCACACGCATGCGCCAGCAGGGGGAGGGGCAGAAGCAGAGGGAGAGAGAGATTCTCAAGGAGACTGTCCCCTGAGCACAGAGCCCAGCGTGGGGCTCCATCTACCATCTTGAGATCATGACCTGAGCCAAAATCAAGACTTGGACACTCTCCCGACGGAGCCACCTAGGCGCCCCTGATTTCAAAATGTTTTTAAAGAACCTATCACTCCAACATCTTTCCACTGGTTTTTGTCCCCTGTTATAGGAATAATCAATACCAGTAACAATAGGTACCGGTTGTTGAGTTTTACTATATAACTAACATTGTTTAGTTATTTTTAAACTTAAATAATCCTAAAAGGAGATGCTATTCTCCTTTTACAAATGGGACTCTGCAGTTCAGAAGCATTAAGTAATGTGCCCAGTGTCACAGAGCTCAACCAAAGACATGTGGTTTGAATCTAAGCCTGTCTTATTCCAGAGTCACTCCATTGTACTGTACTGCCTCTCGGGTAAGCCGATTACACCTCTTCCTATTAGTAAATTTTGATTATTTTGTTGATGTTTGAGGTAGAATATTTAAATTAAATATTTACTTTGGGATTTTTAAATAAATCCTAGGGTTTCTGATTACTGTGGTTCAGTATGTATTGGAAAAGGTTGTGATGGAGATGAGGAAATGTTTAACAAAGAACGTGTTACTAAATTTAGTCTCTGTATACAGTGGGCGCTCACTAAATTGTGTATTTGATTTAGCTTGCTCTTTATTATCGTACTGAACTCTCAACTTTGAAAAGAGTTCACCGAATTCTCACAAGTGAGTTGGAAAGCCTAGGACTTTCATATTTTATAAGGAAAACCTTTTACCCAACCCTCCAAAAAGTATATTTTGCTAGTGCTTTTCAAGTTTTTTCTAAGCTTTTTATGATTGTCAAGAGATGACACTATCTGAATAATGACATGATTCATTAGGAACAATTTTATAATCATTAAAATCTGGCAATTAAAATCACAAATCTAGTAATGAATAATCATGTAGGCAATAATCTATCACAGCTCTTCCCCTAAAATAGCAGTTGGTGTTCATTAACTTTTAAGCTTTGGCTTCTCCCAGTAGGAATAAACTTTATTACTTTTTTAGAAAAATATTGCGAGTTATAATAAAAATCTTAAGTCACTTTTTTTGACGTCTGCTTTCAAACAGCATTTCAGTGCAATAATTATAGATCACAATGGATTTATTTCATATTCTTTCAATAAGGGCTATCCTAAATCTTCCTGAACCTGTTGACAAACCATCTACCAGAGATTGTCTTTGACAAAGTGAGCCAAGGACAAAAGTGGGGGTTGAATCAGGCAAGGACAGCAGTTGAATTAGCATCTTTTATTTTGTCTTATTAGCATTAACACTGAGTAGATTGTTTTAATTAATCAGTAAGTCCCATAGTCCCATTATGTATGTGTGTATGTATGGGTTGTGGGTTTTTAGCGCTATTATTATTTTAAAAGATACTGTTACATGCATATGAGAAAAATAGTTATAATAAAAGCCTTCAACTGTCATTATAAAATTTGTGGGTTTCTTGGGACACCTGGGTAGCTCAGTCGGTTGAGCATCTGACTCTTGATTTCGGCTCAGGGTCCTGAGATGGAGTCCTGTGTCAGGCCCATGCTGGACGTGGAGCCTGCTGAAGATTTTCTGTCTCCCTCCCTCTGCTCCTCACTCCAACTCTAAGGAAGAAGAAAAAAAAAAAAACTATTAAAAAAAATTATGGGTTTCAATCCTCTGAAATGTTTATAGTAATATAATAGCATTAACTATTAGAATAATTTCTTAACTGCATGTATATAATAGACTGGGTAACAACACAAAGATGCAAGGTTACAGAAGTATTTCGTTTAGGTGCCTTATGGGTTCATTATGTTTGTGACGCTGGCAGAAGCCGTGGTCGATTTGGTGTTGAGCCTGCTTTCCCCCAGACAGTCATTTTTGGTCTGCTCCCTCTCATCACTATGATGACGGCCTCCAGACTGTAAATACTCAGGAGATACTCCAGTGTTCGAGATGTTGCACACTTCATTCTCAAAGAATGTAGCATTTCAGAGAAGACGGGCCTCCTTCGGACACTAGGAAATGGTGAAGGTGGGTGACCAGTCAGGGGTCAGAATGCGAGGCTACAGATTGTTCAAGGTGTTCTGCCTCCTGGGTGAGTCCCTGTTCTGCTCTAATACGAGACCAAATCATATATTCTTAAAAGAATAATAAAGCTTATAAAGACAAACTAGCAGAAACAAGGACAAGATATATTCAAATATAAAGTAATATAATAAGCTATAATGCCAGTAAGAAGGCTATTCCAGCTGGGAGTCAAAGAATAAAGAGCTAGAAATGTAACTAAGGTTCGACCACGTGAGATGTCCCAGGCTTTAAAAAAGGTCTTTAAGGGGTGCCTGGGTGGCTCAGTGGGTTAAAGCCTCTGCTTTTGGCTCGGGTCATGATCCCAGGGTCCTGGGATCGAGCCCCACATCGGGCTCTCTGCTCCGCAGGGAGCCTACTTCCTCCTCTCTCTGCCTACTTGTGATCTTTGTCTGTCGAATAAATAAATAAAATCTTTAAAAAAAAAAAAAAGTCTTGGGACGCCTGGGTGGCTCAGTTGGTTAAGCGGCTGCCTTCGGCTCAGGTCATGATCCCAGCGTCCTGGGATCGAGTCCCACATCGGGCTCCTTGCTCTGCAGGGAGCCTGCTTCTCCCTCTGCCACTCTGTCTGCCTGTGCTCACTCTCTCTCTCTCTCTGACAAATAAATAAATAAAATCTTAAAAAATAAAAAAATTTTAAAAAACTCTTTAAAAAAAAAAGTCAGCATTATTCAGAGCGTATGTAATAGAAACACAGAAATCAGAGTAAAATGGTATTTCCAACTTTGCTACAAGCTTAGTCGAAGTTGTCCATGAAGTAAGTTGAGTCTCTAATAAAACATCATGGTTTTGTTTTCAACTTTTTACTTTAAAAAAAAATTTTTTTTTTAAGATTTTATTTATTTATTTGACAGAGATCACAGTAGGCAGAGAGGCAGGCAGAGAGAGAGAGAGGAGGAGGAAGCAGGCTCCCCCCTGAGCAGAGCGCCTGATGTGGCGGGGCTCGATCCCAGGACCCTGGGATCATGACCTGAGCTGAAGGCAGAGGCTTTAACCCACTGAGCCACCCAGGCGCCCCTCAACTTTTTACTTTTATAAATAATGCTCAACAAACATTTGTATACATTTATCTCAAAGCACCTTGCTGATTTTTTCTTCCAAAGGATTCGCAAGTAGAAGCGGACTGATTGGTTCAGAAGAGATACATATTTTCAAGGCTGTTAAGATGTGTCATATGGTATCTGTAACCAGTTTTTATTACCAGTTTCCTCTACTCTCAGCAGCATTTAATATGTAATCTTTATGAGTAGTTCCTACTTCATGTCATGTTTATAGTAGTACTTAGTTCATAAACAGAGTTCACATGTTCGTGTATGTCTAGCTTGTGTATGTGTTTATGTTATTTTTCAAGTCAATTTGATACACATGGAGTGTTATTTTCATTTGAATCTTTTATAAGGGTAAATATTTTTAAGTTGTTACTTTGTATTTTATGAACTGCCTAGTCATTTTAGTCCCCGATTTTTTTATTTAAAGGGTTTTACCTTTTCCTTTCAGTTTTATAATAGTATACAAGATTTCAGTGTTATCCCGTCCTATGTCATAAATGTATATTTTTTTCGAGTTTAAGAAAAAGTAATTTTTCAAACTAAAAATTGACAACTTGTATAATTTTAAATGTAGAGAAGGCTGTGGGCTACATGAACAAGAACTGTTTTTCTCCCTCTTTAGGTATTCTTTTTGCCATTAAGTAATACCATCCTCAGCTGTTTTAAAGATAATTCCATCTTCGCCTGGGAATGTGATACTCTTTCTTGCAGATACCAGTTGCCAGCTCCACCTGAAAGCTCTAGTATATTATACAAAGTATTTGCCGTGACCAGGTAATGTGCATTTCACTTTTTTGTTTAACTTTTTTTTTTTTTTACGTAATCCCTCTACCCATCATGGGGTTCAAACTCATGACCCTGAGATCAAGAGTCATACATCCCTCTGACTGAGCCAGCCAGGCACCCCAAATGTAAATTTTTTAAAAACTTTATTTTATTTAAATTCAGTCGATTAACATGTAGTGTATTACTAGTTTCAGAGAGAGTTCAGTGATTCATCAGTTGCGTGTGACACCCTGTGCTCATTCTATCCTGTGTCCTCCTTGATGCCCATCACCCAGTCACCCCATCTCTCCCCACATCCCCTCCAGCAACCCTCACTTTGTTTTCTAGAGCTAAGAGTGTCTTACGGTTTGTCTCCCTCTCGGATCCAAATGCACATTTTTAAAACACAGAATTTTAAAGAAATCTAGCTTCCGGTAAAATTTTACAAATTTTCATTCTGTTTTCATTATCTTATTGTCATGTGAGAAAATTTTCCTTCGAACTTATATATGTTCTGTAGAACTTTTTCTTTTAACTTACTGTGGCAAATTTCAAATGTACGTAAAAATATAAAAATACAGGAAACCCTGATTGTAGCATTCTCATTAGCTGTAATAACTTATAGCCATTTTCATTTTATCTGTAACTCAACTTGTTACTGCCTCCTACTGCCTACTGCATTAACTTAAAGCAAAACCCAAGCAGTATCATTTCATCCATAAATACTTCAGTGTGTATCTCTAAAGAAAAGGTCCTTTTTGGAACATAACCATAGTACTATTGTCACTTTTTTTCCCAAGTTTTTATTTAAATTCCAGTTAGTTAACCCATTTATCACACTTTTTAAAAATGAATAATTTCTTACTATTGTCATATATCCAGTCTTTGTTCAAATCAGGAACCAAACAAGTCTCACACAGTGTCTTGGATGATATATCCCTTTTCTAAGGTTTTCCTTGCTATTTGCTTGTTAAGGAACTGGTCTTTTGTCCTATAGCACTCTCTGTATTTTAGGTTTTGCTTTTTGTATCCCTGTGTTAGTGTTTAATATGACCCTGTCTTGTCTGTATTTCCTATATACTGGTCACACCTGTATTTCCTGTAAATTGGAGGCTTGGTCTGATTCAGGCTTGATTTGGGGTCAGGAAGACATGATAATGGTAATAGTTTGCATACTTTCATCAGAAGAACACTTCTCTTGTGATGTTAGTGGCCATCCACGATCATGACCTAGAACCAGTATTGCCTTAGAGGTTAACAAAATCGTGCCAGGCTAATTCTGTCATTCCTTCTTCCCTTATTTACCAGAAACCTTCTATAGAGAGGAACTTCCTCTCGTCCACTCTTTGGTTATTTTATAGCTACAAAGGAAAGGCAAGATAAATGCTTGCTTTCCCCGTCTTTAAAAGAAAAAAAAAAATTTTTTTTTAGTGGAGCCCAGTATGGGGCTTAATCTCATGACCCTGAGACCAAGAATCAGACTAAGTTTGACCGTCTGGTTTTTTTATGAAAAATAATAAATTGGTTTATTGGCATCTTTCAGAGGTGGCCAATGAGGGCTTTGTCTTTAATCTTTGTGAATGAATGGATTTAATCATAGTCGAAGTGATTTAATCTATTAACATTATTCTTAGTGATACTCCGGTTCTCTTCCCTTTGACCACTGGAATTCTTTCAAGTTGGCTCTGAAAACCCTTTTGATACAACCTCAGTTGTCTGTTTTGAAAGCTCTCATTCTTTCTCATCTGACGAGATGTTCCAGACTTATACATTTTCTGTCCCAAACCTGGAATCGGCCATTTTTTTTAAAGCGCCTGCGTTTGTTTTAGTGGGTGATGATATTTCAAAACCTAATCTGGATGCTAGGGGTACTCCTTGTGTGACTGATCTGGTCATTGTCCTTGGCCTTTTCAGTGGAAGGAGCTAGAAAATACATGTTATTTCCTTATTTTCCTCTCACCGTCTTCGAAGTCATGAATAAATTCCATCAACTCCACCAAATGATATCTTAAATTGATCTCATCTTGTGCATTGTCTTAGCTATTACCCTCCTCCAACTACCCTGGGTCTCTTTCGGACTCCTATAATAGTCGCCTTATTTGGTCTCCTTGTTTTAAATTTATTTTCCTTTCCTTTTTTTTTTTTTTTTTTGAGTTTATTTATTTATTTTGAGAGCACAAGTGGGGAGGAGAGGGGGAACCAGGCTTCCCGCTGAGCAAGGAGCGCAATGCAGGGCTGTAACTCCCATCTCATTTTATAGTTCTTTATAGAACTTATCATCAGCTGAGATCAAGTGTGTCTGTTTGCTTCCTTCCCTTCCTCTACACTGAAAATCCCACAAGAGCAGGGATCCCGCCTGCCTTGTTCCCATTGTGTCCCTGGTGCCTGACAATACCTGGCTTGCGGTAGATGCTTTGCAAGTCCTTGATGAATGAATGAGCAGCAGCGTCGTGAGTTAGTACAGCTTATTATTTTTGTGCCTTGAAAAAGCAGCTTGGTTTGAGCAGGAAGAGAAAAAGTTGGGGCTTTTGGGTTTTCATGTAGCAGTGCGGTACCAACTCAGTATAGTCCTACATGAAATAGAGGAAGTTGGGGAGTGGTAATGACTTCGAGATGATGCTGTAAAAGATAAATGTTACTCAGAAATCCTCAATGAAGTCATCAAAACAAGCATTTGTTAAGCTGGTATCTTAGTACAATAGGTAAAAAATACACAGGCCGTAAACCTGAGCTTTCCTATATGGTAGCCACTGTTTCCATGGAATTGTTGAGTAAAAATTAATTATTTCCTCAGAAGCATTAGGCACATTTCAAGTTCTCAGTCACGTGGCCATAGTGAGCGTGTTGGGCAGCGCAGAGAGAGAACATTTCCATCCCGCTGGGTCATTTTGGACCTCGCTGCTGGCAACAGTCCACATGGTAGTACTTCTCACCTTTTGTTCCGCAGAGATGGTCGCATCCTGGCTGCTGGAGGGAAGTCAAATCACCTTCACCTGTGGTGCTTGGAAGCTAAACAGCTGTTCAGAATTATCCAGATGCCTACTAAAGTTCGAGCCATCCGCCACCTCGAATTTCTCCCCGATAGTTTTGATGCTGGTTCTAATCAGGTTAGTAATATAAAGGTAGGACATTACACAATTTCTGAACTGTCTTTGCTCTTGTACCTTGATTGTTATAAGGACTTGAAATTGCTAAGATTACGAAGAGTCTAAAATTGAAAAAAATTTACAATATTAGCTTCTGTGTATTACTGACAATTTACCCTTTTTCTAAAATCAGTGTACTTTAACTTTGTGTCAGGCTTTACAGTTTACAGGGTGCTTTAGCGTGTTATTTTTTATTTGCACCATTACGTGGACTGACATTAAAACTTAGAAACATGAAGTGATTTGTCAACATTCCTATTAATTGTAAGGATTAAAGGAGGGAGTAGAATTAAAATTTTTCTTTTTGTTGTACTGTTTGATCTACCATAACTGTACCTCGTTTTTGTGAAACATGTTTTCTTTGTAACTTGCCTTAGTTTATAGAGTACCCCCACCACACACATTTTGTAAAAATTTTCTTTGCTTAGGTATTTTATTTCATTTTATTCACTTTTTTAAAGTAGACTCCACGCCCACCATAGGGCTTAAACTCATGACCCTGAGATCAAGAGTCACATTCTCTACGGATTGAATCAACCAGGCGCCCTCACACCATTTGTCTTTTCAATAGTCGAGTAGTCAGACTTTAGCTTCCTTATCATAATTTGACTGTTTTGAGTCTTGTACTTTAACAAGTTATATATAACTCATGACATCAGGAGTCACATGGTCTGCCAACTGAGCTGGCCGACATACTCCTAACATACGGTTTTTGAATAGACAAGCATTCACAAGATGAAAACATTAAAAAAAAAATAAAATAAAAAGATAGTGAAAACATAAAAGATAAAAAAATATATATAAAAAACGTTAAAAAATAAGACAATGAAGTGAACTCTCTTATTCTTCTCTCCCTTCACTCTCCATGACCACCGTTGCTCTAAGTCTGGAGTTTCTCCCACTTTTTTGTGCAGCTTTGCGCCTTACATTTCTTCACTTTTTTTTTTTTTTTTTTTGCTTTTCTTCACTTAATTGACCTTTGAAGATTGTTCTATATCAGTACAGAATTTCATTTTTTTTTTAACAACTCCATAGTATTTCATAGTTTTTTAACCAGTATTTTGTTATTGGGCACTTAACCTGTTTTTCGTTCTTCTTTATTACAAATAATGGTGCACTGAGGGGTGTCCTGGTGGCTCAGTCAGTTAAGCGTCTGCCTTGGGCTCAGATCATGATCTCAGGGTCCTGGGATCGAGCCCCAGATTGAGCCCTGCGTTGGGCTCCATACTCAGCAGGGAGTCTGCCTCTCTATCTCCCTCTGCCCCTTCCCGTGCTCTCTGTCTTGTTCTCTTTCTCTCAAATAAATACAATCTTTAAAAAAAAAAAAACAAAAACAAATAATGGTGCGCTGAATAACTTTTTGCACGTACCATTTTACACACCCCATTTCACCCAGAGCTGAAACAGTAGGATTAAGGTGATGTGCGTCTGTAATTTTGAGGATCTTGCCAAATTGCCCTCCCAAAAGGTTGCATCAACTGTGAACGGGGGGGGGGGGGGGTCCGCCAGCCTGACCCAACAGAAGAGATTGCCACCTTCAGACTGCCTCCAGCCACTTCCAGACTGTCACCTCTCATGTAGCAGGTGACGTCAGCATCTCGGTGCAGCCTGTGGTGGCCCCGTGCTGGGGGGGAGAAGCCGGGCGTGGACAAGCCAGTAGAGGGCTCTACTGTGTATTGACTTACACCTTTTTGGTACTTATTTTTAATTTTTCAAATTATGTGAGTTAAAACTAAGTTTTCCCTCCTTTAAAAACCAGTTTCCCGTTCCCCTTCCTTACAGCCCATAGGCTTGCTTTCTCTATTCCCTGTTACACCTGCCAGAGTCAGGTTTCTGGGGATGCAGCAGGACCCGTGCTCGTTCTGATCAAGCCGTGGGGCTGGTCCTCCTCCCTCCTTGCCTCTGACAGCCAGAGCGGAGGTCAAAGTGAAGGACTGTCTAATCATCTGTATTCCTCTGAAGGGATTGGTATGGATGCTCCCTGCCACAGTCTCCCGGGATGGGCACCTTGCTGCTTCTGGTCAGAGCCAGGCTTATCTCGACCTAAATGGGGCAAATCTACATGAGCCTTAATTAGGGATTTTGAAATATGTGACGGCTCTATACCAGTATAATCTCTGACTCTCCTCCCCTCAAAAAAAAAAAAAAGTAAAAAAAATCCCATATATAACTATATACACATATGTGCATGTAAGTATGTGTAGTTTGATGTTCAGGGAGTTGACTTTTTTTTTTAATCATATGATTGACATAAAACATTAGGTATATGAGGATTCGATATTTGTATACATTGTGTAATGATCATGTAGTAAGTCTAGTTAACATCTGAGACATTTGACTTTTTAAATGTGTTTTTGGAACTCATATTGTTTCTCTTTACCCTTAGGTTCTTGGAGTGCTAAGTCAAGATGGTATAATGAGATTCATTAATATACAGACTTGTAAACTTCTCTTTGAAATTGGGAGTCTTGATGAAGGAATTAGTTCGTCAGTAATTAGTCCACATGGACGGTACATTGCATCTATTATGGAAAATGGAAGTCTGAACATATACTCAGTTCAAGCTCTAACCCAGGAAATAAATAAGGTATGTGATCAAGTAAAGAACATCACAATTTTTTTTTTTAAGATTTAAATGTTGTATCATCAAAAATAAAATCTCGGGGCGCCTGGATGGCTCGGTCGTTAAGCGTCTACCTTCTGCTCAGGTCATGATCCCGGGATCCTGGGATAGAGCCCTGCATCGGGCTCCCTGCTCAGTGGGGATCCTGCTTCTCCCTCGGTGCTTTCCCTTCCTCTCTTTCTCTCAAGTAAATAAAATCTTAAAAACAAACAAAATCTTTATGCTGTGATTTTCTAAATTCCTTGGACCTTATCCATATATCTGGGTTTGTTTGTTTGTTTTTTTCCCCTCTCCCTCCCAAAGCCGCATGTCCCTTACAACCCCAAGATTAAGATTCACATGCTCTACCCACTGAGCCAGCCAGGCCCCTCCACACTTCGCTCAGCTATATGCTCCTTAACTTGCTGCCGTCCTCACAGACATCTGTGTGGGTCCCTGTCCCGTTCAGTGTGCCTCACATGATCTCCTTCCCAGAAGACATCTTCAGTCCTGGTCTCTTCATTTCTGTCCCAGTCTTCCCTCCCATCTTGCAGGCTAGAAATCTTGGAGCGCGAGGACTGTTTCTATATATCTTTAGATCTAGTCAATATTAAGTCATAATTCTTAAATTTGAAATAATACCTATATAAATGCAGCCTGTTGTCCCTCTCCACGTTAACCATCCCTGTATTTATACTGAGTAACAACTCTTGAGTTCACAGTAGTTTAATTCAAAATACCCAAACTCAGAGCCCTCGGGGCCTGCCTCTGCCCATCAGTCTGTCTTTTATATAGCATGGTTCTAAAAACACTGTCGTCATCATTTCTAAGCAGCTTTTTCCTTTCGCCTGATGCTTGAAGTCCAGACTCGAAGGTCTGACCGTCAGAGTCTTCTCTAATCTTGCCTACTCTCCCTGTCTAACTTACTTCCCCCAGACTTGTAATTTCCCTCATGTCCCCCCATAGACTCCATTCTCATTTCTAAATCTGCGGCAGTGTTCGTTTCACCTAAAATATACTTCCCACTTCTCCTTTATGGTTATCTAGAATTTCCCCGGCTTGTTGCCAAGTCTCATTGTCTGTGTGCAGCCTTGCGAGGTCCGGAGTCAGGCCGCTGGCTCTGAGAGGAACTTTGCTGAGCACCTAGTCTGACCATTTCCTTTTTTTCTTTTAAGATTTTATTTATTTATTTGACAGACAAGTAGACAGGCAGGCAGAGAGGAGGAAGCAGGCTCCCCGCTGAGCAGAGAGCCTGATGTGGGGCTCGATCCTAGGACCCTGGGATCATGACCTGAGCCTAAGGCAGAGGCTTTAACCCACTGAGCCACCCAGGCGCCCTGTGACCATTTCCTTTTATGGACGACGAAGCTCGAGCCTCAGCCTCATCACACAGCTAGTCATTAGCCGGGCCCTGTGTTCGGTTATTCAAATGACATAGTCTTTTTGCTATGTGTGTGCTCCTTCTCGTCCTCTTTATCTTTTTTTTTTTTTTTTTTAATTAGACGAGTAGTAATGTCGAGGCAGAAAAAAAGTCAAAAGATAACATGAGCAAAGAGATGAGAATCACTCAGTCCCTCCTTTCTCGGATGACTTTTCGGGTGTATATTTTCCTAAGCTTTTTTCACTATGTTTGTAAACGTAGAGAGTCCATGCTCAGTCTTTGTGGATTCTGTAACTGTGAATTCGCCTCCTGGTAAAAATACATTTGTGACCCAGGGCAGTGCTCAGCACACACTGACAGGCGTTCACACCAGCCGAGCCCCGGAGCTCCAGTCACGCCTGGCAGCGCTCGGCCTTCTTATTTCTACTCTTATTCTGCAAATGAGTGTCCTTTCCCCGGACTGTTTACTGTCACATTTTTCCCACGTCTGTGCTTTTTGTTGTTGGTTTTGCTCTTTAAATGCCCTCCCCCCACCCGCAGGAAGGTTGCGGTGCGTAAGCTTAGTCCCTGCACGGTAATAGTGCTGTGGGCATGAGGTCGGCGTCCATGAGTCAACCATGTGTATGCAACAACTGTCTGTGAACACAGACAGACGCTGGACAAAGTTCTGTGTTGATCGGTTGACAGAAATGCTGTGATCACTGGCTCCCGGGGCCGAATGGTATTTCCCCCAGGAGCGGTGATTCAGTATCACTAACTCCGTACTTGCGGCCTCTTTGTAGAACAGAACAGCTGTGAATACGGAGCATCTACTCTGTGTGTGCACACGCACATGTGCCTACATTTTCTTTAACCATATGGAATCAGCCTCTACTGTTCTCGATAAACATTAAAAATTTTAATGACATATTTGCTCTTAAGGAGGGTTTTCAGCTTAGCTGAATTTTGCAGGAGCTAGGTACAGGTTATTAATAGAAGTGGGGAGAGAGACCTGGGAAAACCGGAGAGTAAGTCAGTGACTTCCTCTCTGCTGTTTGTTAAGCAAATTAACATCATACTGACCTGAAAAACTAGCATATAACAGAAGTAGGAGACATACTGACCTGAAAAACTAGCATATAACAGAAGTAGGAGAATCCTTTTTTCTTTTGCTTTTGTATACATTCCCAGCACCATCGGTGTCTTTCTGACTTTTGTAGGCTTACATGGAGGTTCAGGTCTACAGTTTCTACAAAACTGACCCATGTCCCATTCCTTCAAGGTCTGTTTTTTGGCCATTGGAGAATTATTGGTATTGTGCTAATAAGTAAGCTAATTCCTACTTATGTACTGAAGTTTTAACACTACTAAGGTATGGCTCTGCAGGTCATATCTTGGGCCCTAACTTTTGGAGATTGTATTTCATGGAAGCACATGGAATTCAAGGGAAAAAAATGTGGCACTAGAATAGAAAAGAAATTTGATTTACTTGGCAGAGAGAGAGAGCACAAGTAGGCAGAAGGAGAGGGAGAAGTAGGCTCTCCACCAAGCAGGGCTCCATGCCAGGACTCCAGGATCATGAACTGAGCCGAAGGCAGATGCTCAATCAACTGAGCCACCCAGACCCCCCTAGAATAAAAATTTTAGTAAAGATTTGGAAGAATGGGTTGAGTTTAGAAGATAATTCAAGGATATTAAAAGTGGGCAATATTCAGAAGTCAGACCAGTTTTAATTGCATTTCATAGATAAAGAATTGAAAAATTAAATCATAGACTAGGTGACAATCATACTTTTTTTTTTTTTTTTTACCAGAGCTGTTGTTTTATTTTCCATTATCCTTGGGTTCTTTCTTGATGTGATTAAATGACAATGTATCTGAGAAAAACACTATTTAAAAAACCTTATTGAGGGGTGTCTGAGTGGCTCAGTGGGTTAAGCCTCTGCCTTCAGCTCAGGTCATGATCTCAGAGTCCTGGGACTGAGCCCCGCATCGGGCTCCCTGTTCAGTGGGGAGTCGGCTTCCTCCTCTCTGCCTGCCTCTCTGCCTACTTGTGATCTCTCTCTCTGTCAAAGAAATAAATAAAACCTTTAAAAAAAAAACCTTATAGGGGCACCTGGGTGGCTCAGTAGGTTAAGCCTTTGCCTTCGGCTCAGGTCATGATCCCAGAGTCCTGGGATCGAGCCCCACATCGGGCTCTCTGCTCAGCAGGGAGCCTGCTTCTCCCTTCCTATCTGCCTGCCTCTCTGCCTACTTGTGATTTCTCTCTCTGTCAAATAAAAAATTAAATAATTAAAAAAAAAAAACCTTATAGAAACAGTTACAACTATGGGCACCTGGGTGGTTCAGTTGGTTAAGCATCTGCCTTCAGCTGGGGTCATCATGATCCCCCAGGTCCTGAGATCAAGTTCCGCATCGGGCTCTCTGCTCAGCAGGGAATCTGCTTCTCCCTCTCCTGCCTTCTGCTCTGCCTCTCTGTTCTAGCTCACTCTCTCTCTCTCTCTCTCTGTCAAATAAACTTAAAAAAAAAGTTACAACTTTAAATGCTTTTTATAGTAATTTTAAAACAAAAATTTAGTATCTATGCCATGTATATTATCACATTATCTACTGTATACATTTTACAGTGTAATGTATTCATCATACTGCAGCTGGCAATAAGGGAAGACTTTTTTTTTTAAGATTTTATTTATTTGAGGAGTGTCTGGGTGGCTCAGTGGGTTAAAGCCTCTGCCTTCGGCTCAGATCATGATCTCAGGGTCCTGGGATCAAGCCCCACATCAGGCTCTCTGCTTGGCAGGGAGCCTGCTTCCCCCTCCCTCTCTCTCTCTGCCTGCCTCTCTGCCTACTTGTGATCTCTGTCAAATAAATAAATAAGATCTTTAAAAAAGAAAAAGATTTTATTTATTTGAGAGAAAGCACGAGAGAGCTAGTGAGCATGAGCGGCGGGGGGTGGGGGGGAGCGGGGGACAGAGGGAGAAGGAGAAGCAGACTCCCCACCGAGCATGGAGCCTGACACAGAGCTTGATCCCAGGACCCTGAGATCATGACCTGAGCTGAAGTCAGCTGCGTAACCCGACTGAGCCACCCAGGCGCCCCAGGGAAGACTTTTTTGGACTCAGACAGTAGGCTGCACGTTTCAAAAGCAGAAGTCCTAAACCCCTGAAGATAACATGAGAAAAATCTTTGAAACCTCAAAGTAGTCTTTTAGTCGTCTATGTTATGAAAAAGGGTCAAGATGTTTGCTTTGTTCTGCTTTTTTCTTCTGGGAGTATGAGGGGAGGAGGTCAAAAAGTTTGGTATCCTTTTCAAAGAGCTTTCCTGAGGAGTGGTTATTCATTTTCATTAGACATTATCTTGGAAGATCACTGTCTGGCTTTCATGACAATGTGAATGCAAGGTACTGTGTCTAACGTGTGTTTTTTTGAAATCTAATGTGTCCATTTGGACATATGGTGTCTTCCTGGGTTGTTCTCTGTTTTCATATGAAAGGAATAGGCACTTTGGCTTCCAGAAAAATCTTAAAAATCACACATCCACCTTGTCTTTGATTTGGGTCTGGGCTAATTACTAAGAAAACTTTTAGCAATAATGGCCTCAAACATTTAAATGGTCTGTGAAAGTCGTACTTTCATAATATTTAGAACTCAGGAAGCCTGGGTTACCTTATCTGCTCATTTCCTTTGAACATGGATCTTTTGATTTCAAAGTGGTATTATTCATAGAGAAAATGTGCTAGTGAATCATTTTCCCTTAAGTAAATTGTTGGAGTTAATTTTCTTGTTATTTTCCCATAAAAATGAGAGGTGCTGTCCAAATTGCTCGTTAAGCTGCTGTTGCCGTAGGGGACTAACAGCCTTCTCTGTGGAGTCGGACAGAGAAGCAGGCGTCCCACGCCTCTAGAGGAATGTCGTTTGACAACTCCCTCAAAGAAGTTCACTTGAGCCCGAAGAATACTAGGGTGCTTCTCTCCCCGTTGTAGGAGGGCCCTGTGTCCAGCTGTGCCTTCTCTGCCGATTATCACCAAACCACTAACTTTATTACGCAAGTATAAAAACAATGGATTGGGGTGCCTAGGTGGCATCTGCCTTCTGCTCAGGTCGTGATGCCCTGGGGTCCTGGGATCGAGTCCCACATCGGGCTCTCCGCTCACTGGGGAGTCTGCTTCTTCCTCTGCCTCTGCCTCCTCCCCACCCCGCACAAGTTGACTTGCTCTCTCTCTCTCATTCTTGCTCTCTCAAATAAAACATCTTTAAAAAAAAAAAATGGGTTGATATACTATGATTTAAGGCCAGCTTTCAAGGGTTAATTAAATTCTGTGTTGTTGTTAATCATGTATCTTTATTGTGTTCTTCAAAGGAATTTGGCAGAAATTTGTTTTGATTTAACGACAAGGGAACATTCTGGGATATTTTATGGACACTTTTTGCTTGAAGGATAATGATGCATGTTAAGGCACATTATGAAACTGATCACAACAAATTTTGTAAATCCTGAGTGGACAGGTCTGTTTTCCAAGGATAACCACTAGATTTTATTTTTTCCCCCTTTTTAGCCACCTCCTCCCTTAGTGAAAGTGATTGAAGATGTGCCCAAGCGTAAACTGAATTCCGGGGACCTTAAGATGAAAGTGACAACAGGAAGAGTCCAGCGGCCGGCAAAATCAAGAGAAAACAGAATGCAAACCAGAATCCTAAAGCAAGACCTGGCTGGTAGTTTTGAAAATAAAGAGGTAAGAATATATTATAATTACACTTTGGTTTGTCAGACTCTGCTGTGGACAAGATACCTTAGGCCATCATCACTTGTCCCTCTCTTAGAAGTTAAAGGAAAGAGATGAAGAGAAGAAAGTTGTAACTGAAATCACAACTTCTAAATTTCTAAGTTTTGAATGTATAATTAGTACATGTTTATGGTTTTGTTTTTTTTTTAAGATTTTATTTCTTTCTTTGACAGAGATCACAAGTAGGCAGAGAGGCAGGCAGAGAGAGAGGAAGAAGCAGGCTCCCTGCTTAGCAGAGAGCCCGATGCGGGACTCAATCCCAGGACCCTGGGATCATGACCTGAGCCGAGAGCAGAGGCTTTAACCCACTGAGCCACCCAGGTTCCCCATGTTTATGGTTTTTAAAGAAGTCAAACAGTACAGAAGTGCCCTGGCCAGTACGCTAGCCGCTAGCCACATGTGGCTAATGAGAACCTGAGATGTGCTTAGTCTGAGCTGAGATGTGCCGTGTAGGGGAAATACTCATCTGATATTGAAAACTTCGTAGAAGCAGAGGAATATAAAATATCTTGGGGCGCCTGGCCGGTTCAGTCAGAAAAGCGTGCGACTCTTGATCGTGGGGCCGTGATTTCAAGCTCCACCTTGGCTACAGAGATGACTCAAATAAGTAAATACATTTTAAAAAAAGGAATATGAAATATAGCTTACTAGTAATTTTATGTGGATTATAGGTTGAAATGATAATATTTTGGTTACGTTGGGTTCAGTGAAACATTATGAAACTTAATTTTACCTGTTTCTTTTTTACTTTCTTAATGAAGTTCCAGAAAACTTAAAATTACATTCATGGCTGGCATTATCTGTTAGACAGTGCTAGTATAGAAGGTTATGAAGGGAAAAATAAAAATATACCTTTCTCCCTTCTGTCCTGCCCTCTCTTCTTCACACATCTCTGAGGTAACCTCTGCTAGTCATCGTTGCTTCCTTCAGAAGTCTTCCCTGCATGTGTAAACATATGCCCGTCTGCGTGTCTTAACCTTCCCATTTCTTCTTTTTTACATGAATGGAATCGTACTATAGCACTGTTCTGTGACTTTGATCCCTTAACGTGTTGACTATCTGTTCCCATTTATGCCTGTGGTGCTACAACATTTAAAAAATAACTCGCATTGTATTGCCCTTGTGGCTCTACCTTAGTCTTAATTTACTCTGCTTAATTGGCATTTGGATGGTGTCGTGAGTCTCCTGTTAATACAGTCCGTGATGCGGTGCATAGTCTTATACAGTTATCGTCAAACATTTGAACAAATGTATCTGGAGAAGGAGAATTTTTAAGTCAGAGCATGGACAAAAATTTTGATGGTAGAAGCCAAATGGTTCTAAGAAAGAATGTGCCACTTTGCCTTTTCGCCTTAGGATGATCTGTTACCATGTGTGTATGTGTTGTGTGTGTGAGAGAGAGAGAGATTTATTCAAGAAAAACTTAGAAACAACCAAAATGTCCAATGGCATGTAAATTATGATAGAGCTAGACACTAAAAATCTAAGAATATTTAAGAGGAAAGGGAAATAATTACAGTATGTTAAATATAGAAAGCAAGTTGCAAGAACTATATATTTGGATAGCAGTTTGATTTAAAAAGAATAGGAGTACCAGTGTATTATTTTTGAAGAAAAACCAAGATGCTAATAGAATTACCCTTGAGGGAAGGGCTTTCAGTCAGTTTTATTTTCTTCTTTCATATATATTTTTTTATTTTCCTAATTTTCTGCAAAAAGCATATTTTACTTTGGAGTTGGAAGTAAATATAAATATCAGTAAAGAAGTTGCTAACATTTTCAAGGACTTTTAAAACTTTTTATTGACATTAAATCAGTCACACACAGAAAAGTACACCTAAACATACAGCTCAGTGAATTTTTAGACTGGACACACCTGTGTGATTGGCACCCAGACCAAAAATAGGCCATTACCAGCACCCCAGAAGGGCCTGTCCTGATCCCTTCCGGATACTTTCCCCCTTTCCCTCAAGGATGACTACTCTCCTGACTTATAACACATACCTTAGTTCTGCCTTTTTTTGCCCTTATATAATATAATTGGATCATTCAGTTTGTACTCTTTTGCATGTGGCTTCTTTCTTTCAACATTATGTTTGATTTATGTTTGAGAAATGCATGTAGTTGTAAATCATTCACTCCTAGCTGTATAAAATGCCATCATGTGAATAAACCAGATGTTATCCATTCTGCAGTCAGTAAGCATCTGGGTAGTTTTCTTTTTCTTTTTTTTTCTTTTGCTGTTAGAAGTAGAGCTGCTGTGCACGTTGTGGCTTCTCTGTTGGTGAACATAGGACACGTTTATGCTGGATATAAACCTAGGAGTGGAATTACTGGCTTGCTGGCAATGCTTCTGTTCTGCTGTAGTAAGCTGTCAGTTTCCCCAAGAAGGTGATTGAAACAATTTATATTCCCACCAAGAGGTATTAGAGAGCTCTAGTTGCTCCAAATTCTCACCAACACTTGACGTTTGTCACATTAATTTTAATGACCTCTTTTTCCCTCGGAGCATTGTAAAACTGTGAAGCCCACATAAAAAGAAAGAGAAAAAAGTGTTATCTACCAGGGAAATTCATTAGAAACCCAGGGGCCAGAGTTTTCAGTGGAGGCTGGTTATGTAGGCATCCTCTGTTCAGTACATTGCAAAATCCCAGACCCTACAAGGAAAACAGGTGTTCAGCCTAAATCACAGCGTACGAACAATTTACACACAGTGAGCCGCTCTTAGAGGTTCTGGGGATAGTGGGAACTTTCCCAAAACCCAGGTTTCTAGACCCCAGACAAGCTTGCAAGTATGCCTTTCTAAGGCATAGCATTCTCAGACCTAACATGTTAACACGTTTCTGGACATACCTGTATCCACATTAAGAAACAGAGTATTGGGGCACCTGGGTGGCTCAGTGGGTTAAAGCCTCTGCTTTCAGCTCGGGTCATGATCCCAGGGTCCTGGGATCAAGCCCCACATCGGGCTCTCTGCTCAGCAGGGAGCCTGCTTCCCTTCCCCTCTCTCTGCCTGCCTCTCTGCCTACTTGTGATCTCTGTCTGTCAAATAAATAAATAAATAAATACATAAATACATAAATACATAAATAAATAAATAAATAAATAAATAAATAAAATCTTTTAAAAAAAAAAAAAGAAACAGAGTATTACCGGTAGCCTTGTAGCTCCTGTGCTTATCCCTAGCCACATTTCTTTCCCTATCCCATAGATATATCTATCGTCCTCATTTTTGTGTAAATTATGTCCTCGGTTTTCTTTATAGTTTTATTCCCTCTGTATGTAATCCTAAACTAAATATTGGTTAGCTTTTTTAACATTTTTAACATTCGCTCTCTGAATTCGCTCTCATTCGCTGAGCAGACAGCCCGACTCGGGGCTCAATCCCAGGAACCTGGGATCATGACCTGAGCCGAAGGCAGAGGCTTTAACCCACTGAGCCACCCAGGCGCCCTTAAAAATTTTTTTTAACTGTGTGTTGTGTTATAAAGTTGGAAAGCCAGCGGGGTGCCTGGGTGGCTCAGTTGAGTGTCTGACTCTTTGTGTCAGCTCAGGTCATGATCTCAGGGTCGTGAGATGGAGCCCCATGTCGGGCTCCGTGCTCGGCGGGGCGTCTGCTTGAGTTTCTTTCCCCTCTGTCTCTGCTCCTCCCCCTGCTCGCTCGCTCTCTCTCAAATAAATAAATAATGAATAAAATAAGGAAAGCTAGAAAGCCACTGTGGTCTAGATTTCACCTTTTCAGTTTTGCGATTACATCACTTACTGACTTTTTTTTTATTTTTTTTTTTTAAGAATGAGTTGTCAAATGGATTCAACAAAAAGCGTTTGCAGATCTTATTAAAAGGCTATGGTGAATATCCCACGAAATACAGGTACAATGTACTTTCTTTCATGTTAAATCAGTGTTACCCCCCAGATTGTTCTTGGTTAAAATGATGTTTTCATTTCAGAATGTTCATTTGGCGTTCTCTGCTCCAGCTGCCTGAAAACCACACCGCGTTCAGCAGCCTGGAAGACAAGGGTGTGCATGTGGCATTTCTCAACCTTCACAAGAAGTACCCCATCAGAAGCAGGAAACTGCTCAGAGTGTTACAGAGGTGTGTTCGGTATAGTGCAGCAACGTGTGTACCTTCCTCTACATGTTTATTAGTTACAAATGGGCAGAGAGTCATTTTATAGCAGAGAAACTCGGCCAGTGCCGCCATAGCCAAGTAGTCATATTTGAAATCCCCAGTAATGATGTACATCAATATGTTGCACAGCACTTCCCTGGTGTTCTTGCCGGAAATTTAGAACCTCCCTCTAAATCGTGAGAAAACACTGAGGGACAGTCTATAAAATAACTGTGTAGCATTCCTCAAAAATGTCAGTGTCCGAAAGAGAAGAGACTGGGAGCTTCCACACGGGAAGAACCTATGGGGACGTAGCAAAGAAATGCAGTGTGGCACCCTAGGTTGGCAGAACGATAAAATAACACCTAGCGAAATGGGAACAATGATAAAATCTGAATGAAGTCTGGTACAGTTAATAGCACAGTACCAGTTAATTTCTTAGGGTTGATAATTGTACTGTATTTATGCAAGATATTAACATTAGAGTAATTTGACTGAAGGGTATACGGGAACTCTGATTTTGCAACTTTGTGTAAACCTAAAACTATCTCAATACAAAAAGTTTTAAAAAAGCAAATCTTGAAAGTATCAGAAGTAAATATAGAATTATAGCCCTAGAGTAAGGCAGGTCTTTTTAAGCTTGACATATCCAGAAGAGATTGATATGAACACAAATCTCTACATGTAAGAACATTCCCCAAAGATACAAGTAAAACCGAGAAAGTATATACAAAATGTAGGACAAATGAAAGTCTGGTTTCTATATGAACTATTCATGTAAATGAGTGTGGAAAGAACCAACCAATAAAAAATGGAAAAAGGATTGAATGTGTAGTTCATAGCTGGGGATATGGTTCTTAAGCATGAAAAGATGCTGTACCTCCCTTATAATAAATGCCAATTAAAATTACAGTGAAAAAATATATATATATACATATACATTTAAAACCACATTGAGGGGCGCCTGGGTGGCTCAGTGGGTTAAAGCCTCTGCCTTTGGCTCAGGTCATGATCCCAGGGTCCTGGGATCGAGCCCCAAATAGGGCTCTCTGCTCAGCGGGGAGCCTGCTTCCCCCTCTCTCTCTGCCTGCCTCTCTGCCTACTTGTGATCTCTGTCTGTCAAATAAATAAATAAAATCTTTAAAAAAAAATAAAAATAAAACCACATCGAAATGCCATTTCTCACCTAGACCAAAGATTTAAAAAGAAGGATAATAAAGCATATTGGCCAGAGTGAGAAAATGGTCATCCCTTTACTCTGCTACTGAGGATGTGATTAGACACTTTTTTTGCAGAGAATAATTTGGCACTGGCTATTGAAATTAATGCATATGTTTTTTGACTCAGCAATTTAACTTCTAGGAATTTGTCCAAATCTATATTCCTGCATGAAGAATGATGTAAATAAAACATTAAGCATGGCATTATTCATAAAGGGTTAGAAACTACTTAAATGCCCAGTAAGGCCAAGTTAAAGAAATTAAGGTGTCTCTGTACAAAACTGTCTTGCGTATCAGAGCTCTGCGTCTACTGATAATGAACTTTTTCCAAGATGCTATTAAGTGAAAAACACAAGGTGCAACACAATGTTTATACCAACCTTTGTGATTTTTTAAAAAAGGATCTATACTTTTTTTTTTTTTTATTTGTCAGAGAGAGAGAGAGGGAGAGAGAGCGAGCGAGCAAAGGCAGACAGAGTGGCAGGCAGAGGCAGAGGGAGAAGCAGGCTCCCTGCTGAGCAATGAGCCCGATGTGGGACTCGATCCCAGGACGCTGGGATCATGACCTGAGCCGAAGGCAGTCGCTTAACCAACTGAGCCACCCAGGCGTCCCAAAAAGGATCTATACTTTTAACAGTGGTTCTGGAGAAGTAAGCTAGATGATAAAGGTAGGAGGGAGAATTTTCATCAAATATACCTTCCGTAGCAAGTTTTTTATCAGTTGTATGTTTTGTTTAGTCAAATTTTCATAATAAACTGTTCTCTGGTCTTTATTTCCTTACCTGATTCACAGAACCCTATCTGCATTAGCTCACTGGTCTGCCATCTTTAGCGACACGCCGTATCTTCCACTCTTGGCATTTCCATTTGTAAAATTATTCCAGAACAACCAGCTCATTTGTTTTGAAGTTGTTGCTACTCTCATAAGTAAGTAAATAAGCATTAAATAATGAAACCAAGAGTGGATTTCCTGTATAATTTTCTCATGTCTTTGCAGCTTTGCAACATTTAACAATTCTGGTGTTAAAGAATCAGCATGAAATGGACAGTTCGGACATTTATACATAAACCTTTTCATTTACAAGAAAATTTGGATAGTTGCATTTTAGAAGATACCATTACAGCCTAGATTTTGTTAGTAGAAAGGAAGCAGGGGCACCTGGGTGGCCCTGGGTCGGTTAAGAATCTCGCTCAGATCATGATCTCAGGGTCCTGGGATCCTGCCTTGGTCCGGCTCCCACCTCCATTTGTGCATGCATGCATGCTCTTTCTTGCAAATAAATAAAATCTTCGGGGGGAAACAAAAAGTAAGGAAGCAGATGCTTCTTCACTTACTGAAAATCAGTTTATTATTAATAGGATTGTAGTAAGTACGGCAGGATTTAGCACACAGTGCCTGTTGTGGCGGGTGCTAACTGCCATCCTTATTCTCAGCAGCCAGAGTGAACATTTCCTGAGAACTTTCTGTGTACCAGATACCATTCTCCATGTTTGCCTTTGTTAATTTATTTAAATCTTAACAGTCCTATGAGGTGGGCATTGTTATTTCGTTTTTTATAACTGAGGAAACTGAGGCACACAGAGCTTAAGTTCCCAAAGGTAGGTTGGTGGCAGAACAAGGAGTTGAACCCAGACAGACTCTAGCCTGTGCTCTCAACCGTTGTGTTTACTGCTTGCCATCTACCCTGAAAAGTGAGTCCTTTTTTCATATTGGTATAATTGGGTCAGTTAAACAGTCAATAAACTGAATCCAGTTCTAATTTATTTAATAAAAATAACCAATTTTATATGTATTTTAGATTGCTTTAAAAGGTTTTCTTGTACAAAGGAGATAAGCACTTAACTGTAATTACAGTAAAATTTTGAGAAGTAGAAATAAGATTCAAACATACATACTGTGAATACTATATTTCTCTTTTTTTTGTTCATTTAATTGCATTGCATTTGCTTTGATAAATTTTTACTGATTGGAGAAAATATAGGAGAACATACAAAAGAAAAGAAAATTCACCCATGTTCTTCTTCCTCATTGATAATCTTTGAGAATGTATTGATGAATTTCTTATAAAAGCATTTCCCCAAATCATTAACTATTCTTGAAAAACATAATTTATTCCCTGCATAATATAATATTTCATCATTTAGGTATATCATCGTTTAGTCCCCCAACTGCTAGACCATTAGTTTTTTAAATAATTTTTCTGTACTTTTTAAGCAATTTTTAAATTTTTGTGATTATACTACTTTTATTTAATATGTTAGATACATTTCTCTTTTTATAAACTTTATAAATATCTTATTGACTGTAATTTTTCCCCCCCTCATGACTCTAATATTCTATAATGTAGAGGTCCTAGCTTAATCGGTTGTTGGACATTTAGGTTATTTCTAACTTTTACCTAAAGAAACAATGTTATAACTGTCTTCACATATAAATATGTATAATATTGTCTCTTGGTCAGTTCTTAGAATTGGTATTATTAGGTCATAACATATAAATATTCTAATTGATTCCTCAAAAAGGTTTTATGAGTTTACTCTGGCAACAACACTCGGAGTTTTAAAAGGAAAAGAAGCAACTCAACAACAAAAGGACAAATAATCCCATTTTTATATGGCAAAGGCTTTGATTAGACTTTTCTCCATAGATGATACACAAATGGCTAATGGTACATGAAAAGATGCTCCGGATCATTAGTCATTAGGGAAACGCAAATCAAATCCACATTGAGGTACCACTTTATACCTTCTGGGTTGGCTGTAATTTAAAAACAGGGAAAAAAACAAGTGTTGGCTAGAATGTGGAAAAATTCTAACCTTCATATATTGCTGGAAATGTAAAATGGTGGTCACTGTGGAAAATTGGCAATTTCTCAAAAAGTTAAACAAAGTTACCATATAATCCAGCAATTGCATTTTTAGGGATATACCCCCAAAGAACTGAAAACAGAGACTCAGATACTAGTATGTGAATGTCGGTGGTGGCGTTATTCCCAACAGCCAGAAGGTGGAAACAGCCAAGTATCATCACTGTTAACAGATGAATGGATTAACTGTGTATATAGTGTGATAGTATATAATGGAATATGGTTCAGTCATATAAGGGAATGGACCCTGAAAGCTAGGTGCAAAAGAACAAATTTATGTGAAATATCTCAAATAGGCAAATTTATGGACACAGAAAATAGATTAGAGGTTACCAGGGCTTGGAGGAGGTAGGAATGGGAGGTTAGTACTAAATGGGCACAGGGTTTCTCTTTGGGAAAAGATTTTGCACATAGTGATGGTTGCACAACATTGTGCATTCAGTTACGGCACTGATTTGGATGCTCAAAAATGGTTAAAATGGCAAATGATATCTTAACCATAAGAAAAGCTGTTCATAACTAGATAAGTGTGCAAAACTGTATTTTATTTCCGGTAAAATCTTGTTATATCACTGGCGTATGGTTCCGTGCCAAGGAATTGATTTTCTCTTCTAGGCCTGATTTAAATCTAGGAGATCCATCATAGCCAGCATGAGTAGCTGGGAATTTTCATCAAGGGTCTCAAACCGGTTTTATTCAAGGAGCATTTACTGAGCTCTGACTAAATGTTAGCACTGCTTATGATAAACCATTGTTCGGCTTTTTAGGTTCATGGTCTAGTTGGGACCTGGGAGAAAGTCTGAAGGAATATAGTCAGTTTGATGTGTAATTTGGAATATGTTTATAAAAGTCATCTTGAAGCGCTCTTTACAGTCTCTTGTATTACCAAGAGGGGGTTCTTCCGGTTTAATCAAGGAACGCCCCCCCGACTTCGTTACTTGTCTTTATCCTGTTCTCCATCAGTCCTGTCTCTGTGTCTTCTACCCACACTCCTGTGGTGACACCACGCAGAAGAGAAGAGAAGGCAAATGCTTACATATAAAGTGGGGTTTCCCTCGTGCCTAATTGAGAACAGTGTTCTCTTAATGAAGATTAGTTGTAAAAATCTGGGCTTCGTGTGTGTGTGTGTGTGTGTGTGTGTGTGTGTGTGTGTGTGTGTGTGTGGTGTTTTAAAATTCCTAGGGCTAGCAGTATCTGAGACACGGTAGACCCAGTTGCTGAACTGGATTTTTCTTTTAAAGTTAACTTAAGAGCAGCAATTAAAGAAGCTGAAATAATTTCTTTTAAAGCTTAGTTTTTGCAAGAGTTTACTTATGCCTTAATTATTAACTCACATTTACTTATTAATAAAGAATTGACTTCTAGAACTTGTAGGCCCTTTTATAACCAGATGTAATCCAAAATTCTGCCGATCTAAGTCTTCTTTTGCTAATATGAGAAAGGAGATCATATTGTCAAAGGACAGAACCATAATTCAGTGTTTAGAATAAAAATCCGGGGGCGCCTGGGTGGCTCAGTGGGTTAAGGCTCTGCCTTCAGCTCAGGTCATGATCCCAGGGTCTTGGAATGGAGCCCCGCATCGGGCTCTCTGCTCAGCGGGAGGCCTGCTTCCCTCTCTCTCTCTGCCTGCCTCTCTGCCTACTTGTGATCTCTATCTGTCAAATAAAATCTTTAAAAAAAAATCCGAATTAAATTATTAAGGAGGGCTACGGTGATTAGACATAGTTGATTGAATGAAACTAACTGATCTCACCAGGTTTTTTGAGGAATGTTTTGGGGGTGGTAGTGGTTACTCAGTGAGTTAATGCAAGCTTTAGAAACATCATGAGCAGAAAGGATTCCGCTTTCCACTGGCTGACTTTCAGAGAATCCCTCAGTCACAGGTTGGGTTTTCAAAGTTAGGTTTACTAAATAAGTTGTTCATCGATGGCTTAGATTTAAAACCAATTCTGGTGGTTACTTGTTATGGCCGTAGAGCAGTCACTCTTGTCCTAGTAATGGGGACGTGTTTATTCTAACATTTAATGGATAGGGGGATATGATACATGCCCATTTGTTTTTATGTGTTTCTGTTGATGTGTAAGATATAATTTTGGGGGTGTCTGGGTAGCTCAGTCAGTTAAGCATCCCACTCTTGGTTTCAGCCCAGGTCATGATCTTCAGGGTCATGATATAGAGCCCTACGTCGGGCTCCACATTGGGCATGGAGTCTGCTTAAGATTCTCTCTCTCCCTCTCCCACCCCCTCCACCCCCACACACACACTCTCTGTCTAAAAAAAAAAAGTAATTTTGAACATTTCTTATAAACTTTTCTAGTTTTGATTAGGTATGAATTTGAGTAAATTTCAGGAGGTTGTCACTTAACATTCATCACAATTAATGAAGACTTAAGAAGGAACTTTTTGTAGGAGGATCATTTTGTTAACCAGGAGAAGAAGGAAGCAGAGTGCCCTGTGGGGAAGATCAGGAAAACTCTGGAAAGTTCTATTTGTTTTAATGGACACTCTCATTGATTGCGCTCAGTTAAAGAAATTGGCCAATTCTATAAGCCTGAAATACGATGTTAACAGGATAGAAGTTTAAAATCAAAAGTTCTAGAACTTAAGGAGGTGTTATGATTTCTCTATTAATGGACATATTGAGGACGTAGAGTGGATACATGTAAGAATTGCCAAGTCCTTTGATAATATAGAATGGTGAAGATAAATTTCCATTTTTTTCTTTGTAGTCAATTGGTGTCAACACTGGTTTGAATATTTCCCGAATCCTCCCATCAATATTCTCAGTATGATAGAGAATGTTCTGGCATTCCACGACAGAGAACTGCTGCAGCACTACATAGCTCATGACATAACTTCCCAGGTAAGAAGTTTGTGGTTTTTAGGATAACATGACTTATTTTGGAAGCCAGCATTGGCTCGGGTATAAATAAGACAATTTTCTTTTAAAGAGTATAATAAAAGAACATACGACCTGTTGTATTTTTAATAGCATTCCATTTTTTTCTTCATTAAACTGCTTCCCAAAAGTCTATAAAGAAGGGTCCATATTAAGGTAGTTCTTTTCATAATTGTTTTGAATATAATGATTTTAACAGCTCCATCAAATGTAAGAGAGTATTAGCAAGGACTTATGACTTTTCCATAGAAAACTAATAAGTTTTTCCTTATTTATTTTAGCTGTATGCATGGCCTCTTCTTGAAACCGTTTTTTCAGAAGTACTAACCAGAGAAGAGTGGCTAAAATTATTTGATAATGTCTTTTCCAACCACCCTTCATTCCTCCTGATGACTGTCGTAGCCTACAACATATGTTCTAGAGCGCCTTTGCTCAACTGCAGTCTTAAAGATGATTTTGAGGTAAATATCCTTGTTCTTAAGTAGCAGGTCTCGAGTTTTCATTTATTTCCACTGAAGAATCAGTGCATTTATTGAGTACCTGTTGCATGCCCGGTATTGGTGCCAGGTGGGAGAAACGCAGTGGAGAGCGAGGTGTACCACATCCCCCCCACCCTGCTGACCTCATCAGTCAGTAACCCAGCAGGAGATCCTGCACACTATTTGTCTTAAAGTCGTAGCTTCAGGAGAGAAACACGGTAATACTGGAGTTTAGTGCTTGTTGCCTATTTTAGGATGTTTACCAGCTGAGTCATCATTAATTCTGAGGGTGGTTTTTTTTTTTTTTTTAAGATTTTATTTATTTATTTGACAGAGAGAGAGATCACAAGTAGGCAGAGAGGCAGGCAGAGAGAAAGGGGGAAGCAGGCTCCCTGCCGAGCAGAGAGCCCAACGTGGGGCTCGATCCCAAGACCCTGAGACCATGACCCGAGCCGAAGGCAGAGGCTTTAACCCACTGAGCCACACAGGCGCCCCTCTGAGGGTGGTTTTATCAGTGACCCATCCAGTCTGTGATAGTCTGGCTACCTATTACCCACAAGAAATGGTTACTCTGAGAATTCTGAGATGTGGCAGGAAGGTTACTTGAAAGAAAGTGCTAAAGGAGGTTTTTAAAAGGACAGGGTCAGTTGGTTAATTGTCTGACTCAGTTGGTTTAGGTCATGATCTCAGGGTCCTGGGATGGAGCCCCACCCAAGTCGGGCTCTGCACTCACTGGGGGCGGGGGATCTGCTTGTCACTCGCCACTCACCCCACTCGTGCATGTTCCATCTTTGTCTCTCAAATAAATAAATACAATCTTCAAAAAAAAATAAAAAGAGATGTTCTTTTGGTAGATGGAATGAATTGGGTTTGTTACTTCTTTTGAGGTTCCTGTCAAACTTTGTGGGGGTTTTTTAGTTTTTAATTTTTCTTTTTTTACAAACTTTTTTTTTAAGGCTTTTAGTTTTTCTTTCTTTTTTTTTTTTAAAGATTTTATTTATTTATTTGAGAGAGAGAGATCACAAGTAGGCAGAGAGGCAGGCAGAGAGAGAGGGAGAAGTAGGCTCCTTGCTGAGCAGAGAGCCCAATGCAGGGCTCAATCCCAGGACCCTGAGATCATGACCTGAGGCGAAGACACAGGCTTAACCCACTGAGCCACCCAGGCACCCCTAGTTTTTCTTTTTTTAAAGATTTCTTTATTTGAGAGAGAGAGTGGGTGGGGAGGGGCAGAGGGAGAGGGAGAGAAGGAAGCTCAAGCAGACTCCCCATTGAGCATGGACCCCATCGAGGGGCTCAGTCTTGCCACCCTGAGATCATGACCTGAGCCAAAATCAACAGTCAGAGACTTAAGACTGAGCCACCCAGGCGCCCCTGTCACTTTATTTCTCCTTAATGTTCTCAAGATACATACCTATATATATTTTAGAATTTGGACCTTCCAGCAGAACAAGCTAGTGTGGAAACATTTCAGATATTTTTAACGAATCAAGCTAATTTATTTTCCAAATTTATTTATTTGGGATTTTGCAAGGAAAAAATCCGAGCAGAAGAGTTGCTCCATTGTTGGTGGAAATGTTCTGATACAAAAGAGGCCTTCAGCTTGAGTTAAAATTTAAAAAGTATTATTTCAGAAGTTTGGTTTTGAAACTTTTTTGGATTCTGAAAATAAGAAATTGACTCTTCATCTTAAAACTTGGGTTAAGAAAAGCTCCAGTGCATTTGCCGAGAAAGAAGAGAGAGAAAGAAAGACAAGATTAATTCACACTTTTTAAACTCTTGTTTTAATTCTACCTTGTAATTGCTTTGTTAGCTAACTCACAACTTAAACACAGCGTTTTCTTACAGTATTTTTTTCATCATCGGAATAACCTGGATATAAGTGTTGTCATTAGAGAAGTCTACCGTCTCATGGATACCACTCCCACCGAGGTTCACCCCAACAGCATGCTTCATGTCTTTGCGGCACTGACGAAAGGGCAGTATCCAGTTTTTAACCAATATCCCAAGTTTATCGTGGACTACCAGACACAGGAGCGAGAAAGAATACGGAACGATGAGTTGGACTACCTGAGGGAGAGGTAACCATGGATAGTTGCTCTGTGCGTGCTAGGAGCAACATCTGCTGGAAACACAGACGGAATTTTTTTATGAAAAACACACGTAAATTACTAAGTATTTGTGTAAAATCAGAGTTTGAAGACTGGGAATATCTTTAAGGATGTGTAATTCCTGCTTGTAGCAGTAAAACAATGACATTAATCAGGTGTACATTTTGTGTTTTGGTTGTTCTTGGACTTAAATTACTCAGTTTTCTTTGCTTGAATTTCTTTGCTTTGTACTTTTTGGGGAGACTTACGTAGGGCATCCTTTTCAGTGCTTTCTACAGCTTTCATGAGATAAATATGAAAGTGAAAGGCAAATACCAATTTACCTGTTCATAATCACGTACGCGCACTGGGGCCTTGTCTGTGTCCGGATAGAACAGTAAGTTTTCCCTACTGCAGGCAGATGGTGGAAGATATGCAAGCTGAGGTAGACCAGCAGAGAGTTGAAGACGAAGCTTGGTACCAAAAACAAGAACTGCTTCGTAAAGCCGAAGAAACGAGGAGAGAACTGCTCTTACGGGAGGAGGAGAAGATGCTACAGCAAAGACAGAGGTGTGTGTGATCACTTTGAGAAAATCTGGACATGTGCGTTGGTTGAATTATTTTTACCTTCTTTCTTTTCTATATACATAGCATCACCCAGCTGTGGCATTTCCATTAAGCAAAAATTAAAGCTAATAAAAAATCTGCATCTACCACACTTCAAAGAATTGGCATACGGTGCAAGGTAATTCTGAAACTATGCTGAATATACCTTTGCACTGACGATTCGGAAGTAAGACAAGTCTCATGTACCTCTCCCCGTTAGGGGAGCAGAGTTTTTAGAATTGTGTTGTAAACTTACCTGTATGACTTGAAAATTGAAGCATAAAATGATTATCTTGTTTTGCATTTCATACTTTGGAGGACAGGGGAAGAAGTATTTGGTGCTTATTCAAAAATATGTTAATAAAGCAAAATATTTAAATGAATTAAGATTACGGGATGAGCATGGAGACTAAGCCTAATTGTCGGAAACTCACTTCTGTGAGTGTTTACTGAGTTTTACTCTTGGTTGGGATTTTATGAAACTACTTTCTGTTGCGGGTAAAACACAAGTACTGAACTGAGCATTAACTAGCCTGTACTAAATAAAGATAAAGGGTATTGATTGTACTGAGATGATCTGAGTAGACCTGTTAGGAACTTTTAAATACGAAAAGAAGAGCCAGTTGCGTGTGGACCCTTGTCCTTCCATGAGGGCAGCCACGGGCATCTTCGCCCCGCGTGTGTGATGCCACAGCCTCACCGGGGGATTAGGGGAGGTGTGCCCACATCAGTGGTGAGCCCTTCGCTGTCGTGAAATGTGCGATTTTTCCACTTACATCTCTATGGGGCAATGTGTCTATGTGTTCCTCTTGATGTATTTTGTATTTTAGACTTGCTTCTGTGAAAAGAGAGCTGAAAGTCAAGGAAATGCACTTACAAGATGCTACAAGAAGGCGCTTTCTCAAGATGCAGCAAGATCAGCGTGAAATGGAACTAAGACGACTGGATGACGAAATCGAGAGAAAGGTTTACAACCCGTGTCTTAGTGCTCACACAGGGTCTCCGTTCACTCCATTTACTCTCCTACCTTCAACTTAAATGTCCTCGCTGGAATTCACGGGGAACACTAACTAGCCTCAGCCGTAGCTAAACATTTTAGAAATGCCAAGAAAATGAGTCAGTTTGACCGGTGTCCTTGGTGACTATTTCTCTAAAGATAGAAGTATGAGTGAACCATTAACTGTGAAGTAGGGGAAATGCTCTTTTCCTATAAAAATTTGCACCTAATGGGGCGCCTGGGTGGCTCAGTGGTTTAAGCCTCTGCCTTTGGCTCGGGTCATGATCTCAGGGTCCTGGGATCGAGCCCCGCATCGGGCTCTCTGCTCAGCGGGAGCCTGCTTCCCCCTCTCTCTGTCTGCCTCTCTGCCTAGCTCTGATTTCTCTCTGTCAAATAAATAAAATCTTTAAAAAAAAAAAAAAATTTGCACCTGGCCAGTATCAGAAAATTTCCATTATAAAATACATGGAGTCAGAAATGGACCTTCCCTACTCTTCTCTCATTTCATCCCCAAAATAAACTGAAAAAAAATGATGATAACGCTTCTTTCCTTTTTACGGCTGCATAGTATTCCATCGTGTGACTGTATTATGGTTTATTTAGTGACTCTTTGCTGTTGGACATCAAAGTTGTCGGCAGTACTTCGCTGTATGAGACGGTGCCAGGTTATACAGTCTAAGCGCAGATCTTTGAGGACTTGCACACTTCGTTTTGTTGAGTACACTCCAAGATCTGCCAAATTGTTCTCCAAAAATGAACCCACCTGAATTATTTTAAGTGTATATAGAAGAGTGCTTATACCCTAGTCAGTTCGGGAGCACATCAGTCTTAATATTTGCCAGTCTCATAGGTGGAAGTTGTATATTTTAATTTGTCTTTTTTTTTTCTTGCTGGTGAGGTTAAGTATCTCTCCAGTTACTTACCTTCCATTTGTACAAGAACTGTAAATTGTATATCCATATCATTTGTCAGTTTTCTGTCACGTTTTTTCTTACCAACTTACGTGGGCTGTTTGTGCCATTTGGGGCAGCAATACCCAGTGGAAATATGATGTGAGCCACATAGGCAATTTTGTTTTCTAACAGCCATGTGTTAAAAATAAGGATATTAATTTTAATAGCATTTTGTTTAACTCAATATATTTCCCAATTTTTTAAAATATGTAATTAGTATAAAGACATCATGAATGAGATGTTTTACGCCTTGCTTATACTAAATCTTGGAAATCTAGTGGTCAGTTTATACTTATAGTACACCTCAATTTTTACTCATCACTTTTTTTTTACAGTTTATTTATTTTATAGAGAGAGTGTCAGTGGAGGTAGGGGCAGAGGGAGAGAATCACAAGCAGAACCCCTGCTGAGCTCGGAGCCCCACACGGGGCTCAATCCCATGACCCTTGAGATCATGACCTGAGCCAAAAATCACGAGTCAGCCACCTAACCAACTGAGCCACCCAGGGGCCCCTGGTTTTGACTCTTTAAATGGTTGAAAGAACTCCAACAATAATAATTTCATGACATGAATATTATGTGACATTTTTAAAAACATGAAATTCATATTTCAGTATCCATAAATACAGCTTTATTGGAACGGTCACACCCGTTTGTTGACTAACAGAGTTATTTGCCAACTGATTTTTTATTCAGTGTTAAATTCCCGTGTGTGTCTTATCTCCTCCTTAACGCTGTCTGCTCCTAAGCCAGCAGCCCCCTGAACGACAGCTTCATCATCTCACCGCTGGGCCTCATTCCCACTATTAATCTGCCTTTTCTGCGTTCTCTGCTGTATTCTCAGATGTGTATCATCTCAAATAGACTTGGAGAATCGTATCTTTCTTTCTGAATCCCGGCCTCGCCCCATCCTAACAGCGTGCTTATTAGAATTGCATGGAATTTATGGACTAATTTAGGGAGTTTTAAACCTAGTTTTGGTAAGACACTAAGTATTTTTTCAGTCTTTGAAAGTATTTTGAATTCATCTGTATTAGAAATCTGTCATCTCTGCTATAGCATTAAAGCCAGTTCATTTTAAATCGGCTTTTGAAAGCTGTGATTCCTTTTCACAATCTCACTGAGTAAATGAGGCTGATAATTCATTATTCTAGAAAAGCATATGTTCTTCTCCCAGAGTAATACAGGCTTAGAACTCTGACCTCTTGATTCCGAACTCTTTGAGATAGAAGGCTTTTTTTTTTTTTTTTTTTTTGGGTCAAAGAATCCTGTAAAGCCCTTTCAGTTTGCGTGATCTGGCCTCTGCTCACCCTTCCAGCCTCCCGTCCTTCATCTCCCTATTCTGATAGTCAGCTCTGACCCGCTCCACTGCCAGACCTTTTCTCCTCACAGCGCAGGCACCAGCAGGAAGGCTGACACGCACGAGTGAGCACACGTCCATTAGCGGTCAGCGAAGCTGAGCTGGGTTTGCCCTGGCACTAAGCTGTGTGCGTGTCTAAAAATCCATAAGCAAAAGAGCTTCTCTCCTTGAAAGTCCCGAACAGCCTGGTGAACGGTGCCAGACCTCTCCTCTGCCAACTGGCATTTTTACTACCCTCGTTTCGTGGACTCGAGCATCCCCACTTGGAGCTAGCTGCCCTCCCAGTAACCTCCTTTAAGTTGCACTGGTTGCCAGTCAGTGGTTTATTTACTTCTCAGGTGTTTGTCCTTCTTGTACATCCCACTGTATTTTCGTCTTTACTCTTTGTTTCTCCAGAGATAGGTATTCGATCCTGTGATCTTTGATCTTTACGATGTCTGTACTTAACGGATGCAAATAGTATGCAGTCGTTATATGTGTGCTGAATAAATGAATGGGGTGAGATGGGGTTATAGTTTGTTTTGTTCTGTTTCTGAAACACATTTCACTCCTACAAAATGGGGACTCCAGGCGGCCAAGTATTTATTTAAGACCGCTCCTAAGATTCTCTGTCTACTTAAAGAGGGCCTTAGTCGAACCCTCTAGTGTATAAGAGTGAGAAGCTTCCAAGTAATCGAAATTTGGTTACTTAAAATTAGCTGAGTCCAAGCAGAGCACATTGAGCTTGGAGTTAGTAGTTGCCAAACTGAATTTATTAAAGTATAGTCATTTAGGGGTGCCTGGGCAACTTGATTGGCTGGGCAACAGATTCTTGATTTTGGCGGGGTCATGATCTCGGGATCCTGAGATCGAGCCCCATGTCAGGCTCTGTGCTCAGTGGGGAGTCTGCTTGAGATTCTCTCTCTCCCTCTGCCCTTCCCCCTCACTCGCTTGCTTGCTCTCCCTCTAAGAAAATAAATAAATCTTTAAAAAGAATTTTCTTTAAGTAGAGTCATTTAATCAAAAAGAACATTAAATAATATTCTATTTAATAAGATTAAACATTCTACATTTTTAACCACCACAAATTTAAATTGCTCAAGTTTTTCTAACTCATAATATTGGCTGATACAGTGTGGTAAGAGCTGCCATCTGTTCTCGCAGCCTGGGTAGATGAGCGTATGGTAATTGTACTTTCCTTTTTAGAAAATTAAGCTTTAACTTTAACTCAGTCTTTATTCCTAGATTCTACAGTGAATGTTAATATGCCATCAATTACTCTGGTATCAAAAACCCAGTACTTTTTATTTTAAATACTCCGAGTGGGTTGTTTAGATTACAAGATTACTAAATCTGTTGAAGAGAAATTATCTTGTATATTGTTTCTGGTGTTCACACTTTGTTGTTTGGCCATAGGTACACATGAGAGATCGAGAAATTGCTACTACAGCGAAAGACCTGGAAATGAGACATCTGGAACTCGAATCACAAAAAAGGCTTTATGAGAAGGTATAAATCACCTGTTTGCACCATGAGAGAAGCAGGGCTTATACAAACTCTTTTTAGATTGTATTTTTTCATGACTTTTAATGTTCATCTCTTTTGGTTTTTGTGGGTTTTTTTAAAAGATTTTATTTATTTGACAGAGAGAGAGATCACAAGTAGGCAGAGAAGCAGGCAGAGAGAGAGGGGAAGCAGGCTCCCTGCTGAGCAGAGAACCCGATGCAGGGCTGAGTCCCAGGACCCTGAGATCATGACCTGAGCCGAAGCTTAACCCGCTGAGCCACCCCGGCTCCCCTGGGTTTTTTTTTTAAGCAGAATATAGTGTCATCCAGGATTGTAAGGTAGCCAAAATGTCTGAACGTACAGTTTGTTGTAATTCTTTAATTCATGTTTCTCTTAGCGACTTAGTCTAGTGTCTGAGGTACCAGATGTAAGCCCCAGATTTTGCTTCATGATTTTCTACCAAGTTACTAAGTTTTCCTGTATCCGTGTGATAGTGAGTACAAAATTAGCCCAGTACTTGATAAGGATCTTCGTAAGTAAGATAAATCAGATAAGAGCTGTAAAGGACTTTAAATTTGAATCTGCTAGAAATAAATTATCAAGGACCTACTTAGAATATATAATTTAGCTTCCACGATGCTGGAAAAAGGAATTTTGTTAATATAAATATTTATTATTTGGGGAAAAAGCATTTTGTTCTTCATTTATTTAACGTTGAAACCATAAGTTTTCACTTCCTTCAGCCCTCTTTTAAAGTGAGACTTCGAAATTAGTGATAACTGCAAATATGTAACAGGTAACATATGATTGTTACTTACATTAAATAAGATTTAAAACCTATGGCATCCATTCATATCTGCAACACTTTTCAAGTTCCACACTGAACTACTTCTAGAACTGAGCCAGGGATTTACACCGCGGCTCAGTCTCCTGTGATTTTGAATTAGATTCAATTCATTTGGACCAAACCTAAGATTACTGAGAGGTAGGTGGTGGCACCAACGGGGCATGGTGTCAGAATCAACAGAAAATTTGCAAGAAAAATACTAAGAATTTTCAAATAGGTTTCTCTCAGATTCTCAGGTATTAGCATGTTGCTAAATTGGCATTAACTTTCTCTGTCTCTGTATGTACCTGGACACATGTAGATACATTTTTTTTCTGAACTTTTTAAGAGAAAGTTGCAAACCTGATGCCCTTTTCCCCCTAAATGCTTCAGCGTATATTTCCTGAAACCAAGGAATCCTTATCACTCAGCCACAGAACAATGATCAAAATCATGAAATGAGCATATTATTGTTATCCATTGTATAAGCCTTATTCAGATGTTATCAGTTGTGGTACAACTGGAAATCTCAGATAATCCGTTTTCTCAGTTGTCATGTCTCTTTAGTCTCCTTTATGTCAGCACCACTCCTGAGTCTGTCTTTGTATTTTATAACATTGGTATTTTTGAAGAATCCGGCCAGGTATTTTGTAGTGTCCCTCAGTTAGCATTTGTCTGTTGTTTCCTCATGGTGAGATTCAGCTCACGTGCTTTGGGCAGGAATGCCCCCAGAAGAGTTTCTTTCTGTGGATCGTTATCATTTTTGCCCTCTTCTGAGGAAAGTATTTATTAAGCAAACAGGTTAGAGAAGACTAAGCCTACTCAACAAAACTAACTTATAAAATCCTGAACATGATTGGGTCCGTTAGATTCAGATGTGCACCTCCTGCCTTTTCCATCAGTTTTAGTGATTAATACTTTATCTGCCAAACTTAGCTCTTAACATCAGTTTGATTAACTGCATCTATTTGTAAACAAATCATATCCCAGAAAACAGACAATATTATGGTGACCTCTATTGGAAATATATGCCCAATATTCCATATATATCTAATTTGAATAAAATTTTTTTAATGAAAGAATAAAATGAAGCACAGATAAGCACATACTGACCTCTGATCCAGATTCCATCCCCTTCGTCTCCTGGAACCCTGTTTCCTCAAGTCCAGTTTTGGCCTCTGTCTCCGTCTCTCTCTCAGGCACATGTACCTTCTCCTTGGCCTAGGACCACCCTTGCCAAGACTGACGATTAGAGGAGTTAATGTCTATATGTCAGTGACAGGAGGCCCCAAGACTACCCTCTGGTTCAGTGATTTGCTAGAAGGACTCATAGAACTCAGGAAAAGCTGGTACACTCATGGTTATGGTTTATTACATCTAAGGGATACAGAGTAAACTCAGGGAAGGTAGGGGGCGCCCGGCTGGCTCAGTGGAGCCCATGACTCTTGATCTCGGGGTCATGAGTTTGAGCCCTGTGAGGGGTGTAGAGATTACTTAAACAGCAACAACAGAATGCCTTGGCAAAGGTAAAAGGCACATAAGGGCAGAACCCAGGAGAGACCAGCACAAGCCTCCCCTTGTCCTCTCCCAGTGGAGTCAAACGGCGCCTGATTTTGCCAGGAGAGATGTACGACAGCGCATGGAGAGTTTTGCCAGCAGGCACACTCGAGTCTCAGCATCCCGGGTTTTACCGGGCGTCAGTCCCTCAGGCATGCAGGGTGCATGGTAGTTACTTGCTCTGAGAAGCCAGGCTGATACGGTGCGTCCTGGGGCTCCTACCAGAAGTCACGTGATTAGCACGAACTACCTGGCAGAGCCCAAGGGCCCAGGCCTACAGAGACACTCTTATCAGGCAAGGGATTCCAGGGGTTTAGAGCTGGTCAAGGGCTAATCTTTTCGTTGGAATGTGCACCTCTTTATGGAGTAGCTAAAATTCTATATTCTGCTTTTCTTTTTTACTTAATCAAATCCTTTTTGTAAATGACTACGTATCTTGGTAGTTGTCATTTGTAATAGATATTGATGAACCGTAACTTATTTAAACGTTTTTTTCTATTGTCGGATGTTTAAGTGGTTTACGGTTTGTGGCAATAAGCTTCTTCATACATATATCTTCTCTGCATATAATTGGAAAACATTTTTATTTTTCATTATGAAGGTAATTATGTTACCAGTAGATAATTAGAAATCAATCCCTAAATTGAGAAGTAACTACTAATATCATTAATAAGGATAAGTGAGATTATTTAGTACACACAATTGATATTTTGCTTTTTTAACTTAAATTTTCGTGAATACTGTTTGCTCTCCTTCTCTGCAACCACTGTACTCACTAGCACTCCCATCCCCAGTCCCCTGACCCTGGCAACCACTTATATACTGTCTTGATGGATTTGCCTATTCTGACATTTCGTTTAAATGAAATGTATACAATGTATAGTCTTTTGTCCTGGCATCTTTCACATAGCATCACGTGTTCAAGGTTTATCTCTGTAGCGGTATGAGCGAGTACTTCCTTCCTTTTTGTGGCTGAATAATATTCCATTGTAAGGATAAGACCACATTTTGTTTATCCAAATATCAATTGGTAGATATTTGGGGTGTTTCCCCTTTTTGGCTTTGATGAGTTGTACTGCTGGGAAGATTTATGTACAACTTTTTGTTTGAACATATATTTTCAGTTTTCTTAGATTTGTACCTAGGAGCGCAGAATTCTAATTTCTCCACATCCTTTTGATTATCGCCGTTACGACTGAGCGTGAAGTGGTATCTTGTGGTTTTGATTTGCTTTTTTTCTAATGGTTAATGGTGCTAGTCCACTTGGTGATGCTTTCATGTTTATTGGCCATTCTTGTATCTTCTTTGGAGAACACGTGGTTAATGTCTACTCTGAGTACGTAGAGCCATACTTTTTGGTTTTTAATATCTCGTGTAATTTTTTGTTGAAAACGAGATATTTAAATAGTGAAGTGTGGCAGTTCTGAAAATCAGATTCTCCACCTTCCTCAGGGTTTTCTTATCTCTTAGTGGCTTGTCTGAATTAATTCTGTAAAGATTAATTTATGGAACTAAATTAAAGTCATGACCAGACAGAGATTTCCATACTTGCCTTGAACCAGTAAGCTTCTAGTCTCGGCCAGTGGGCTCTGTGTGCATTACGTTGGGGCGTGCCTTCAGCACTTGGCTCCGTAGTGTACAGCGCTGTCTTATATTTGCCTCATGACCGTGCAGCACCTCAGTTCACCAGACTGGACAGCTCAGGACCTTCTCGGATCTGAGCATTCACATAGCCCTTGCTAAGTGCACAGCCTTACACATGCACATAGACTTTTAGGGTCCCAGGAATCTATCAGAGCTTTTCAAAGTCCCCTGCAGACATCTAATTCTCCAACTTTTCCTATAAAGCCTTTTGATTAACTTGCGGTTTGCACGGTGGCCCGCTGCCTCAGGCAGCCAAGATACTCAACAGTTTGCTCTGATGTTTTTCAGCAAATGCTGTTCAGAGGAGTGAGTTCTGAGGATAAATAAAGACAGCCTCAGGAATGGGTTCTTCCAGAACCACCACATAGGTCAAATGGTGACAATCATCTGGGAATGGGAGTTTTCTACTTTTGCAACTCCATTTTTCCCCCTGCCATTGGCTGCCAGGCTACTTGGTTTTCAAGCCTAATGAAGAGTTTAGGGGTGGGGTGGGACTTGGGATAGTGCAAGTTAAAAATGCCCTAAGGGGGTTACTCCTCTTACCAAGATTCAGCCATTTTTATGAGTAAATGCTCCCCAAATTGCTACAAGCCTTTGGAGAATTTCCAGAGTTCTGAAAAAGTTGGTCATGCCATGTTCTCAATACTTTTTTGGATGAGACAATTTTCAGGGGTCCTTTCTTGTGTGTTCAGTGACGTCATTGCTGTTTACTTTTTACTTTGAAAATCAGATGACAGTTCTTTATTTGTGTGCTAGTATTCTAGGGGAAAAAAGTGCCATTTTATGTTCTAGCATTATTATATAGATTTGTGATTTTTTTTTTTACAATTGATTTTTTTTTTTTAACAGAATCTTACTAGAAGCCAGGAAGCTGTTGCAAAAGAAATGAGAGAAGATGCAAACGCCTTTAGACGAAAAGTGGATCTTGAAGAACACATGTTTCATAAACTGATAGAAACAGATCAAACTCAGAACCAAAAAACTCAGAAGGTAAAAATATGGGAAACTTAGTATATAGTGAGAGGGGGACATTTCCAACTGTCATCCTTTTAAAAGAAGAAATTCAAGATTAAACTTAAAAGCTGCATTAGTTGATTTCTTTGCTTCGGTGATCACAGTTCCTAGAATCTCACGTTAGTTTTAGAGGTTACTCACATCACATGTGTCTTTTATACTCTCTGAGAATTTAAAGACTTAGGAGAAAATACAAGGGAAATAGTAACTTTAGAGATACTGACCTACTGTGTTCTGTCTCAGAAATTGTCCCCGAGCAGATTAGTTGCAAAACATCAGGTCTTCGCCTGGTATATAAGCCAGCATTTCCAAAGTATATTCTGTAGAATATTAATAACTATTACTCGGTAAAACGGGGAGTGGCAAGTAAGTGTTGGAAGTGCTATTTAAAGTTAGGTTTTTTCCCTGCCACATTTGAGGGTATGGTACATTGTGACTCTTTAAGAAAATTTCCCAAACTTACTTTCTAGAGTATCTGCGGAGCACCCTTTCAGAAACGCTGGCTTAAGTGAATTGAAACAGAATGTGGGAGCTTCAGGAAAGAACTTGCTCTGTTACCCAGTTAGCAAAATGCTAAATGGGTCTGCGGCCAGGCCTGGCCCTGGTCCAAAAGCCAGGAATAGTGTAAGGTCTCCCTCCCTTCTGTTCAACAACAGTCCCTGAGGGGGTCCCTCCAAAATAGCCTACCATTTATTTTTCCTTGAAGGCTTTTGTCCAGTCTGTAAGAACAAGCTCTTCTGACTCCTTTTCAAAAGGTTGAAAGATGGAGATTGTTTAATCTCACTCATTGCTTAGCCTCAAAATTCTCAACCTTGACTACGTATGCCTTAGTTCCAATATCCTTGGGGTGCCTGGGTGGCTCAGTGGGTAGCATCTGCCTTTGGCCGAGGTTATGATTCCAGGGTTCTGGGATCGAGCCCCGCATCAGGCTCCCTGTTCCCTCTCCCTCTGCCTACTTCTCCCCCTGCTTCTTCTCCCTCTCTCTGTGTCAAATAAATAAATCTTCAAAAAAAAAAAAAAAAAAGTTCCATTATCCTGCCACCCCAGGGATTAATAAATTCATTTGTGTTGAGTCCTGGACACCAGTTTGTTTTAAACACTGTGAGGTCATTCTAAAGTGCAACCAAGGTTACAAACAGCTACCCTAGGGGCGCTTGGGTGGCTCAGTCAGTTAAACGTTGACTCTTGGTTTCAGCTCAGGTCCTGATCTCTTGGTCATGAGATCAAGCCCTGGCCCGGGCTCCATGCTCTGCACCGAGTCTGCTTAAGATTCTCTCTCCCTCTGCCCCTCCTGCCGCGAGCTCTTTCTTTCTCTCTCTCTCCAATAAATAAATAATCTTAAAGAAAAAAACAAAAAACCACCCTAGACACATGGATGCATTGAACAGATATACTGTATTTTATATATAGTCTGACCTTGTTTCTGAAATTTGCAAATATTTCTTAGTTAATTGAAGAAAATTTGGCAGAAGCTGAACAAGCATGTCTGAATGCCGACTGGCGAATTGAGGCTTTACGTAAACAAAGATGTGACGATCTGCAGCGCCACGAGTGTTACCGGGAAGTGGCCAGACTCCTTCGGGAAAACAGAAGGACCGAAACAGAAGTATTAGATGCGATGATGGGGGAGGAAGCTAGAAAGGTAAGAATGGTGTCACACATTTTTTGTTACTCCTCATTTAAATTTTGAAAGTTTAGGGGCGCCTGGGTGGCTCAGTGGGTTAAAACCTCTGCCTTCGACTCAGATCATGATCCCAGGGTCCTGGGATCGAGCTCCACATCGGCTCTCTGCTCAGCGGGGAGCCTGCCTCCCTCTCTCTCTGCCTGCCTCTCTGCCTACTTGTGATCTATCTCCATCAAATAAATAAAATCTTTAAAAAAAATTTTTTTTGAAAGTTTACATAATCAAATGGCAAATATTAGAATTCTTTTCCTAAAGAAGAATGAAAGGATTTGAGGAGGCAACTAAGAGTTTACGTCCCGTCACACGGATGTCCCCTCCGGTTGATCCCACGAGCGTCTCTGGTGCCCACACGCTGCAGGTCTTATCACAGACACACAGACTTCCCTGAGGACGCGGAAGAGCTGGGGAGAGATCAGGATCCAGAGACCTGGGCCTCGTTCCTTCCTCTTCACGCTGCTCTGTCGTGATGTCTATTCTGAAAGCTTTTTATAATGTATTTCCTTCAGGTCACTCTTCTGTTCATTTCTCTGCTACCCCAGCTGAAGGACGCGTGGCCCTGTCTGATCACACTTTGAGTCAAGGACAGGGAGCAGGGGGGGCGATGTCCAGGAAAGTCATGGTGGAGGCCCACGTCTTCGAGGATTCCTGACACTGGCCCCAGACTGTGCCGTGTCCAGTGCTGCTGGGTGTGGGGTGAAATGGTTTATTTGCAGGTGGGCTCAGAATCACTGTGAGGGCTTTTCTTGGTACACAGAGATGCTTCTTTGTGTTGTTTTGTTTTTTTTTTTTTTAAACGCTTTTTTTTTTTTTTTAAAGATTTTTATTTATTTATTTGACAGACAGAGATCACAAGTAGGCAGAGAGGCAGGCAGAGAGAGAGAGGAAGGGAAGCAGGCTCCTTGCTGAGCAGAGAGCCCGATGCGGGGCTCCTGGGTCCTCCTGGGGGGCACGTGAGAAGTGCCTCTGCCCTCGAGGCCCAAGGCAGGTACTCAGATTACCCTAAAACCAGACAGACCCTGCGTGCCGTGGGAATCCCAAAGGAAGGGGGGTAGAGAAGACAGATGGAACTTATTCCACTCTCGGAACCACCATGACCCCAACTTTTAGGTGATTTTTCTTTTCTTTCATTTATTGCATTTAGTGGGAGGAAGCTAAAGAAAAAGACTTCCATTTGAAATCAGAAAAGAAAGCTTCGGCTCTCGCAGATGCATCCAGAAAGTGCTTTCTAGAGAAAGAGACAAATGATGCTTTAGAACATGCTGAACATGCGTACAGGAAAGGTGAGTGTCTGTGAGTGCCTTCCTCTCCGTGCTGTCACAGACCCATGCACTCAGTGTGCTCTGCTGTCACGAGTAAGTCCCCGAGGTGTATGTCATTCATGTCAGTGCTCAGCTAAAAGGTGACCACTAGTGGCCCTTTCTTTGGTTGCTAGGACTTGTTTTTTGTTTGTTTGTTTGTATGTTTGTTTTTAAAAACTCCGATCAAGAAAACTCTCTCTCAGCCACCATGCTTCTAGTTTCTTTTGGTAAAAATATGTGCTTCGCCAACAACTGGTCCTCAAAACAACAGTATAGCAAAGTAGCACAAGGAGAGTCACTGTAACCGTCAGGTTTTGGTGTCAGACTTACAGTGGCATCAACTGTGAAAACCTAAATTACTTAGAATTCTAAAATCAAGGGACACCTGGGTGGCTCGGTGGGTTAAAGCCTCTGCCTTTGGCTCAGGTCTTGATCTCAAGGTCCTGGGATCGAGCCCCGGGCTCTCTGCTCAGCAGGGAGCCTGCTTCCCTTCCTCTCTCTCTGCCTGCCTCTCTGCCTACTTATGATCTCTGTCTGTCAAATAAATAAATAAAATCTTTAAAAAAAAATTCTAAAATCAAGTGCAGTTACAATGAACTTTTATTTTACTGCATTTTGCATCATTCCAGTCTTTTTTATTGTATACGGATTACCGTTTTTTAGTAACAGTTTTACTGATTAAATAATTCACATGCCATATGATTTTATGGGATTATATTGCCATATGTAAAAATACATATATATTCACGGAGTTGTGCAACCATCACTGTAATCAATTCTAGAACGGTTTTAGTGCCCAGAATAAACCCTCTATGCATTAGCAGTCACTCCCCATTTCCCCTCCCCCACCCCCAGCCCCTGGCCACCTCCGATCAACGTCCTGTCACTATAGATTTGTCTGTTCAGGAAAACGTCGTATAAATGGAATCACACCCTCTGGTCTTTTGTGTCTGACTTCTTTCACTTGGCGCGACGTTCTGAGGCTCGTCCGCGCGTCAGCGTGTCATCCAGCCGATGGCCAGTGGTCCACTGTACAGGACCTTCCACGCTGAAATTTATCCATTTGTCATCAGCTGATGAGCGCTGAGGGTTGTGTCCACTTCTGGGCGTCTGTGAATAATGTCGCTGTGTGCCTAGCTTCTGTAATTCACACATTTGAAAAGTAGAAATGTAGGTTAGACGCCTCGGCATTGAATTACGCGTACTTCTGATACTCGTCATTAGGTCTCCGGCTCTAGATTCGGGTCCCAGACAGCCCCCCGCCCGCAGGGAAGGAGGGAGGGGAAGGTCACTCTTCGCACAAAGCAAATATTTCCCAGTGGCTCACAAGAGGCAATAAGCAGGGGAGCTGCTGCTTGCCGGGCACCCTCCCACACTCACCCCTCCTCTAGACAGAAACGATGCTTGAGGCTGTTAGAGAAGCTGTGGCTTTAGAAATAGGAAAAAGGAGGAACGTGCAGGAGAAGTTTCCCGTTCTGTCTTCAGTTATCTTCCCGCGGGGTCTCCCCACCGTGCTGCCTGTTTTTTAACTTTCCTAAATTTCACCAATGAGAGGTAATTTGGCTAATAATCATCCATTTTTCAAAAGGCAAGCGGCTACGGATTTGTCACTTAATCAGAGTATATAAGTGAAATCAGTCATTCGCTCTTGATACTGGGAGAAATTCAGCTATAATCAGGAAAATGGCATTTTCATTTTTGATTGGAGGCACTCGCCATTTGTTCGTGCCTCAGGGCCTAGAATGGAGGCACCAGGAAGTAGGAAACTGGTAAGAGTCTGCCAGGGACGGGTCATTTATTTAAAATTTTTAAAATGGCAGGGGGGCACCTGGGTGGCTCAGTCGATTAAGTGTCTGACTCCTGATTTCGGCCCAGGTCGTGATCTCGGGGTGCTGGGATCCAACCCCATGGTGGGCTCTGTGCTCCGTGGGGAGTCTGCTGGAGATTCTCCGTCTCCCTCTGCCCTCCCCACACTCATGCTCTCCCCCAAATAAATCTTTTTAAAAAATAAATAAAAATTTTGCTTAGTGTCAAATTTTTATTACCAGTGAGGAGGAAATTCTTATTATTTTCTAGAAAACAGGATCTTCTGGACAGTGTGAATGGCCCTTGCTACCCCTAAAATCCATGGTCTCTAAACTTAAATTGTAGCTGAATAGCCATGTCCTATAAAATTATATTAGCGCAGTTTTAAATGGGCAAAGGATTTGAATATACCGTTCTCCAACGAAGGTACAAATGGCCACAGTACACACATGAAAAGACATTTAACCTCATCAGTCACTAGAGCCACACAAACCAAAACCACATGAGGAAAAAAAATGTAAAAATACAAAAACAGAATGAGATGCTAGTGTGACTGTAATCAAACACAGCAGGAGTGTTGACGAGGGTCCGAGAGAAATGGGGACAGTGCTGCAGGTTGTGCAAAGTGGCAGCCACTTTGGGAAATTGTCCAGCAGGTTCTCAGAAAGTCAAACACGAAGTGGTCGTGTGACCTGGCAGTTGCATACCCGGGAGATGGGAAACACGTCTGTACAAAAACCCGTTCAGGAAAGTCGAAGCATCGCTACCGTAATAGCCGGGAAGTGTAAACAGCCTGGAGAGCCATCAGACGAGGAATGAATCGACACAGATCCACACGGTGAAAACTTAGTTGGCAATAAAAAGGAATTAAGTACTTATTTATGCTGGAAAATGGAGGAACTTTGAAATCTCTGTACTAAGTCAAAGGAGCCAGACATCAAAGGACACACATCCTGTGATGTTGCTCATGTGGAATGTGTAGAACAGGCAGATCCGTAGACACAGAAAGTAGGTTAGCAGACTTGCAGGGTTGGGAGGGTGACTACTGATGGGGAGTTTGGGGTGACAGAAATGTTCTAGAGTTAATGGTGATGGTTGTGCAACTCTGAACACACTAAGAACACTGAACCGTACACTTTCAGGAGTGAATTTTATGGCATGTGGGTTCTATCTCAATGAAACTGTTACTTGAAAAGAAGACATGAGTACATGGCTGTACATGGTGGGGACCAGGTTTTTAATAACTGGATCTTTTTAAAAAAAGACTGGGGGGCAGGCTTGGAGCAATGGGGAGCACACTTCAGAGGGAGAATTTCATGGTGTGGTGTGGGATCCCAGACTAGGAGGCAGGAGCCCTGAGTCCTAGTGCCAGCCTTATGGTAAATGAACACAGGCGTTTGACTGGTCTTCAATGTACTCATTTGTAAAATGACAACATTCTAGACCGGGTAGTCTTTAATTTTGTCCCAGTGCACCATTTTCTAGCCGTTGATGGTTTGTGGGCCTCTCTGAGACTCTTCCCAGAAATATGCACATGCACATAGGCACACAGAATTTTCCTTTATGATTCTTGTGGGTTTCCCCAACCACAGCCTCCGTGAACCCTGCTCATACAGGACAGAACTTGTTAGATGTAATTAATCAATGGCAGAAAGTTGCCTGCCATGGGGATTGTTAGACCAGCTGGAGAGAGCTCATGTACAGGATCCTTAGAGATGTCACTGGAGAAGGCAAAGGACAGGGACCTTCAGTGCCAGGCTCAGGAAGTGGGCCACATCCTGTCTGCCAACCTGGCTCCTGGCTACCCAGCAGAATGACCTGGAAACTCTACTGTTGGGCTCACCTCCTGGGTAAAGAACTCGGTGCTTGGGATTAGAAGGGAAGAATTTCAGTTTGTACCTTTTGTTCCTTTTTAAAATCGTACTCTTAATACAAATTCAGCAAATAAATACTGATTTAAACTAATAAGAATCACCTTTGGGGCTTTAAAATACATTACATTAATAAGAATAAGTTGCAGTGCAAAAAGTACAGGAAAGAAACTTCGAGTTTTTGCTTTATTCTTAATGTGTTCAAATGTGTTACTATTAGCATTTATTATTTTTTTGTAAATTGCAGATTTTTTTTTTAAAACCCTTTTAAGGACCTTACCAACAGTGAATTAATTTGGCAGATCTAGGATAGGAACTAGGAAGCTGGATTTTTGTTTTAAAATTTTTCTGCTCAGCCAGTATTTGAAACATGGCTGTTGGCAGAGGGAACCATTCTGTGCTGGAACAGAAGTGTTGTTCACACCATGGCCCTTCTGGAAGAGGAAGTAAACAGCCAGGGGCAGGATGGCTTTTGGGGGACAGATGAGAGACAAGGGACAGTGAGGTCTCAGATGTGGAAAGATCTGGAGAACCAGTATCAGCCGTGTGTGTAGTGAATGCCAGTTATCCAGCTTCTGCCGGAGTGTTCGGGGCTGGCGAGCTCACTACCTGATTCCATTTCTGCCAGTATTTTACTTACAAGCTCTGTCTCGTTAACCTAAAATTGAATATGCCTTTTTTTTTTTTAACTCCCTCATTAGAAACAGTTCTTTGGAGCAAATACAGATTACATGTACTACCTCTGCCACATGACAGCCCTTCTGATGTGTGACGATGACTCTCACATCCCATTTCCTCACACCAGTTCAAATTAGTCATTTGGTAATCAGCCCCAAACAGTCTTAATGACTCATTGAGCTAAAACTGTGAGTTAAAACCATTAGCTGCAGCCCTTGAGACCAGGTAAAAGGCATCTTAATAAGTCAGTGTAACTCAGACAGTCTGGGCCTGACTCCTGGAGGCTCGGACCCTGTGATGGGAGTAGAAAGGGACAGTCATGACTCTAGTTGGGCTGAAAAATTAAAAAAAGGACCTGGGTGTCTTAATTGAAAAGCCATAGAAGTTGGGGAATGGTGAAAACAAAGCCGAGGGGCCAGTAAAACTTCTGAGATGAGAGTGATCAAGGAACAGGGGGAGGCACCCTGCTCTGCTCGCTGTTCTGGAAGTTTGCAGGGGCAGCCTGCCTCTCGCTGGTTCTCCCGTGCTCTGTTGGTGCCATGAGGCCCCGCCCGGTGGTAGCTGCCAGGGGTGGGCCCTGGGGAGTTCTCATAATCTTGTCCAAGAAACATTTGGGATCTCTATCCTAACATCTCTGTTTTTGAGTGGTTTGTTTGTTGGCTCTTTGTTTTAGCTAAAGGTGTTTTTAAAATATGTCACCAGAACTTCAGCTCATAACTGCCCTTGCCCTGCCCTTAGAATGGGGACAGCGCTCTTCTCAGAATAGAAGTTGGGGACTTTTCGGTCCTTGGCAGTTGTCATTTCCTGGGGACCATTTGGAATTCAGAAAGGCTCTCCACTCACTCCCAAACCTGTTCTGTATCTTCTCACTGTTGCAACAGCAGCGTCTAGGGACCAAAATGGACAGGTCGCCTCCAGCTGTCTGCCTCGAACCTCACGGCTAAATGACATTTTGGAAATGGATTCTTCAACATGCAGTGAGTTGATAAGCATGCAATATTTCTTCTCATTTACAATTTCACCTTCATTTATGCAAGACTGCGGCTTGAATCGTGTTTGCGCCATTCTGATGCCATTTCCCCAGGGCGTGGGTAATGGAAATCCTGAAACGGAGACAGCAGGGTTCTCAGTTCTTCCAGCTGGAGAAAAAACTGGATCAAACCGAAACCAAATAGAGAAAATTTGCCAGATGGATGGCACTGATGCGATTTCCTTTCTCTAATACTAGTTGCAGGTGCCTACACAAGTCCGTGACTGGCTAAAGTAATGATATTCACAACTAGGTTTTACACCCTTGTGGAAAGAAAATCTGAGCATTAGTTTTCAAAGCTATTGTGTATTTGAATTTTCGGAATGTTCTTCTGGACTGGGCTCTTTCCAGGAGCCACTGAAGACAGGGGTTTGCTGGGGGTGGGGGGCGCTGTGATGGACTGCTGGGGGCACGAGCCAGGGACCCGCTCAAGACAAACAGCTTCATGCTGATTGGCCGACATTTGATCCCTCCCCTTGCTTCCCTGCAAGTTTTTATGTTTGCAAGGGACCGGGTGGAAACCTGATACAGAAATACAGTCACAGCTTTAGCCCATAAAGGATCTGATGGTTTTCCCAATGAAGTATTTGATTTCTTTTTAAAATGCGGGAGGGGACAAGGAACGTTTTCAACAAAACTATCATATAGAAGAAACAGAATTTAACGAGATCTTTTGAGTTCCTTTAGAAGAACAGAGTCTTATACAGTGTCCTCTGAAGACAGGCTTTATAAGAAATACACCTAGTAACAAGTCGTGAGATTGCAGCGTTGTAATTTTTTGCTGACTCATGCTCTATATGCATCTATAGATTCTGTGTCAGAATAGAAATTAAACCAAAAGTCATGCATAAGTTGAATGAAAGTACACGGGACTTTCAACTGTTCTTTATTCTGACATGTCAGAACTTAAACTTTTAGTTAGATAATTCTAAATTAGAAAATCTGTTCTTTATTCTGACATGTCGGAACTTAAACTTTTAGTTAGATAATTCTAAATTAGAAAATCAAGTCAAGATATTTGGTAAGCTTAGGTATTTAGCAGGAAAACAAAACACAAAAGTGGGATTCCTGTGGAGGAAAATACAGTTTTCAGAAATTGGAGCTTTTTGAATATGTAACTAAGTTTGAAAGAAGTGTATTTTTAAGGTCCCTTTTTTTTTCCCAGATTCCAGTGTTTATTAGCCCCTCAAACTCAGTATGAAATGGCTGTTGCACTTGGACACATTGTAATATTTTAATTGGACTCTCCCTCTGTTGGCCACTACGAAAACCATTTGATTTATTTATTTTTATTTAGTCATTGGGAAAGTAGTCTTGGTGTACTTTTCTAAATATTAATTTTGGCGACTTGGAGTGCTTTTTCTCATTATCCTTAAGTATTCTAGTGAGGAAACTGGGTGTTGCAAAGAACTCTCTCATCCTCTCTTGGACAAGATTTGTTCCTGATTTAAACAATTATCTATATCCCCCAAATTTAAAAACAAGTGCTACACAACCCAAAGCAAGTAAGTTCTCTGATAGCCTTCATTCAATTCACGAATAAATATTTGGCTTTGTAACTGGAACAACGTAGGAAACAAGATGTTGGGCTTTTTTGTTCAAGATGTTTGACTTTTCAAATATTCGTTTCATTATTGGGTTTTGGCAACGTATTTACCTTGAAAATAAATGCTGTATCTAACATCGGAAAATTAAACTATTAATTTTACTCTTTTTTTGAAGTTTCTTTAAATCAAAGAAGAATGCAGTGGGACACCACGGAGCGGGATCTTATGGAGAGAGTAAGAACTCTTCGCCAGAGACTCACCGCCCAGGCCCGCAACAGATGTCAGACACCTCACGTTTTGGCCACATAGAGGGCTTGAGAGAGCCGGAGAGAGACCTGTTTTGCAATCAGTGACACTGATTTTTAGATTATTTATTTTATATCCCTACAGAGGGCAACTTTTTGTATAGAAAAAAATTTGTATAAAAATTATGTGTACTATTTCATTCTGATGCTTTTGGCTTGTAAATGGCTTCTTGTACTTTTCATAATAAAATTTTTTAAGCTCTTAGGGGCGCCTGGGTGGCTCAGTTGGTTAAGCGTCTGCCTTCGGCTCAGGTTGTGATCCTGGAGTCCCACGATCGAGTCCCTTATATGGGCTCCGTGCTCAGTGGGGAGTCTGCTTCTCCCTCTGACGGACTGTCCCCCTTCTCATGCTCTCTCTCGCTCTCTCAAATAAATCTTTAAGAAAAATTTGTTTGAAGCTATTAAAGCTTGTATTAGACTCTTTCAGTTTGCAAGGACCCGCATAAACCTCTGACTTGAGTTGACAAGGGTTTATTTTAAAGGTAAATGGAGAAACAAAGACAGGAAATCATCTCAACAACTGTGCAGCCAAAAGTGAGAGAGAAGTCAGCAGGACATCTAGAGCCCCACTGTGTGCCCGGAGCCCCTCTGTTCCCCAGCAGCCGGGTCTCCTCTTCCCCAGTGAGCCCACCCTGCTCAGAACATTGCCGTCTCTGTCTCTGCTTCTCCACACAGCCCTGGCTCCACAGCAGGGCTACTCACAACTTCATCATCTTGGGTAATTATTTCCAGAACCTTCCCTGATCCCATTTCTAAAAGGAGAGTAGAAATAGCTCAGGGACCTGATGTGGGGATTAAGTTAAAATGTAAAATTCTACTACTGTACTTGACGTAGAGCATGCAATAATATGTAGAAGTAATTCTTGTGTCTGTGGTCATAAAGCACAATCTTTTTTTTTTTTTTTTAAAGCATAATCCTAGAGTAAACCAAAATACTCGCAGTAAGCAAAATGCTCTCTTGTCCAGCAGGCAAAGTCCTAATGCAAGGCGTTGGTTTCCCAAGAGCACTTGCCTCAGCCTGCTTTCCTGTCCATTTTCAGGCAGCTGCAAACAGGCCTTCGTGGGCCACGCTGGTGCGTGTTTGACAACAGCAAGTCACAGGATATAAAATGTATAGGGAAGAATGGAAAGCTGGGTGAACTTGAAATTGCTTGCTCACCCGAAAGGATTGGAATTCTAAAATATCCTGATCCTGCCAGCCAGAATCAGCTACATAAAACCAGATTTTCACCTCCACTTCCCCTTTTTACCAGAACGCACACCTACTCAGCCTGGTTTTGAAAATACACACACCTCTCTCATGGTGTTGCAGTATTTCTTTCTTTCTTTCTTTTTTTAAGATTTTATTTCTTTATTTGACAGAGAGATCACAAGTAGGCAGAGAGGCAGGCAGAGAGGGGGAAGCAGGCTCCTTGCCGAGCAGAGAGCCAGATGCGGGGCTCGATCCCAGGACCCTGAGATCATGACCTGAGCCGAAGACAGAGGCTTAACCCACTGAGCCACCCAGGTGCCCCACAGTATTTCATTTAAGAGTTTCCATTGGGGCGCCTGGGTAGCTCAGTGGGTTAAAACCTCTGTCTTCCGCTCAGGTCATGGATCTCAGGGTCCTGGGATCAAGCCCTGCATCAGGCTCTCAGCTCAGCGGGGAGCCTGCGTCCCACCCCCACCCCACCCCTGCTTGCCTCTCTGCCTACTTGTGATCTCTGTCAAATAAATAAATAAGTAAATAAGATCTTTAAATAAATAAATAAAAAGTTTCCATTTACCCAGTGACAGTTACACATACTCTCAACCAGATGAAGCTCTTCCTATGAATTCCTTCAGTCTTCTCTGACTCTAGTTCTCCCAGGAACAATCTTAATCACGTCGCTGCCATCTCAGGTTTCAGACATTGGGCCGAATGTCCAGTCATACGTGCTTGATTGGCATTTTCAGATGCTGTCACATGTAATACCTGAACTACATTTCTGATGCTCTCTGCCTGCTGCTTGACTGTCTTCAACTTAACCCCAATGTCTTTATAATCTAAATTCTCTGGGAATTGAAGAAAGGTAGAGCTTAGCTAAAATTTCTTACCACTCCAGCCATCTTCCAGAAGTTTCTCTCAAGTACTCCCTTGAGCTTGTTGAAGCAGAGCGGTTCCTAAAGCCCTTTTCATATTTATTACATCCATAAGGTTTCTTCTCTGTGGTATGAAGTGATCCATGTTGGATAAATTTGGGGCTTCAGCTGGATTCTCCACACTGGCTACACTTCAGAGTTTCTGTCCAGTATGAATTCAGTGGTGTTGAATAAATTATTAATTTGGTTTGAGGCCTTTTCAGATTTATTACATTCATATGGTTTTTCTCCAGTATGAATTCTCTGATTTTGAGCAAGAGTTGAGCATTTGCTAGAGGCCTTTCCGCAGTGATTCCGTATTGACCAGTACAGCAGCAGTGGTGATGACAAGCGCCACCAATGGCTTCATTTGCCAGTAGGGGTGCACTCGGCACAGCTCCTGGGGTTCAGGTCTAGACCCAGTCAGGAGACAAACCACATGGCAGTTTGAACAGGAAAAGCTTCAGGTACTAAATGAGTTGCTAAACTATGATAGGAGAGGAAATTAAAGATGTAAAAAGCATTCTACAGGGTCCCTGGGACAGAGGGAGAGGGAAAGACAGACTGGGAAAGGAGGCCCCTCCCTCCGCAAGGCTCAGGTTCAGCCCTGGTGGGAGAAGTTCTATGGATTGCCCAGGCCAGAGTCAGTCAGTCTGTGTCCCGGTCACAGGTCACAGGGCCATGGGAAACCGCCCTGCGGGCCCCAGGGGGTGCAAAACAAGGCTGGAAGGCAGGTGCCCAGAGTGGGTGGGGTGTTGTCGCTGGCATCTGACCTGGAACGTTCCCTGTCTGTGATGGGAGGATTGTGACAACGTGGTCATCGGCAGAGGCTGTGAAGTCACTACGAGACTGTGCACTCTGGGCACACAGCTGGGGCAGTAGCACTGGCTGTCCCCACACACTCCCGACGACAGGGAAGCAGGAGCCAGAGGAGCAAAACAGCACCTTGGGAAGGAGGAAGAGAAGGCCCATTCCTCCCGGCCGTCCTCCGGCGCTCCCTATTGCCAGTTTGGCATCCTGCGCCCCGGGGAAGGGCTCCAGGAGCCCCGTGGGTCACTGCTGCTCTCAGTTTACCCTGTTGACACAGAAATGTGGACGCAGTGTGGGTGTCTTCATAATCGGGTTCAGACGCCAAAGGTTGCCTGGCATGACGTAGATGAAGGTATCCAGACGCTTAGGAAGGTAGGAACGCAGGCGTGGATGGATCACGTAGGAACTTGTCGCTCATGGGCTCTGGAAGATGATCCCTTCCAGAAGGACCAAGTGCAGAAAGGATCTGCCAACTTGAAAAGCTCGGTGGTGGTTCTGTGGGTGAGACAGTGCCAGATGCCTCAGCTGACAGGCTCCCTGATTTCAGGGGAGTTGATGGGGTTCCGTAGCGATCTGCTACCAAGGACAAACCATTCGGAGTAGTGGGCAGAGGAGAAGCAGTAGTAGTGGGGGTCGGGGGCTGTTGGTCATGGATTATGCTGTCCCTAAGAACAAAGTAGTTGGCCTCTCCTAAAATGTGGCTCGATGCAGGTAACAGGAAAGCGTCCAGATCTGGGGGCTGAAAACCTGCCTTGAGTCACCACAGTGGAGAGCCATGCCTGCCGCCCTTCCCAGACCTAATCTTATTTCCAGATCCAAAGCCTCCTGAACCAAGGCAAGGCCAGGTCCCCCTGCTCCCCCACACCCTTCCCCCCGGAAGGATCCTGCAACGGCCAGTGCCACATGTTATGCTATAAATAACCCCCAAGTCTTCCCACAGGGACCTGCTGCCGTTCACCTGAGGGACTGGACCCAGCCCTTCCAGGGGCTCCGAGACACTGGCTCTAAATTGACACTAATTCCCGTGTCCCCCGAAGTCAGGGCTAACCGTGGCAGGTGGTGGGGTTTGGGGCCGAGCTGGAGTCACAGCGGATGCAGGGGGCCGTGAAGCCAGCTGTGGTTGTTTTCTGAGTACCTGAACCATCATCGGACCCCACGTGGTTGACCAACGGCAGGATCTCCGCGCTGGCACCACGACTCCTTGAGTGAGGGACCTTATGGCTAAAAGAAGGCAGGAGGAGCCTCTGGAAGGTGCTCCCTATCAGGATAGTGGAAGTACTCTCGCATCCGTCGGGGAACTGCAGAGATTAGTGCGGCCGTCAGAAGGCTGCAGGATGAAGGGGCGATCACAGCCAGCACATCCCCGTCGGGTTTGGCGCGCAGGAACCGTCGGGGACCACCGCAGGTGCCGGTGCACCTGCTTCGGCCGCAGGGGCAGCAGGGCCCCCGTCCCGCCCCGCGCGGCAGCCGTCCGCAGCCCCTGTTAGGACCGCTCCCCCCTCACCCCACCCCCACCCCCATCCCCTGCCCCCTCGGGTCCCGCAGTCTCCCAGCGCCCAGGCCCACGCTGCCCAGGGTGCTCAGTGCCCTCCGCCGCCTGGCCGCCCGCGACGGCCCGGCTTCCCGGGCCAGGGCGGAGCGACCCGGCAGGGGTACTGCGCGCTGGGGAAGCTGCGGTTCTTTGTCAGAGGCTTACGGGGTCGCGGCCAGTGTCCCGCGTGTGTCCCCCTGTCGTCGTGCCTCGGCCTTTCTTCCAGTCCTCAGTCCCGGGCCCGGAACAGGGGAGGGAGAAAGTGATAGCGTGCGAGGACCGGTTTTTCGGGCAGGAGAGGTGAGCCCAGCGTCGCACCGGAGACCCCTCCGCGGAAAATCGCGGACGCCGGGGTCTCCCTGTGCACCCGCAGGCAAATAAAATCCGTCGTTCTGACTGGAGTGGAGAGGTAGAGCCAACAAAAGTATTGTGCCCCGTGTGAGGATCGAACTCACGACCTTCAGATTATGAGACTGACGCGCTACCTACTGCGCTAACGAGGCACCTACTCCGATCTTTCCGCCGGAGCATAATGAAGCTAGTACTGGGGCCCGGTGCGCATGCTCAGACGAGAAACTGCGGCTTCATTTCTGTCTGCTCTGGGTTCCCGGACGCGAGCGCCAACGCGGGCGCAGACCGCCTCCCGCCGGCTCTCGAGTCTTCCTCCGCTTGCTGGACTGTCAGTCAACAAACACTGGGGTTTGCTTGACCCCACTGGGCTGAGGAGAGAGGACACGGAGAAGTAGGATTCTTCCTGCTTCTGTACTTATTTATTAAATAGTGCGTTCAAAGCGTTTGCTTACTCGGGATCTCGTGAAACACTCACTGGGCACCTACTGTATTCCCGGCCCCGTGCTGGTTGTTCACAGGGACACCCCCAGCCTCCAGGGGCTGAAGTGAAGCCGCAGGTGCATGATGATTTGAAAACACACACATCAAAAAAAGAGAGCGAGAGAGAGGGAGAGAGAAAAGAAAAAGAAAGAAAGGAAGGGAGAAAGAGAAAGAAAAAGAAAGAGAAAGAGAGAGAGAGAGAAAGAAAGAAAAAGAAAAACACACACATCGAGGCGAGCACACACGCACGCCTTTGCGGCCCCACCGCCGACCCCCCGATCCAGCCGGGGCCCGGCCCCTCCGGGCGCCCCAGGTTTGCCCGCGGCCCGGAGCTCGCCGGCCGAGGCCACACTCCGAAGCGACAGCAGCTCGGGGAACAGCCTCAGCACTTTGGAAGCCCCCCTCCCTCCCTTCCTTCCCCCGACCCCCAGTCCTTTACATCAGCTCATTAACTACCTTCATCGTTAAGGGAAACTATGTCACTACCATGCGTGGAAAATGGGTGGACTGGTTTGTTTTCAACGCAGGTTAAAACAAACACATTACTATTAAACTAGGAAACACTCTTCCACGTACCATCTAAAATCAGCCCCATCACGGCTCACTTAACATCCGTGCATTTCTCTGTATGTCAATTTTACCTTCAGAAACGTAAATTAAGAGTGAACTCCAGCCAGCGACAGGCTTGCAGAAGGGCTTTGGGGGAGTGTCCTGACGGTTGCCAAGCTTCGGGTGCTTTTAAAAAGCGAGCAGTTTGCTGGCCCGCGGGCCCCGAGGACAGCGAGGTAGAGATTCGGAGGAGACTGCGGGAGCCCGGAGATGTTCACGTCGATCCGGGCGGTGGGCACACTGTCGCGCACTGCACAAGTCTTTCAGCGTTTTCTATTTTCCTGAAATTTGTCGTTATAAAATGTTGCGGGAGGAGTTGTTTAAATCACCCAGAACTGGGGAGCTACGGTGGGATGTGGAAGGGAACGAATGGCCATCAGTGTAAGGAGGTGGGAAAATGCCATTATCGTCTTCAGAGCGGTCACCAGAACTCCTGGGAGTTGGGGGGCAGAAAGTCAGAGGTGGGGTGGGTGACAGATCTCTATATTGGAGAAAGACCCTTGGAGTGGGAGGTCAGCGCGACCCACGGGGGAAAGACAGGGCGAACTCCTGGGCAGGTGAGGCTGGGGTGACCAGATGGGGGGGAGGGGGTAGGGGACGACTCCTAAGGGCACCTTCAAGTCTCCTTAGGAGGAGTCGCGGGGTGGAGCAGGCAATCCTGGGGGAGTTTCCCCCACCCTCACCGTCCCTAGTGGAAGCCCCACAATCACTCAGTCCCCCCACCCACGGTCTGGGGGAGGCGGGGGTAGGGGGGTACCTCACAGGGCTATGCTCCAGGTGCGGTCACCAGGGCCCCAGGACAGCCCGCGGGTGCAGGACGGCGAAGGATGGGGAAGAGGGGACGGAGAGGGAAGCCCCCAACACACAAACACACTCATAGGAACCTTTATAGGGTCCCTGTCTACCACAGTTACAAATGACTCTCTCCTGGGTCCCTGCAGGCCAATGGACAAGCCCCTCCAGGGTGACGCCCTAAAGTCCTGTTCCAACGGCAAAAACTTGGAAAGCGCCCAAGTCCATGAACAGGGAACTGGCCAGAGGAATGAGGGTCCCTCCAGAATGAAAACAAGAACAGGGGAGGCTCCATGCCTGATATGAAACGAGTGAAGAAAGCAAGGGCAGAACCCCGTGTGGGGTGCGCTGCCATTACCCTATGAAGGGGGCCAGGAGTATTCATAGTTGCTAGTGTTTGCACGTTTCATCTCTGAACGGACACACAGACAACCAAGATCAATGATTAATACATGCTGGGGGAGGTGGAAATTGTATGGTTAAAGGCAAGGATGGGATGAAGACTTTCAAAAAAGTGAACTATTATGTTAACAGTTTTAGATTTACAGAGAAATCGTAAATAGTAGAGTTCCCATAAAGACCACCCCCAGTTTCTGCTATTACTAACACCCAACATTAGTGGGGTATGTTGGCTACAATTAATGAACCAGTGCTCATGATATATTATTGCCTGGAGTCCCTCCTGATTCAGATTTCCTTAATTTTCTCCAAAGGTCCTTTTTCTGTTCCAGGATCCCACGCAGGATCCCACGTTTAATGGGATCCTCCCATGCCTCCTCCTTAGGCTGCTCCTGGCTGGGTTAGTTTCTCAGACTTGCCTTGTTTTCGATGACCTTGACAGCTTTGAGGAGGATGGTCAGATATTTTATAGACTGACCCTCAGTCTGGGGATTTGTCAGATGCTCTTCCGGGATGAAGACTTTTCACAGTATACCTTTGAGTAGTTGAAAATAAGATATTTGAACAATGTTCATCTATTCCCTATTTAAAATTTTGAATCAATTAACCTAAAAGATCCAAAACTGCAGGAACAAGAAAAGGGGGAGAAGGAAGAAAGCAGAGGGGAGGAAAGGGGGAGAAGAAGGGGCCAGAGGCAAGGAAGGCGGAGGAGAGTGAGGAGGGGAGGGTGAAGATGAAGGAGAGGGAGGAGGAAAGGTGAAGAGAAGGGGAAGGAGGGAGAAGAGAAAGCGAGGGGCAGCCCTGCGCGGGGGCCCCCTGCGCGGTCTACCCGGACGGCCGCCAGGGGGCGCTTTGCCCAGCGGTCCCCGCCATCACCCAGGCTGGTGGGTTTGTCCTGACGCTGGGAGGCGGGAGAGGGAAGGCGGGCCCGTCGGTTTGGTTCTAGAGTTTCCCTGGGCCGGTAGCCCCGGAACAAGGGCGGGGGGAGGGGAGCGGACGCGGGGAGGGAGGGGCGCGGCCATTTGGTCAGGCTCGGGACCCTGCGCCACGACCGCGCGCTGGGCCCCCACCCGGGGGGTGGGACGGGGGACCGCATCATCGTCATCCAGACCTACTTATGGGAGCAGACCACCGGGGCGGGGGTCCGAGGGCGGGGGGAGGAGCGGGCCCATAGTCCACTAAATAAAATATCTCCATGTTTTAAATGCGTGTGCCACAAGTTTTCAAAGACTTTTCTGAGCGAGTCCGAGCTGAGATGCCCACACCTGCTTCCTCCCTGCCTCCATGAGGCCCACCGCCAGCAGAACCTGGGCGGGTGCCAACCCCCCCACCCCTACCCGGCCGCTCTTGGAGGCCGCACAGGGAACCCTTGACTGCCTGTGTCCGGACGGCGTCTGGAGTAAGGGGTGGTCAGTGTCACCTGCCCACCAGGATCGCAGACGCAGACCCGCGGCCTGGCAGGTGGTGATGATGGCCGAGGACCCGCAGGGCCTCAAGTGGTGTCAGCGCAGGAGATCCCCAGACAAGCCCTTTCCACCTCTCAGCCCTTTGGACGGGCTGTTCTCGGGGCTGGACTTGCCTTCCCTGCAACCGGCGGTTCCAACTTGAGCAGGTCCCCTCCTCGCCCTCAGTTTGAGTTTGGGGGTGAGGCAGGACCCCACGCGAGTGAAACCGCTGGCCTCTCTCCAGCCTCCCCTCACCCCAGCAACAACTGGCCAACGTGTTTCTCCACGTGTACCCCCTAAAATAATTCTGAAACATCTAGGCACGTCCTTGAATAACGTTGATTCCTAAATTTTCGCACTGTAAGTTCAGTTACAAAAGATGCAATTTCCAGGAAATGCAGATTTTCTAAAAATAAAACTATGATTTTTTAAACATGCATCGGATGAAATAAAAGCATCCTATGGATTCCATACAAGCCACTCTTTTTTTTTTTTAAGATTTTTTAAAAACTTATTTGGGAAAGACCGTGTTGGGGGGCGCGGAACAGGAAAAAGGGTATGAGCAGACTTTGCTGAGCTTAGAGCCCAAGGAGGTTCTCCATCCCAAGGCCCCGAGATCACAACCCTAGCTGAAATCAGGAGTCAGATGCTCATCCCAGTAAATCACCCAATCCTACCCCCACCCCCCAAAACTCATCATCTATTTTATTATTTTTTTAAGATTTTATTTATTTATTTGACAGACACAGATCATGTAGGCAGAGAGGCAGGCAGAGAGAAAGGGGGAAGCAGGCTACCTGCTGAGCAGAGAGTCCGATGCGGGGCTCGATCCAGGACCCCAGGATCATGACCTGAGCCGAAGGCAGAGGCTTTAACCCACTGAGCCATCCACGCGCCACCCATCATCTATTTTAAATACGTCTGAACCAGCTCCCTTGTAACGCTTGGTAAGTTAACATTTATTTCCCCTTCTGAACTCCTATTTCCATTCTACTCCCTCCTTGGCAGAGTTTTGTCCTTGTAGAATACATGTTCCATGTTTGAATGATTATTGATCACCCTAACATGACTCTCAGTGGCAAAAATATGTACATAAATGGGAATCTTCTTGTTCCCCATGACCATAAGTCTCTAAGGGCCAAACTTTCCTTCTAAATTGACATGTTATTTTTATTAGTACTCAATGAATCAAAACTCATAAATATATAGATGTGAAGCATAATTTTTAAATTAAAAAATATAAAATTTTATCCAAAACAAATATCCAAGACATGGATGCAAGATTCTTTCTTTTTTTTTTTCTTCAGAGAGTGAGGACATCCACGTTCGGGGGAGGGGCAGAGGGAGAAATAAATCTATTTATTTAAATTTTTGAGAGAGAACTCGAGCAAGCACAAGTGAGGGGGAGGGGCAGAGGGAGAAGACTCGAGGCTGAGCAGGGAGCCCATAGGGACTCAATCCCAAGACCATGGGATCATGACCTGAGCCAGAGGCAGATGCTTAACCAACTGAGCTCCACAGGCGCCCCTGGGTGCAATGCTCTAATCCTATATTGTTCATAGAGCATAGGACTATGACTTTTTGCTAGAATAAGATGGGGTTCAACATTCGTTTTATTCCTATTTTTCGTATTTACAGACATGGAGGTTGAGAAACTGTTCACATAAAGAAGAAAAAAGGGCAGAGATAGTTTCGCTTCAGCACCAGAACTCAATTCCTTCAGCACGTTTCAAGTTCTAGCCTAAAAAGTACTTCAAAATTAATTTTCATCCATCTAGCAGTGTGGTTGGTCCTCTTTCTGTTTTGAATTGGAAGCCACAATAATTAGTCATTAGAATCTTTAGCTTTCTCAGCTTCTAAGTGATGTTGCATGGAACATTCCCCTTACTGGTGGTTCTAGAGGTTTCCATACCCGCCTAGTAGTAGGATCCTAAAAGTGGAAGAAGGATGGAAATGGCAGGTGGGGAAGGAACCGTGGCCTGCCCCCCTTTCAGCTGGTCAGTTTTAGGACTTCTTCACACGCCCCTGGGGGTACTGACAGGAAGTAGAGGCTGCTGTAGACCCATTTTACAGAGTGGAACATTTGCGTGCTTGAGTGTGTTGTGAATTACTGCTCTCCCACAGCCTGGATGGACCCAGGCAGGGAGGCCCCCCGGGGAAGCAGACAGACGATCCAGACCCAGGGCAGTGAGAGCAGGTCCCAGGAGATGGCTCTGGAGACCAAGATTAAGGAGCCAGCGGAGACACGTTCTCCAGGAGCAGCCAGGACTTGGATCTGGTTAACAGCCAAGGACAAAGTGAGAAATCAAGAATCACTCCAAATCAGGATGAATAATGTCCAGAAACATCCTCGTGCCACGACCAGACAGGAAAACAAGAAAGAGAGGCCTGTTTAGGGGAACCCAATACATGTTGATTTTGCATCTTTTGTATTATGGAAAAAATACATGCTCAGTATAGAAAACATATGCACATACATAGCCTCTCCGTCAAAAATTGCCAGACTTGTGCTGCTTTTACAAATCATTTAACACCCAATGGCTTAAACAGCAAGTATGTATTTTTCTTTCTTTCTTTCTTTCTTTCTTTCTTTCTTTCTTTCTTTCTTTCTTTCTTTTAAGATTTATTTATTTATTTGACAGAGAGAGAGAGATCACACGTAAGCAGAGAGACAGCAGAGAGAGAGGAAAGGAAGCAGGCTCCCTGCCGAGCAGAGAGCCCAATGTGGGGCTCGATCCTAGAACCCTGGGATCATGACCTGAGCTGAAGGCAGAGCCTTAACCCACTGAGCCACCCAGACGCCCCCAACTATGTATTTATCATTTTAAAAAATAACTGTATTGAAATGCCGTTCACACACCATACCAATTCATGACTCAGTGTGTTAAATCCAATGGTTTTGCTCTTTTACATTATTTTTAAAATTGTGGTGACAAATAGTACACAAAATACACCATATCAACCATTCAGAGTATGTAATTCAGTGGCACTAGGTTCATTTACGATGTCGGGCAATCGTCTTAACTATCACTTTCCAGAACCTTTGCCTCACGCCAAGCAGAAACTATACCCATTAAGCAATAGCTCCTTATCCCCCTCCCCCTCCCCATAGCCTCTAACCTACTGTCCATGGATTTGCCGATTCCAGATGTTCACATCGTGGAATCGTACATTTGTCCCTTTGGGTCTGGCTTATGGTGCTCAGCATAATGTTTTCAAGGTAAGCATGTATTTTTCTCGCTCACGGGTGTGTGGGCTGCTAGCTCCAGGCTGAGGTTGAATTCACCTC
>NC_137891.1:16817440-16958201 GCF_963455335.1 Martes martes | reverse complement strand
AGCCTATTATACAAGTAAAGAAAATCCCCCTCGTCCCACCCTGGGGCCCAATCTGTCCCCTCTCCGGAGGGCGACCACCCATATCAGTGTCCTATTGTCCCGTGACTAAGAGCAAGCCTGGAACTATTTTTCCTGCCAACACAGATAGATCTTCCTGTTCTTTGTCACCATAGCAGAGTGTCCCTGAGAAGGGGAGGTCAGGCTGGACACACGCAAGGGGGAGACCATGTGAGGGCACAGGGAGAAGATGGCCATCGACAAGCCAGGCAGAGAGGCCTCCGAGAAACGCCCTGCCCACACCTTGGCTTCAGACTTCCGGCCTCCAGAACTGTGACAGACCCGGTGTCTGTTGTCCCAGCCACCCCGTCTGTGGTACTTTGTGGTGGCAGCCCCAGCTGCTCTAGTCTTCTGATTCTGGAACATCTCATCCTCGCCCATCAGTAACAACTGCCGTAGTGAACATTCTCGAGCGTGTGTTTGACAGGCGACGTCCGAGGAGCTTGTGGACAGCCACTTCGTTCTGTCCTGGGTTCTGGTGGATTTGCTGTGACTCTCCCAAGGGAGCACATCTAGAATTTTCCAGAATTTTCCATTTACCTGAGGGTGAAGACCAGAAGCTCCAGGATCTGTCTGCACCAGGGCGCTCCCGGCTGTTAGGAGCTGGGGCTTCTCTCCTCACGCTGACCTCTCCCTGCACTTCCATCCCACCCACGGGCCGCTGACTCCATCTGTTTGGCAGGGTCACAAGCACATGGTGAGCCGCCTCTGACCTGACCACAGCCCACAGCCCACAGCCCGCAGCCTCTCTTTCCTCACACAGCTCTCCTGTCACTGCTCCAGCCAGAGGGAGGTCAGGGTGAGCGGCTTCCAGGGCCCATGCTCATTGTGAGTCTCATCTCCTATCCAGCCCTCTCTGCTTTGAAAATAAAGTAAAATAGGGGCGCCTGGGTAGCTTAGTTGTTAAGTGACTGTTTTCCCGCTCAGGTCATGATCCCAGGGTCCTGGGATCGAATCCCCGAATCGGGCTCCCTGCTCAGCGGGAAGCCTGCTTCTCCCTCTCCCACTGCCCCCGGCTTGTGTTCCCTCTTGCTCTGTCTCCCTCTGTCAAATAAATAAATAAAAATCTTTTTTAAAAAATTAAATTAAATTGAAAATTTCATCTACATGTATATATATACATATATATACATATATATATATATAGCGCCATATAGGAGGCTGAGTGAGAGGAAAGGCTCTCAGGGAAGGAAGGACACTGGGGAGAGCGCCGCCATTTATGGCAAGTTCGCCTGTGGCACTCTGGGAAGCAGCAGAGATTTCCAGGCCTGGCCCCTTCCCAGCCAGAACTCAGTAGCTGGCTGCAGGCCCTCGTGTCTCATTTCATTATTCTGACTGTGACAAGCCAGGAGCGAGGGCACAGCCAGCTGGGCAGCTGGAGGGGAGGCTGAAAGAGGCCGGAATGTGGGGCCGGAGGAGGGTTTTCCTCAGACTTTCCCCTCTGGAAGTCCTCCTGTGCCCCCAGAGGCCTGAGCTTTGGAGTTCCTCTGTCCCCTCCCCTCGCCACCCTCCACACAACCTCTATGGGACCTGGGGGCCCATTCCCTACCCTCTCCCCCAGCTGATTCCTATCATCCTGCTGGTGGCCACCTGCACTTGGCTGTGACCTGAGAGAGGCCTCCTGGCCCCTGGGCTAGGTCAGGGCTCTCTGATCTGCCTTCTCTTGGCTCCCTTGACCTTAATGCTCATCCTAGTTTGATGTCGTGACTTCCCTTTGCTGTCTTTCCGGTGGACTGTCAGCACCGCCACGACTGGGTCTGCTATAGGCCGAGCAGAGCGCGGCGTGGGCCCTCCAGGGTTTGCTGAGGGGGGCGGGGGGACGCGTCTCACATCCTACAGTAATTACTTGTCTTTCCTGGAGGGCAGGGGCTCCGGCTGGCTCATTTCTACATCCCCAACTTTTAGTCTCATGAGAGACCTGTTTATTAGTTCCAAACGGGGGCAGGATCAGATTTAATAGCCCAGTGAGCCTTTCCGTGGCCTGGCCAGGAGTGGACTTCAAGATCCACTGGCCGCTCCTCACATATGAGGTAAGGAGGATGGCGAGGTCCCCCAGCCGGAGGACAGGAAAGGGTGACAGCGCTCACTTCTCAGGACGTCCTGCTCCACCCGCCCCCGCCCTCCATGAGACAGGTGGGGAAGGGTGTGGTCCCAGCAGCCACGGGGCTCCCAGCAGGTGGGTCACACCTAGATCAGGACAGTGGTTTTGCCTACGGATCCAACAGACACAACGGCAGGGACAGGGGTCCCAGGGTGCTTCCTGGCACCCCAATTGGTGTTGAGACACAGAGGCATGAGACCCCCTTCCAACCTGCAGTGACCAGGCACCCAGGCAGGGCCTGGGCTCCTTAAATACTAATGCTTTCAAATCGTATCACTAAAATCTACTCCTGCACCTGGATGTCAAACGTAGCTTTTGAGCCTGAAATTGCACAACTACCTCGTGGCAAAGTTGTGTCATCTGGCTCGTAATTTAAGGCTTAGGGGCTTCAACTAACTTAGGTGACAGTCTGATAGCCAAAGGGAGAAAGTCTGATTACAAAGCGGACTTGGAGGTCCAGGCCTCCTCCTGCTCTTCATACAGACAGAAAGACATGGTAGGGCGCCTGGGTGGCTCAGTGGGTTAAGCCTCTGCCTTTGGCTCAGGTCATGATCTCAGGGTCCTAGGATCGAGTCCTGAATCGGGCTCTTGGCTCTGCTGGGAGCCTGCTTCCTCCTCTCTCTCTCTCTGCCTGCCTCTCTGCCTACTTGTGATCTCTTTCTGTCAAATAAATAAATAAAATCTTTAAGGAAAAAAAAGACATGGTAGACACGTGCTCAGTGTTTGAGGAATCAATGATCTACGTCTGAGTCTGTGGTTCTTTCTATTCAGAGAAACGGTCCCCACTTAACACAGACAGGCACACACTCATCACAGAGCAGGTCTTTGCTCATTGAAGGGAAGCAGGGAACTGGCCACGGTGAGCTCATTCATCTGTACAACCTTAAGTCACAAGAGGTGGGGGGGGGGCGTGGAAATGGTTCAAGCCGGAATCTTCTAGAACACTGCTTTTCTCCGTGAAAGAGGCAGTCAGCAAGTGTTGGCAGGGAGGGCGTACGTGCAGGAAGAACACCCCCGACTTGACCCACAGAAGTGGCTGGTGCTAGTACGTTCACTCTGGGGCAAGCTAAGGGCTGCTGGAAAGGACCAAATATTTCACTCGGCAAGTACTTATCAACGGCTGGTAAGAGGCCCTGGGATCAAAGTGGTCCATGAGCTTCCTCCCTCATTAAGCGATATGAAGTAGGGGCCCCCGGGTGGCTCAGTCGGTTAAGCATCCAACTCTTGATTTCAGCTCAGGATGATGATCTCAGTGTTGTGAGGTGGAGCCCCAGACTGAGCCGGCATCCAGCCCTGGGTCCTCGGGCTCCACGTTCAGCGGGGAGTCTGCGGGTCCCTCTCCCTCTGCTCCTCCCACACCAAATGAATAAATAAATACATAAGTAAACAAATAAAATCTAAAAAAAGAGAGAGAGAGAGCTATTAAGTAGGTAAACGAATACACAAACAAGGCGATTGCATTTTCCCGTGAGGGCTATGAAGGAGGGTGGGAAGAGAGAAGGTGAGGCCCGGGCAGGGAGGTCTTCATCGCAGACAACAGGACCCACTCTAGCTGGCTGAGCAGAAGGGGATTCGTTGCAGAGGATTCGTTCGTGGCCGAGTTTCCAGGAGGGCTAGAGAACTATGCTCGGATGCCAGAGAGGCGAGGACAAGCCCAGGATGAGGCCCTGCCCCACCAGGGATGGTTCCAGTGGAAACCCTGCTCCCACCGCTCTCCATCCCTGACACCTGGAGCCTCACTCCTTTGTGCCGCGGGGTGCGGGGGGTGGGGGGGGTGGGGCATGCTCTAGAGGGAGGTTGCCGTAGGTCCCGAGAGATCCCATCAACGCTGTTGCCCCAACGCACAACAAATGTTAAAAATTACGATGCCACGGGTATGGCTGTGGAAGATAGGGTGTTGGTTGGTTTTCTTATTTTTTCATTTTAATGCATTTTATTTATTTTCGCTTATCTGTGTTTTCCACAAGTGTTTAAAAGGAACATGTAATATTCGTGAAACAAAAGGCAGAGCCAATGGAATTATTTTCCAAAGCAAGGAGACGGGGTGGGGTCCGGCAGAGGAAGAGTTTCCCCGTGGGGCTTGGAGGGAGGGTCCCTCTGACGACCCACGCCTGCCCGATGGCACCTTGGGCAGGTTCTGACCACTTGCTGACCTGTACCAGGAGCTCTGTGAAATTCCTGAGAATCATTTCTAAGTTGTTGCGACGCTGCTGGGTTGACCTACTTACACATTCCTTCCTTTAACAGCCGAAAGCTTCAACCTCCCTACCCCAGCCACTCCCCTCTGTGTGTGAAGGGGGTAGTGGGGGGGAACCTCAGTGCTCTGGCCCCATCCTGCCCCTACACGGGGGTGGGGGGGGGCTTATTCCAGTGCAGTGGGTTTCTTTGAAAACCAGCTAGAATTTCCTCAGCACCCATGGGTGCCCTGGCCAGGCCAGGGGCTGTGCTGTAATGTAAGAACAGAAGCTGGGTTCCTCATTCTAGAAAAAGGAACAATGCTGGCAGAGAGACAAAGCTTAAGTGAATTACCTAAGGAACAACACCCCAAACAATGTCATGAGCTCGGATCTCTGGGATGAAATTTTTTTTTTAATATTATTAAAGTATTTTAATTTGGTATCACAAATGACAAGCACAGGAAAGAACTCCTTTCTCCAGGCAGCCTGTGTGGTTGGTCACAGAGGCCCGGGGCTCACAAGGGCCCGTTATGCTCGGTTGAAGGCTCTGCTTTCACCGTCTTGAAATTCGGAATGATTTTGATCATTGAACTTGGGGTTTGTAAGTGAGGTCCAACGGGTGTGTGAGCACATGAGACGCAGGCACAGAGCCCGTCTGCAGCTCCCAGGTGACCTTCCAGCACAGACATTCACAGTGTCCGTGATCTCAGAGCTCCAGTGGGCCCATGGTGTGTGGTGAGTCGGTGCCACTCCCCACAAAGGCGAGGTCAGTCCCTGACCTCTGGGACCCGGTGGGGGCAAGGGCAGACCCAAGAGGCCACGCTTTCTGTTGGAACCGGAATTTGCTTCAAATGCAGGAAAGGGCAACTGTGTTCTAAGAAACAATCAAGGAATTCTACCAGTGCTCACTGAAGGGGAGAGAGAGAAGATACTTTCTTTGTCAGCGGTGAGCCAGAGGTAGAGAGTGTCGGTAGAACACGTACATAGTAAAAAGTGAAATAAAAACAGGTGAGCTCGTTTTGTGCCGCGTTTCTACTTTCTGGGGGAAACAAAATACATATGCGTGTACGAACGAAATAGGAATTGTGTAATTTCAGGGATCCTACAGACAGGTTCAATGCGCTCCCATTTGCATTTGAAATAGCATTGCACAATATAAAGATGAATGGTAAGATTCATGCTAATAATTTTGAATTTTAATGTTTCTTTATTCAAAACATGGAATAACAAGTGGAAAAAAAAACCAACTAGCATGGGAACTTGAGAGAAGGACTACAGTAGAAAGGAAAAAGCTTTCTATTTTAATACCATTAATGGCAATTTTTTCCTTTTGTTTTGATCATGGGGCCTGTGTTTTCATTTTGCATGGGGCCCTGAAAATTTTCCAGCCGGACCTGCTGTCCACAGCAATGGGTATCACTGTTTTTTGACGTCTATGCCCTGGCAAAGATGCGAAGCTCCTGGAAGTCTCATGCGTCGCTGGTGGGATGAAAAATGGTACAGGATTTTAGGAGACAGTTGGCAGTTTCTTGTGAAGTTATCGACACACCTGCCTTAAGACCCAGCAGACTCCCCCCTAGGGATTTATTCAAGTGAAGTGAAAATTCGTGTTCATACATAAGCTTATATGTGAATATTTATAGTGACTTTGTTCATAAACACTCAAAACTGGAAATAACCCAGTGTCTTTCAACTGGGAAACAGATAAACTGATACATTTGTGTTATTATAAGACACTATTCAGCCATGAAAAGTAGCTAACCACTGACACACATCACAATATGGATCAATCCCAAGTGCATTCTGCTAAGCAAAAGGAAGCCAGACTCAAAAGGTTCACGCTGTATGATTCCATTTATAGAACATTCTAGAATAGGTGAAACTTTGGGGACAGATCATGCATTCATGGTTGCCGGCTGATGGGAGTGGAGAGCAGGAGAGTGTAGGGGATAAGAAATGTTCTAGATCTTAGCTGTGGTGTGGTTACATGACTGTATGCATTTCTCCAAACTCAGAGAGCTGAACTCTAACAAGGGTAAATGTTACTCACTTAGCTCTACCTTAACTTGAAAAAAGCATCTGCAAATTTTACTAGCCCCAAACTGGGAGCTCCCACAGTTTTTAGGCGTGTTTATGGTTTTTTAGGCACACCAGAAATCCTGAACTGGGAACTTGAAAGGAGGAAGCTGGAGAAGGCCGAGGGACCATGCAGCTGAGGGCCCCTGGGGGGGAAGCTGGGGTTTTGCTGGGTGCCCAGAATGGAATCGCGGAGCCCAGCCGGGGGTGGGGGGGTGGGGGGGGTGGGGGGTGAGGGGGGGGCTGCTCCGGTGAAAAGCAACTGTAAAAGGACCTGTGGGTGGGATTTAGCATGCCGGGCTGGACATCCTGTCCCATTTTCGCTCCCACCCCCGCCCTCGCCCGCCAACAGAAGGAGCAGCTGCCTCCGTGCCTCGCCTGCCTTGGCTGAGCTGATTACATGCAGAATGGATTGATTGGTGTTGACAGGGAGCTATTTACCCGTCTAATTAATTATGCCAACTAATTTCAACTTAATTGCGCTTCTTGGGTCACCGGGTAATGAGACTATACAGTTCTCATGCTGCTGCAGGCCCGGATGGAGAGGTGGTAGGGAGAGGTGGCAGCTGCTCCCTAAGGTCAAACAGGCACCCTTGTTCCTCCAGGCTCCTGGGCCCCAGGTCCAGGCTCTCAGCCCCCAGCTGCTCTACAGGCAAGCTCCGGAATCCTATTCGGGTACATTCTGTGTGAGCGGGCCTCTGCCCCAGGAACAGTAGCCATCCATCCATTTACCCAACATACATTTATTAAATGCCTACTGTGTGCCAGCTCCAAGTGGCATAGACACTGAGGGCGTCAAGAAGCTAAGTCAGGGCTTGCTCGTTCCCCATGTCCCCCGCCCTGAATTGCTCACAGCCTGAAGGAGGAGAATCTCGCCTAAAACGGCAATTACAGAATCCGGCCGTGGACGGAGCAAGGGCTTCGCAGACAAACCCCACCCAGGCTCTGCTGTTGGGCCATGCAGGAATTTACTACACCTGTGAAGGGACTATCCCCTCCCCCCCTCCAAGTCCCCCGTCCTCATCCCTAACTCCTCATGCTTGTCTCTAGAATGCTTCATAGTCTGGATGTGTCTGATTGTTTCCTCCTTATGGGATCACCTAAAAAAACTTTTTTTTTTTAAAGAATAGGATGCTTTCATTTTTATGAATTACATTTTTTAAGATTTTATTTTTATTTCTTTGACAGCAAGAGAGGGGAACACAAGCAGGGGGAGAGCGACAAGCAGGCTTTGCTAAGCAGGAAGCCCCATGCGGGGCTCGATCCCAGGACCCTGGGGTCATGATCTGAGTCTAATGCAGATGCTTAATGACTGAGCCACCCAGGTGTCCCCTAAAAAAAGTTTTTTAAAAACCAGTCAAAATTCAGTTATGCATCTTTGGCAAGAATATCATGGAAGCGATGCTGGCTGTTCTCACTGCGTCCCATCAGGTGGCTCAAGGTTTTGATTTGTGCCATCACTAACGAGTGTCCCTTGACCCCTTGATTCGGGTGGTGGCTGATGGCACCTCTGTTCCAAAGTTTCTTATTCCCTCTTTGTAATTACAAAGTATTTTATGGAGAATTTATTTGACACTGTTTCAATACCTGTTCTTCCTCAAATTATCAGTATCTATATTTTTGTCAGTATGGACTCAGGGTTTCCTATTTTATTTTGGGTATTATAATCCTTTCTTTTCTTTTCTTTTCTTTTTTTTTTTTTTTTTTACCATTATTCTGGTTCTCCAGTTGGACATGGACTGTGTTTTCCAGTGGGAGCTGGCTTCCATGTCTTTTGACATGTCTGTGTTATCCTTTCGGCACTTTCTGTCACAAGATGTCTCAGGATCATTTTTGTGTTTTCCCTGCCCCAGACATGAAAGCAGCCATTTCTCCAAGAGCCCTGGGCCCTCCGTGTAGACATCATTATAGGAGTGTCACTGTCAGTGGACAAACCAGGGAACCAGGGGATACTCGCGTATATTTATATGTTCTGTTTACATTTTATATCATTCATTTTCTGTAAGTATATATGTGTCATTTATATATTATAAATTAGAGTTCATGTAACTTAAACACCTCTAAATTTATCTATCAATATTGGAAACTGAGAGTTCAAACCAGCATCTCCAGTTTATATACAACCTTCAAGAGTTCTTTCTGGTCTCCCCGTTTTCTATATTTTAACTCCCTGTTCTGATGGCAAGAGACTTGGTTTCCATCACCCTTAAAATATTTTTTTTCTTTTTTTAAAAAAAGATTTTATTTATTTATTTGACACAGAGAGAGAGCAAGAGATCACAAGTAGGCAGAGCAGCAGGCAGAGAGAGAGAGGAAGGGAAGCAGGGTCCCCGCTGAGCAGAGAGCCTGATGCAGGGCTCGATCCCAGGACCCTGAGGTCATGACCAGAGGCAAAGGCAGACGCTTAGCCCACTGAGCCACCCAGGTACCCCAAAACATTTATTTCTTCGATTAGTGTCCCTATACATAACCATTCTAGTATTTCCCTGGCCACCTCTTCTGGCTCAGGTGCTGACACCCCATTCCAGGCCGCCCCCTCCCCAGGTGGACCCTCCTTGCTCTGCACTTCCTCACGCAGCTCGGGCTCTGATACCTGCTCCAGGCCACCGTGCCCTCCTCATCACCGTCACCCTCCTGGCTCTAGCCCATCCAAGTGGCTTTAGGACTAAACTGTTCAGCAAGGGGGTGCCTGGGTGGCTCAGTCGCTTAAGCATCCAACTCTTGATTTTTGGCTCAGATCATGATCTCATCAGGGTCATGGGATCGAGCCCCATGTCAGGCGCCACACTTAGCATGGAGTTTGCTTAAGATTCTTTCTCTCCCTCTGCCCCTCCCCCTGCTCTCTGTCTCTTTCAGATAAATAAATAAATCTTTAATAAGTGAATAAATAAGCTGTTCATCGAGAAACGGGGTGGAGGAGAAGGGAGAGGGAAGCATGGACATTTTTGAGTGACATGAGAAACAGACCTCTGAGTATTGTTACGCTCCCAAAGAAGGCAAGATAGAAAATTGCATGTAGATTACTATATCAGCTATGTAAAAAGCTCAGAAAAAAATATTGGAGCTGTGTCAGGCTGAAAAGGGGAGCAAAAATGGAACAAGGTTTGAGCACCTATGACATAGGGCTTCCCCGTTAAATCTCATGCACTCTGAGGTTCACCCCATGAGGGAGGCAGAAGGCTGCAGTGGCTACCTGGTGGGACTCTGGGAGCAGACGACCCACTTGTAGCTCCTGGCTCGGCCACTTCCCAGCCGGGTGACCTCAGGCAAGTTAGTTCGGCAACCGCTGTGCTTCGGGTTCCTTTACCCATGAAACAGAAATGGTAATAGTACCTACTCTTGGGGTTGCTATGAGGATTGAGTGAGTTCATACATGTGAAGCACTTAGAATGGTGCACGGGACATGTTCGCTGAATGTCAGCTGTTAGTATATGGACAGAACAGTGAAGTTCAGTGACGACGTCTGAGTTACCTACCCAAGGTCACAGAGTGTCATTGGAACCCAGTTGTGCCTGTTCCGAAGGCATGACACTTTCTCCCTTGCCGTGGGAAGATGAGGCGCACGTCTGGTACGAGACTGACTGAGGCCGGTTCTATGAGCACCTGGTAGGTTCAGAGGAGGAAGGAAGTCAGCAGCTTGGGAATTAGCAGGGAAGGTGAGAATCCAGAAAATCCCAGACGCTGAGAAAGCTTGGACCAAGTTGTGATGGTGGAGGCAAGGACTTCCAGCTGAGGGGGCTCGCTGAACAAGGGCGGGACGCCGGACCTCCCCCATGGGCGAGGGTCCGTCATCCCCTCCGAGGTGTCCAGGCCACACCTGCCTGGGTCCTCGCACTATTGACATTTGGGGCCAGTTAGCTCTTTGTCATGGAGGCCATCCAGTGCATTGTAGGATGCAGCAGGATCCCTGGATCACACACCCCTGATGCCAGCAGCCTCACCCCCATAGCTGTGACAGCCGAAAATGCCTGACATTGCCAGATGCCTCCTGGGTGAAGAACCACTTCAGGCGGAAGGCAGGAAGGAGGTAAGTCCTCTGCAACCCACCATGCCTGTAATTCAGGGGTCTTTGGTAAGGATTTCTCATCATACGAAGGTGTGGCTCAACAGCTGGCCAGACTTTCCAGTCCAGGAGCACAATCCCAGGAGGGGGATGGCAATGGTTCACAGGGGCGGGGCTCTGAGGAAGAGGAGGGGAGGACAACCCCAATGACCTGCACAGACGACCAGATGTGTGATGTCCGCTCTCTGCACTTCTGTTCTCTCATCAGCAAATGGAGGGCTTGCGGTACATCCAAGATTCCTCCAGGGGAGGGCTTCTCTCTGAGCCCTGTAAAGGGCAGGGAGGGTTGGTTCCCAGTTCCTGGGGAAAGAGCTCTGGGATCCACTAGTCATGTCTGCCAGGAGCACAGGGATGGTTCCCAGTTCCTTCGGAAAGAGTGCTATGATCCACTAGTCATGTCTGCCAGGGACACAGAAATAAGGGAATAAGGTGTGCCAACACACATAGACTGTATCTCTGTCTATTCTGAAGGATTTAAGTAGAATCTCTGGGTCTTGTGAGGGCATGGAGATAAGGAAAGCAGAAACAGGCTCTTCTTCCAGCAGCTCTACAGGTGAAAGTTCCATTCAGATTTTTTTTTTTCTTCGATGAGAACTACTCTGCAAGTGCACAGGTATAAATAGTCCCCACAGGCCTGGGAGACCGGCCACCATTTCAGGGGTCCCTCAATCATTTATTCATTGAACAAAGAGAATTGGGCCTGGGTGAGAGGAGAACCCCATCCCACCCACCCCCCTTCTTTCATTCTCCCCTGTATACATTCTGGAACTGGTAAGAGGATGTGGCTTGCTCTGAGGGTAGAAGGGGAAAGGGGAGGAGAAGGGAAAGGATGAAATTTGGCACAGTGGAAAACACATGGGCTTTGGGGTGACAGTGCCCAGGCTATGCCACTCAGCAGCTGTGTGATCTTGGACAAGTTACTCAACCTCTCTGAGCCTTGGTTTCCTCATGTGAAATGAGGCCCACTAATTAGTGTCTCCCTCAGCACAGATGGCCAGCCTGCAGAGAGCACTCAAGCATAGCCAAGTGTCAGAGAGGTCAGGCAGGCATGTCGACACAGGTCTCAAGCACACAGTGTCTCCAACGCAAACCTTGGAAACAGTATTTAACAAGGCAGGCCACGGAGAGCCGCGGTCAGATTTCCAGCCGGGGTGTGACCCAGAACAAACCCCAGGCATCCTTACTCCCCTCCCCAGGTTGGTTTCAGCAGACTGGGCACTGGCTATAGGTGACACAGAACGGGAGAAGGGACTGAGGAGGGCCAGAGAGGAGGCAGGCTCAGAGGAGAAAGTGGGGAAGAGGTTAAGCCCATCTGTACCAGCAGGAGTTGGCAGAAGGGACAGGTGGAAGGGCGTGGAGCCAGAGAGCACTGGGCAGAGAGTTTGTGAGCCTGTCGTCCGGAGGGGTCCAGGGATTAGATAAATCTAATGAAGGGAGGGTCGCTGAGGGTGTGAACTGGATTTCTTCAATGACCTTCAAAAGAAGAGAAGAAATCTCTTTTTCTCTTCTTTGGACTGTACCTTTACAAATACCGCATCCTACTGGACCGAGCTACTTGGGCCACCGCTTAAAGATGCTCACGGCCATTTTCTTCCAAAGAATAGATGAGCCCCAGACAGACTTCTGGCTCCTCCTCTATGCCAGCCATGCGAGGACCCCACTGTCCCCGTGTTCTGGCAGAGTTCTCTCAGCAGACATTCCCGAGGACCATCCCCTTAGCCCTCCCCTCTCCGGTGAGTCTCTGACCGCGCCCCTGAGTATCGGACCACATGCTTCCTCTGGCTTCAGCGTCGTGCCTGGTGAGCACAGGGCAGGCCCCCCTCCTGAGGGTCAGTGTGGGCCCAGGAGCTGCCCTCTGCTGATGACAGGTGGAGGCTGGCAGATAAATTCTCACCCTTTGGGTCGCAAAATTCTAAGATGTACTCTATACCGTCTCCCAGGGGGCCCTGCGGGAATGACCCCACATGGTCCCTTGTTGTTCATAAATCCTGGATGTGCACCACAGTGGCCTGCTCGTAATCGTGTCCCCTGGGGGCTCCCCGCCCGTCCTGTCTCACTCCTCCCTTCCCCATTGGCCTTTCTTGGAATCACCTTCCAACGAGCTACTTATTATACTTGAATCCTGTCTCAGTCTGTTTCTGGCTGAACCCAAAGACAGACATGGCGTTCCACCGACATGGACGTGACCATGACCTGACCTGGAAAGAAATCGAGCCTTCTCCCTTAGTGTTCCTATACTTCAAACACACCTGTTGCCACCTGTCGCCTCCAGCTGGGAGATGACAGGTCCCAATGCCCCGGGCCCAGACACAGTGACAGGGTCCTCTCCGGGCCGTACTCTGAGCAGGTCATGCAGCCCCCAGACCAGAGCTTCTCTGGCAAACACAGTAGGGGAGAGAGGGAGCAGAGCAAAGCTTTTTCGGAGGACCGGAGGCTGGGACCTCGTTGCCACTCGAAGAAAGGAGCATGCTTGGTGGACAGCTCTGCCTGGCCTGCGTTCAGCTTCCCTCCCCAGGCTGGCGCAGTCTCAGGGAAACCTCTTTCCCCTGCAGGGGAGTTCTTGTCTTGAACCAATGGCGTTGGAACTGAAGCACAGGAGGGGCCGAGGCCCGGGGGTGCTGGGAGAGCCTCCCCGCTCAGCACGGCAGGCCGGGGCTCTGGAGAGTTGTGCAATGAGTGCAGAGGACGGCTCCCAGGGCTGAGTGTGCCCGGGCGTGACAGAGCCGGCCCTCGGCCTGCGGGCAGGGCGGTGGCGCTGAGATAAGCCAGGGCCTGGCTGTGGGGATGATCCTGATCCCGGGAAGTGGTGCTCGCCCTGCGGTAAATCACTTCCTCCAGCGGGCGTGACAGGTGGCAGGTGGATGCCGGGTGCTTCCCAGGAGCACTCACGGCTCTTCTCCACTGTGGCATGGCCCGATTGCCCTGATATCAGGGGGAGCTCAAGCCACAGCCTTCTGTTCGCCACGACCGGGGTACGGGGCAACATGAGCTGGTCGAGGCATGTGGGCAAGATCCGGAAACGCCTGGAAGAGGTCAAAAGCCAGTGGGTCCGGCCGACCAGGGCCGATTTCAGCGACAATGAGAGTGCCCGGCTGGCCACAGACGCCCTCTTGGATGGCGGGCCCGAGGCCTACTGGCAGGCACTCAGCCAGGAAGGTGAGGTCGACTTCTTGTCCTCGGTGGAGGCCCAGTACATCCAGGCCCAGGCCAAGGAGCCCTCTTGTGCCCCGGAGCCCCCAGGAGGGGCAGAGGCCAGCCCCCGGGGACTGGACTCCTGCTCCCTGCCATCAGGAACCTATTTCCCTGTGGCCTCCGAGGGCAGCGAGCCGACCCTGTTGCACACCTGGGCCTCAGCCCAGAAGCCCTACCTGAAGGAGAAGTCCAGCGCCACCGTGTACTTCCAGGCGGACAAGCACAACAACATCAGAGACCTCATTCGCCGCTGCATCACCCGGACCAGCCAGGTATGGGGGGCGGGGGGCTGTGTCTCCTTGGCCTTGGGGTAGGGGGAGGAAGGGTGCTGGTGGAGGAGGAGGGGGGGGTGGGTCCTGCCCAAGGCATGGAGTTCAGAAGACTGGGGCTGAGGATGGGGTCACGGATGTTATTGCCTGTCTTGCCCTGGATTACTGACTTTCTGATCCCACCTGTCACAGTCCGGGGCTAGACCACCCCCCCCCCTCACTGGAACTCCCGCCAACGCTTCCTGCCTGCCCCTCCTCTTCCTTCCTGACTGCCACCTAGCCAGTCTCCGTGTGGCCGTAGAGCACTTCTATACTTCAAGTCTAAGTGGGTCCCTTCTCTGCTTAGAGCCCTCCATGGCTCCTAGTTGCCCACAGTAGGAAGAGCGACTCCTTATGGCTCGCAACCTCTCCAGCTCCTCTCTCGGCTCTGGCCACTCCGTCCCTAGGGACCTGCAGACTCTCCGGCCCTCCTTGCTCAGTCTTCGGAGGTTTGCATGGGACCCCTTCACCTTCCCTGCTTTCCACCTGACGAAGGCCTACTCCTTCCACAGGACGCAGCACCCAAGTCCCTTTCTTGTCCACCGCCCCTGCCCCACCCCAGCTAGGGCCAGGCCCCTCACCTCTGTGCTTCCAAATGAAGGGGCCACCACTGAGACACGCGCTTGTCCCTTGTCCTCTCAGACTCAGGTTAGACCCGTGTGTCCACAAACGACCCAGCAGCCCCTGAATCCAGCTGGTGGTCAGACAGAAGACAGAAGAGGCACAGAGAAGGTTTCTCCCCAGAATATTTACATTTTAATACTTGACTTTAGACGAAGAAAATAGGGCCACCTGGGTGGCTCAGTGGGTTAAGGGTCTGCCTTCAGATCAGGTCATGATCCCAGGGTCCTGGGATGGAGTCCCAGGTGGGGTTCCTTGCTCGGCAGGGAGACTGCGTCTCCCTCTCCCGCTGCCATTCCACACCGCTTATGCGCGCTCTCTCCCAAATGAATAAAATAAAAAAAAAAAAAAAAAAAAGGAAGAAGAACAAAGAAAAATATCTCATGACCAGAGCTCGGCCGGTAGAATTTCAGGCACAGTGACGGGCATTGGTCATCAGTTCTCCCGCTGCCCCGGATCGGATGGGATCGGTGGCTTCCCGCGGCAGCTGGGGAAGGGCTGGGGGGACGGCGGCTCGCTCTCCCCCGGCCGCATGAATGACTAGTCCGAACGGGGCGTTGGCCGCCCACCCCTCCCTCCTGAAGCTGCAAAGGGACAAGAGTCGACTCAGCAAAGGACCAGCTGGTATTTAAGCTCCTTTTCTGCTAGGCTCCCAGTCCTGCCACTGAACCCTAAAGGCTCCAGGGAAAGCCTGGCCTCGGGTGGCAGGGCTGTGTGTGAAAGAGGGGGAAGGAGTGCAGTTCTGCAAAATTAGGTAAGGTGACAATGGGTGGAGCGCTGGCTTTTCAGGTCTCAGGGATTTCACGTTTCCGTGACGGGTCAGCAGCAGGAATGGACCGACGGGCCGAGGCAGGCAGCCAGGAGCGCCCGCACTGCCCGGGGCGGACCCCCTCATCTGGGGCAGGAGCCTTGACCTCCCCAGGCCTCGGAGTCCACGCCAGAGTAGGGCTGGCTCTGGTCTGCCTGAGGGAAGGTCAGTACCCACCCGAGGGGTAGGGACCAGTGGTGTCGGGGAAGTTCTCAGCCACAGCTGCAGTTCTGGGGGTGAGTGAGGCTCCCTGGAAAGAAGCCAGTCAGGGCGGGTGAAGCAGTCCCCACCCCTCACCCTGCCGCTGAGTGCCTCCCCTGTCCCCTCTTCCCCACCCAGCGAGGCTTCCCTCTCTCTGTGGGCCCAAGCCCTGCCCTCTGCCCTGTATCCTTTGTTTCACTGGTACAGCACGTTATGAATTTAAGATGACACTTCAAGGGGCAACTGAGTGGCTCAGTGGTTAAAGCCTCTGCCTTCGGCTCAGGTCATAATCTCAGGGTCCTGGGATCGAGCCCCACATCAGCCTCCCTGCTCGGCAGGGAGCCTGCTTCCCCCTTTCTCTCAACCTGCCTCTCTGCCTACTTGTGATCTCTGTCTGTCAAATAAATAAATAAAATCTTTAAAAAAAAAAGATGACACTTCAAAACCTGAGGATTTCACCTAAAAGTAAGCATTTCCAGTTCCTCTCAGCAGGTGGGAAGAGCCGGCTCTGCTCCCTGAGTGGTGACCCACCAAGACCCCCTTTTTGGTGGGTAAGTCCCCTTTGCCGCAGTCCCCACCATGCCCTCTTGTCCCAGGCCCTGATGCCAGGGAGGTGGGAACCTAGTCACAGGCTGTCCTGTCCACTCAGAGCTGGAGAGTCGATAGGTTTGCATGTTCCCCCTGTGGCTTCAGCCTCCTGAGAGGAAAACACACAGAGCCAGCCCAAGCTCCGTGGTTTCCAGACCAGTTTCCACTTCTAAACTAGCAGGAATTCCTTTCCCTCCATGCTCGCATTCCTTTATTCCACAAAGCCTAATTCCTAGCCGGGCCCTGCACCCAGGGTGGCGGAACGGATCCAGAGGCCGATCTCCCTCTGGAGAGCTCCCTGCCTCTGCCTGCCCAAGTAGGGAAGGAGAAGACAACAGGGAGTGGGAGGCAGCCCTGGGTGTGAGCAAGCCTCTGTGCCTGGGAGGGGAGGACAGGGTGACTAAGGCAGGCTTCCTGGAAGAGGGGGCCTCTGAGCTGAGTCTCACAGGCTGAGTAAGAGGTGGTCAGGCAGAGAGGAAGGGAAAGGGATTCCAGGCAAAGGTCAGGAGGTGTCAGAGGGATGGGTGGGAAGACATACAGGTATGGAAATGACCGGCGTGAAACAAGAAGGTTTTGCTCACAGCTCCCTAGAAGCAGGGGGCAGAGCAGGCCATGCCGGACCACACAGGAAGCACGGGGGTGGGGGGGGGACGCCCGCGGGGAATGCATGCGCACAGGCCCCTATTGTGCTTGTTCAGGCAAGGGAGGGCAGGCAGGGCGAGCAGCTTAGGAGTGGCCAGTTGGAATCATGTCAGCAGGCTCTGGGCTCGTGGTCCGGGACATGGCCCTGGGGTCATTTAGAGCAGGGGGACCGTTGGCTTGGTGTGCGTCTCGTGCTTCTAGCAAGGTGTCAGCTGGCCTTGGATGACAGGCATTCTAAAAGATGGAAACAGCACAATGAATGCATCCTGAGTGTGGTCAGGATCCCTGAGGGTTCCCAGATGGGTTCAGCGGGCCTGGGAGGTCATGTCCTCTCTAACCGGTCCTCTGCGAGAGGCCGGCCGGCCTTCCCACTCCGCCACCCACGCAGCCCAGCGCAGCGCATCGCTGCAGAAGCAGATCCCAGAAGCCAGCTGGCTCCTGGCAGGCCAGATAGCGGGGAGATTTGCAAAACCATAAAAGGCCGCTCCCGCTGACTCCACGGTGCCAGTGCCATGGCTGTCGTTTGGAGAAAACAAAGGAGCCTCAGCACAGACAAGAGAAAGAGGCAAGAAGAGAAGTAGAGGCAGAGAGTGGGGGATGGGGTGAGATTGTCCCCAGTAGGCTAGGCCCCGGTAGGACCCACACCCCCCTCCCCTCCTCCACCCTGCCATTCCCGAAGCAGCAGGGTTTCCAGCCCCGGGGGAGCTCACACCTGTCCGGCAGGGGGCGAGGGACTCTCAGCCAGGATTTGAGGTCCCCACAGGATGACCCTTGCTTCTGGGGATTGCCCCAGGGGACCAGCATCTCCCCTAGCAGGGCTCCTGGGGCTCTGTGCTGCTCAAATTGCCAAGCCCGCCTGCCAGGCTGGGCTTCCTTCTTTAGCGAGGGGTGGCGGAAGTACTTCCTTCTTCTCGGTCAACCCTACCCCAACGTGCTGGTCCAGCGGACTGGCCTACTTTATTTCTTTTTTATGCCCCTAGAGGTGTCGCACTACTTTTAATCCTCTTCTACAACCTGGACTAAAACATGTTTGCACGGCGTTATTCTAACATGATTCATACTTGCTCACAAGGCCCATAAAAATCATAGTCAAACGAGAATAAAAACCTTTACTTTTTGCACCTGGTTTCATTTATATTATCTGGGCTCAGGGTAGATGCAGCTTGAATGATAGCTAGTGCTCTATTTTTGAGTGGTGTTTTACCGGTAAAGAGACTGAGCCCCAGAGAGGGTAAGTGAGTTGTCCGAAGGCACTCAGCTCATTTCCAGTAGCGTGGGGTCTGGAGCCACAGCGCCCTAACACCCCGGGAGAGCACTGTCGTCTGGACACTGACACCCTCCGTCTCAGTGTTCCAGAGATGCTGAGACAAGTTACCAGCCCGCTGGTGGTTTAAAACAAGAGATATTTTTTCTCTCCTTGCTCTGAAAGGCAGACCTAACATGGGGATGTCAGCGGGGCCCTCCTTGCTCTGAAGGCTCTCGGGGAGGGTCCTGCCTTCTGCTCCCAGAGTCTGGCGGCTGCGGGCGTTCCTTGGCTTGTGGCCACCTCACCCCAGCCTCCGCCTCTGACTTCATGTGCCCCCCCTCCCTTGTGTCTCCTCGGAGTGTCTTTTACAAGGACACTTGCCACTGGATTTAGGGCCCACTGGATAATCCAGGATGATCTCATTTTGAGAGTCTTTTTTTTTATTTAATATTTTATTGATTCTTTTGAGAGAGAGTGCACACAATCAGGGGGAGAGGGAGAGGGAGAGGGAGAAACAGACTCCCCACTGACCAGGGAGCCCTAGGTGGGGCTCGATCCCGGGGTCATGAGATTATCACGTGAGCCAAAGGCAGATACTTAATCATCTGAGCCACCCAGATGCTCCTCGACTTGAGAGTCTTAATTGCACCTGTGGAGACTTTTTCCAAGGGAGATCACGTGCACAGATTTTTGGTAGTCAGGATGGGGGCATATGATTAGGGAGGTCGTCATTCGTTCACAGACACCCTGTAAGGACTGAAGAGATTATGGGCCTTGAGTCAATCTGCTGGGAGCCAACAGGAGGCCAACAGGATAAACCTAGACATCATGAGCCTGTTTTTCCAAGCATCCCTTTAATCACGATGTGGGGTTATTGGCAAACATGGCTGATTTTCTGTTCAGTCTGTCACCAGCCCTGTCTCTGGGAAGCAAGGACTTGCTGGAACACAACTGGGGAGGATTTACTGACCTCCTGGGGAGAGAGAGGCGTCCCTCTCACCTACACCGCCCTCAAGGAGGAAGCATTTCTCTTCCAGCAGAGAGGGCCTGGGTTGCTGCTGGCACTGTAAGTTTAAATGTGTAGAGACAATCGTGCGCTAACAGGGCCATGGTTCTAAAGGAGCGTGGCCTCCCTATTAGAACATCTTTTCTGACTTCCTACTCCTGTCCAGACAGTCACATCATCTGGGCAGGAAGTCAGCTCCATGTGGGTACCAGACACTTCTTTGTCTGTTTCAATGACCCTCTTCTTGTCCTGGCTACTTCCCAGGTGTTGATGGTCAATATACATATATATCTGTATATCCATATATATCTCTATAGAATGCATGTATATCTCTCTATATAATACACACACACACACACACACACACAGCAATTATTAGAAAAATGATGGAACGTTATTACAGGTAATGTTGAAAACTGCCATAGTGCCCAGTCCAAACCTGTCCACTAGTTTGGGCCTTGTACTTGCTAATGTGTCTACACACCGCTTTCCCTCACTCGCAGTCATACTGGACAGACTATCATCTTGTGCTCTGCTGTCCTTTTTCACTGAATTCATTCATTGCTAATACACCTGTGTCAAGCATGGATCATACAACAGTTTTGTTTCAACATTTCACCATGTCTCACAGTTTTCATGTGACCATTATAATTATCATTGCTAATGGCTGCCATATCCACTTGTCAATATGCCGTGATTTGGGTATTAGGACAGACTTTTTTTTTTTTTTAAGATTTTATTTATTTATTTGACAGAGAGAGACACGGTGAGAGAGAGAACACAAGCAGGGGGAGTGGGAGAGAGAGAAGCAGGTTTCCCACTGAGCAGAGAGCCTGATGTGGGGCTCGATCCCAGGACCCTGAGATCACGACCTGAGCTGAAGGCAGCGGCTTAACCCACTGAGCCACCCAGGCGCCCCTAGGACAGACTTTTGATTGGGTGACAGCCGTCTAATTCTGCTCTAGTCCCACTGAGTGGGGGTCACCCACCAACGAGCAATTCTCAGACAGCTGGGTGTCCCAACCCATGCCAGTCTGGAGCTCAGACTGGACACTCCAACGACCCCCTTCTTGCACCTGGTCAGTCTGCTAGAGTGGCTCACGACAGAGAAACATTTCACTTTCTAGATTACCAGTTTATTATAAGGGGTAGAACTCAGGCACAGCCAGATGGAAGAGATGCACACAGCGAGGTATGGGGAGGGCATGGAACTTCCATGCCTTCTCTGAGCACTCTGCTTTCCCCAAATCACCAACCCAGAAGCTCTCTGAACCGGTCGTCTTGGGTTTTTAGGTGGGCTTCGTTACACAGGCACGACTGATTACATCACTGGCATTTGCAGTGGATTCAACCTCCAGCCCCTCTTGTCTTTCCTTGGAGTAAGGAGGTGGGAAGGACCGAAAATTCCAACCCTCTAATCACTTAGTAGGTTCCCCTGGCAACCAGCCCCCATCGGAAAGTCACCTCGTTAGCATAACAAAGGACCTTCATCTCTGTCCCTCTCACCACTTAGGAAATGCCAAAGGCTTTAGAGCTTGGTGCCCGAAACAGGGACAAAGATCAAATACACGTTTCTTTTTCTAAATCACAATATCGTGGAAAACAACCCCAAACAAGAAGAGGAGCATGCATTGACATCTACAGTGGGAAAGTCGAGGGTGGGACTGGCTTCAAAACATGGCTGAAACCAGATGTTCGAACGCTGCTCGAGTGAAGCTGGCCATGTGCTTGGTCCTGGGGCTGACTTCGTTCTCAGGCGGCAGCGGCCACGTGGCGGCAAAATGGCTGCTAGCAGCCGTAGCTCACACTCCACTCCCGGAGCGACCCGCGCAGCAGGAACGCCTCTTTTCCCCCAGTTCCGGCAGAAGTCCTGGGCCGGCTCTCATTAGAATAACTTAGGTCATGTGAGCGGTCCTGGGCCAATCTTGGGCCAGCCCGGGATGCTGTGCTCTCATTGGTCTGGTCTTGGTGATGTGCCCGCCCCGCGCCCAATCAGGCGCCTGGCAGTGGCCCCGCCCAAACACGTTGCTTGTGCAGGAGAGGTGACTGCTTGCTGCGAGTTGGGGTGCTGCTGGCAGGCGGAGGTCTGGGTCCTTGGCAAGCGGGTCTGCACACGTCTCCCCCTCCGTTGTTGGATTTCTGGGGCTCTCTCCTCCCCATGGTTCTGTTAGGCTACAGGAGGACTCCGTTGTCCATCCGGCTGGGGCAGCTCTGCCTTGTCTTGTCTCTCTCTAGGGTCTCCCCAGGGATTTTGTTCGAGGCAGTATGCCGAGGCTTAAAAACACTGGAAAACCAGTGGCCGTGGAGCGCCTTCGAGCACCACGTGGCTGAGCAGCCGGGACTTGACATCCAGGCCTCAGCTCCGAACCTGCCTGACCACGTCCCCTTGCCCTTCTCCTCCCCTCCTTGTGCCCGGTCTCTGCCTTTGCCTCCTTCCTCCCTGCATGCTGCGCTCCGGCCGCGGGCTCCGAGGCCGGGGCGGGGGCTGTGGTGGGGTTGGACAGATGGAGTCAGCGGGGAGGCCTCCGCTCCAGCTCTTTTCCCTGCAGTGCTGCCCTGGCCGAGCCCCCCCACCTCGTGCTGTCTCCTCCAAAGCACCAGCAAGGGCAGCTGCTGTCTTCGGCCCACCGGGACCTAGGAAGCTCAGCGGAAACCAGTTCGCTCCTGGCCCCTGACTCTTTTTGTTTCCACCCCTCTGCCCTGGCCCAGGTCCTGGCCATCCTGATGGATGTGTTCACCGATGTGGAGATCTTCTGTGACATTCTAGAGGCGGCCAACAAGCGTGGGGTGTTCGTCTGTGTGCTCCTGGACCAGGGAGGTGTGACGCTCTTCCAAGAGATGTGTGACAAAGTCCAGATCTCTGACAGCCACCTCAAGGTAGGGCCCCCGGCGAGCATCCAGAAGGTATTTTGTATTAGGATGGGATAGCTTAGGCCGTGCTTACCCCCCACCACCCCCATCTCAATGGCTCAACGTAGTAAAGGTTTATTTCTTGCTCAAAGGCCAGCGTAGGACAGACAGCCCTCCCTCCTCCTGCAGCTACACCATAAGGAAAACGTGGCCTCCAAGATGGCAGGAGCAGGGAGCCAGAGAGCAGGGGGAGGCCGCAGGACCAGACAGTGAAGAGATTGCCGTCACCCCTGCCTACAGCTCTTTGGCCTCACGAAGATCCAGGGGTGCCGGGAACTGAAAGGGGCCCACGGGTGTCTCGTGAGCCAAAGTCGGTGCCGCATGTGCCTTGATCTCTCGGCTGAAGAAGCCCCGTGGCCGCGCTTCCCAGGCCCGGGCAGCATCGTCGCGGAGGACTCCACAGCCCCGACAGGAAGCTGATCCTCTTGGACTGAACCCAGCTTCCCACTGACTTCCCTCTTCTGGCAAGGAGAAAAGAAACCCAGAGATAGGTTCTCGTCGTGTCAGATTTAGGGCAGCTGACTCGAGGCCCAGCGTAGGACCGCCCAGGGCTTACCAGCACACGGGTGGATGGGTCCCTTGGTGACTGGCTCTGGCTCAGCCCCGTCAGCCTCCGGGAGGCCCCGCCATCCTCCCTTTCTCCTGCCCTTGCCCTCCTCACTGCCTGGGACGAAGCCAAGTTCAGGCGCCTCCCCGAGCCGCAGGCCTCCGGGCTAGCTTGACCTGGATCGCACCTCCTCAACAGGAGGCCATCAGCAAAGGCCTTGCCGCCGTGGCCCACTCCAGCCACGCCTGCCAGTCCTCTGCCCACCAAGGGACGGCGGGATGTGGCCCTCCTCTCAGCGTGTCACAGAGCTTACGGAGAGGCTGGAAGCATTGGGCATCCCCTGCCCAGAGCCTGCCCAGAGACCAGGGACATTTCACGGGATCCCAGCAGGATCCCACCCGTCTCAGAGATCCCCACGCTTGACCCACCTTTTCATTTTTCCAGCCTCACAAGGGCTCTGGCTGAGGCCTGGGGCAGCAGGTGTCCCTGGGGCGGGAGAAGGGACCAATGGGGCCATGATTTGGGTTGTGGACACAGCTTTCCTTAGGAGAATCGAGGGCCCACTGAGGTCTCCACAAAGGTGCTCCCTCTGACTGCACTTGCCTCTGACCAGCTTGGGGTCGGGGACTCATGTCGCTAAAGCCACTAACAAGGCAAGGCTGGGCTTGCCAGGCCTCTGTGGTCCCTGGGAGCCTAGACGGAGGGCTCCCTGGGTGTTAGGCCCACCTCTTTCTTCGGTTTGCCACTTTGTTTAAATTCTACCATCTCCCTTTTCCTCCCTTCCCCCACCCCCCCCATGACTCAAATAATGTCAGGACAATGAAAAGAATTTAGAAAATTCGGCCAAGAGAAAAACAAAAATAGCCGATGAGCCTATGAATTAGGGATTATCCCTGCCTGTGTCTTGCGTGTCCTTCCAGATGTTTTCTTAGGCAAACATGTATCTGTATGTACGGAAGTAGTGGGTGACACCCCGACTCTCCTTCCAACAGAACATCTCCATCCGGAGTGTGGAAGGAGAGGTGTACTGTGCCAAATCAGGCCGGAAGTTCGCCGGCCAAATCCAGGAGAAGTTCATCATCTCGGACTGGAGATATGTCCTGTCGGGGTCGTACAGGTGAGCACTGGGCTTCCCCTGCCGAAGGCTTCGAGGAGGCCAAGGCTGAGCCTGGCGCAGAGCAGCCCCAGCCGCTCAGGCACCTATCCCTGCCCGGCGGCCCCCAGGGTGCTGCTCGGGCCGAGCTGGGACTTCATCACGTGCTTGAGGCCGGAGGCAGGACCAGCCTGGGCAGAAGGCGGACATCTGGACCCTTCATGGCAGGTGGGGGGCAGGGGGGCGCTTCGGGGTAGAAAGGCACTTCCCCGTTTCCCTGCAGATTGCGGTAGGACACGGAATCTTCTTTTTCCCTGCTCAGCTGTCTCAGGCGTGCCGGTAAAGCTGTGCAGTTCGTTTTGGGCTCTGTGTGTATGTGTGTGCCTGCGTCCTGTTTTATTTTCAGAAGTGTGTCCAAACTCTTTGGGACCTAAGGCTGGTGCTGGGGACTGACCGTGGCAGCAGCCTCAACTAGAAGTCAGACAACAGAGATTCAGTTCCCAGCTCTGCAGCTTCCTGGCTGGGTGACCTTGGGCAAGTCACTGCACCTCTCTGTTCCTTCATTCATTTGACATTCTGTAGAGATCTACTGGGTACATACCAGGCATGCTTCAAGGCTGCGGTGCCCCTCTGGAGCTCCCATTCAAACCAAGGAGGTAAACAACAGCCAGTTGTGACCCGCTTGGTCGGTAGAGCATGTGACTCTTGACCTTGGGGTTGTGTTCAAGCCTCCTGTTGGGTGTAGAGATTGCTTTAAAAAAAAAAAAGTAAGAAAGAAAACCAGTACAGAGAAGAGACAGAGAGAGTGCTGGGGGAGAGAAGCAAGCCTGGGAAGGGGTGGCCGAGCTGGGTAAAGCTCCCCTTGGCTCCCCGCTGGCTCCCTCTCCACCTTTCCCTGCGCCGCCATTTGCCCGGCTGTGCAGTGGCCCGTGTGGAGCTGAGTGAGGTGCCGTCCGGCTGCAGGGGGAGGAAGCCAGTTCGTAACTCCTCTGTCAGGAGGGGCTCTGAGACGGACAGCCCTGAGGGGACACCTCCGGTATCCAGGGGTCACTGAGCCTCCCGTGCATTTCCACCCACAGCTTCTCTCCTCGTTGTTTTGCTTCACTGGGCACCTGTGCCAGAGGGCGCCCACAGGCCTCCGAACCTTGGGCCTGGCACCCAGCGTGCACTTGTTCTGTAACAGGCTGCGGTGGGGCTGGGCTTCTCTCCCCAAGTGGCCAGAGCCACCATCTCGGCTTTGGTTCTTTCCTTGGAGAGTGACAAAGGCCTCTGGGCATCAAGCCATGAGGCTCTGGGTGGGAGCTCAGCCTCATACTGCATGTCATGACTTTGAGGCCTTTGACCTTGACCTCTGACCTTAACTAAGCTGCCACTCGACTTCGCTCATCACCAGGATGGGAGGAGTCAGATCTCTGTCAGGGCAGTTGCCCCAGATCCAAGGCCCAAACCTGGAGTCAGGGGCCCACCATAGCTGAGGAATTGTCTCTCATTCTTTCTTTGGTTATTATGGGGAAATTCACATCATGTAAAATGCGCCATTTTAAATGTGTAATTCAGTGACATTTAGTACATTCGCTATGTGTGCGACTGTGACCACTGTCTAGTTCCAAAATACTTTTCTCATCTCCAGCAAAACCCCACACCTACTATATAGGAAGGAAAATACCTATTTTTTCCTATTACTCTTCTAGGTGCTCTGGCTGGGGCCTGTAAATTGGACAAAAGATAGATTAACTCGAGAAAAGCATATGGACTTTTTTGTAAGTTTTACGTGGCGTGGCACCTCATTAGAGAAATGATCCTAAGCAATGGTTAAGCCTGAGCATTTTTCTGTGAGGTGTGATGGAGAGTAGAAAGTCATGGGAAGTTGTGGAAAATCTGGTGGAGCAAAGGCGTATGAGCTAAAGGTAGTGACTGGGGACATGTAGCAAGGCCTGTTCATTCCGATCCCTCCTCTGTCTTCAGGGACAGAGAAAGAAATTCTGAAGGAGAAAATACAGAGGAGGGAGAGTGTCTCCTCTTATTTTCAATCGGGGGAATTATGCCTCTTCATTTTCATCTGGGTTTGCCCTTGTGGAGTTCATCCTGCTGAGGTGCGGTGGGGGAGAGCTTATCCTTGATAGGGCTGGAAGGAAGCATAACCAACCTTGTTGAGCTTTGCGTCAGGCCCTAGGCCAGGTGTGATCAGACCTTTAGGAAGGATTTGATCACGACAACCCTTGGAGTAGGCATTATTCTTCCAATTGACAGATGGGGGAACTGAGGTACAGAGAGGGTAGGTGATTGACCCAGGGTCACCAGCTTCCTTGGTGAGGATCTCCAGCTCTCCAGTGCCTTCTGGGCTTGTCATCCTGACACAGGAGGTGCCAGGAGGAGGGTGGCAGTGGGCTCGAAGACACACAGGGCCATTCCTGAGAACCGAAGAATCTAGCTCCCGGAGAGGGGGCAGGACACCTACAACTGGGTTTGTACTCAGCAGTCGGAGGTGACCTCCTCGCCAGCCTGTGCAAGATGCTTCTCCCTGGGTTGCTCAGGGTTGTCCCTGGTGAAAACAAAACACGAGTCTCCATCCCATTCTTTCAATGCAGTTGTCCCTGGCTTCAGATGTTTTGGCCCCGTCTGTAGACAGTTCTCCCAAGCTGAAGAGCTCCGTCCACATCCTCAGCTGAGGGGTGAGGTGGGGGGGGGGGGGGTGTGTGTGTGCATGTCAACATTTAAGCTCTTGTAGAAAGTCTTACCCCAGCATAGCACACAGAGCTCTTCTCTGTTATCAAAAAACATGGGTAAAGAGCTGCAGAGTGGCATGGTGTGTGCTCTGAGATCGGCATGAGCTGAGAAGGTGCACCGCTCAGGGTCAACCAGAGCTCCCACTTCTGCTGGCAGGTCCAGGACATTGGTGCCTTTGGGGTTGGGCCTTGGGGGGCACAGCGTGAGAACGTAACGGGCCCTGATTCCGGTCCTGCCCTGACCCGCACTTCTACCTCTGAGCTTTCTCTACCAGGAACAGAAAGATTTTTAAATATAAACCAAATCAAATTACTTGCATCCTTAAAATCCTTCCATGTTTGTCACTGCAATTAGGGGGAAAAAAAATTCATGCTTACCCTGGCCTCTGCCTGAGCTGGATTTTCCTTCCTCTCCGCTGTGCTGTAGGCCCACTGTGTTCCTCCAGGTCTTTCATACTCTTTCAGGCCTCAGGACCTTTGCACTTGCTGTGTATTCCCTCTGTTGGAGAGGTCATTCCTGCTGTCTTAATCTGCTAACTCCTTACCTTATAGTTTCCAGATAATCTCCTAGAGAGCCTCTCTCTGGACTTGTTCAGCCAAGATTGTAAACATGGTGTCAGAACCTGGATTGGGTCTGTTTTCTTCTCTGTTGCGTTCCTGGCATGAAGTACAGTTCATCCAGTGCCTGAATATTTTATATGGCCATAATATTTGCTGAATGAATGAGTGAACAAATTAATGAAAGTCCACATAAGGTCCTGGCCATCCAGTGTAGCTAGGGGAACAAAGTATTTCAAACCCTGTGCCTCATTAGCAGGACATGAAATCAATTTGGTGGATGATGCCTGGAATTTTTTTTTTTTTTTTGATAATGAAATAGGGTAGAATAAATATACTGAGGGCACACTGAGGTAAGGAATGTTCTGGAAACTGTTGTGTGATGTTTGCGTTTGTACATGTGAGTGGGTGATGATGTAAAATGTATTTGTCCAAGATTAGCCACTGTAAGTCTGAAGAACAGGCAGGGAGAACTGGCTCTGCCAGAGATCAGGTTGTGTCGTGGAGCTGGAGTAATCCTGACAATGTGGCATTGGAAGAGGGGCAGACAGACTGACAGATGGAACAGAGCAGAAAACCCAGATGTCTCTGGGGCGTGTCAGAGTGGTGGGGAAAGGAGAAACCGGAAAAAAAATAAATTCCCCACACAGAAAATTTGATTCCACTTCACACATACACCTCCCCCCAAAAAGAAAAGACCAAAAAGCCACCTTCCAATAGATTAAAAGGCCTGAAATGTCAAAAACAAACTTTAAAACTCTTAGTAGAAAAGAATGGATGAATATCTTTTAGACCTTTGGACAAGGACTGGGTGTCCTATCACAGACACCCCTCTTTTTTTTTTTTTTAAGATTTTATTTATTTGACTGAGAGGGCACAAGTGGGTGAGGGGCAGTGGGAGAAGCAGGCTCCCCACTGAGCAAGGAGCCCGATGCAGGACTTGATCCCAGGATGCTGAAATCATGACCTGAGCCAAAAGCAGATTTTTTTTTTTTTTAGGTTTTATTTATTTATTTGTCAGAGAGAAAGAGAGAGAGCGCGCGCACAGGCAGAGCGAGCGGCAGCCAGAGGACAAGGGAGAAGCAGGCTCCCGCTGATGTGGGACTCGATCCCAGGACCCCGAGATCATGACCTGAGCTGAAGGCAGTCGCTTAACTGACTGAGCCACCCAAGTGCCCCCACACGCCACCTAAGTGTCCTGCATCTTCCTTAACCGACTGAGCCACCCAAGTGCCCCCCCACGCCCCTCTCTTGTGTTAAACAGACCACAAAAAAGCCTTGACTATAAAGGATTGCTAAATCCGACTATACTACGATGAAGAACTTTGGTTCTTGAAAGAACCCTGAGAGAAAGTGAAAGTCGGGTTACAAAGTGGGAGCAGGTTTTCATGATGCCCTCGCAAGGTTAGTGTCAAAGACCACAAAGAACTCCTGTGGATCGTAAGAGCAAAGAAGCAGGGGGCAGAGCAGGTGGGAGGCGGGAGCAGGCGTTTCAGCCGGGAGCCAGCACGTGGGAAAACACGAAGAGGGGTTCTGCATTGTGACCGGAAGAATGTAAATAAAGGCTAGAATGAGTTGCCATTTTATACCTTTTCAAGTAGCAAATACCTGACAATACCAAATGCTGGATGCACACGATCTTTTTACGTTGCTGGTGGGATTGCAAGTCGATATAATGACTTTCAAAAGAGTTTGGAATTTTCCGCTAAAGCTCTGTTCTATAGAATTCCCCTCCTAGAGGTATTTCTAAGAGACTGAGTCCACGGGACAGTAAAAACATGTGTAAGAATGCTCATTAGAGCACTGGTCACAACGGAAATACTGTGGAAGCAACACGAATGGTTGTCAGTGGGAGACTGGAGGTGTAAATTGTGATCTAGCCACTTGTGAAATATTATACAGCAGTAAAAAATGGATGGGGGTACAGCAACCAGAGATCACGTGGGTAAATCTTAGTAATATAATATTAAGTAGGAAAAAAACCCCAAAATATTACATACATGTTAAAAACAACTAAAATATTTTCTTTCCAGAATACATAAAACTTTTTTTTTAAAGATTTTATTTATTTATTTGACAGACAGAGATCACAAGCAGGCAGAGAGGCAGGAAGAGAGAGAGAGGAAGGGAAGCAGGCTCCCCGCTGAGCAGAGAGCCCGACGCGGGGCTCGATCCCAGGACCCTGGGATCATGACCGGAGCCGAAGGCAGAGGCTTTAACCCACTGAGCCACCCAGGCACCCCATAAAACTTTTTTTTAACAGAGAAAGGAAAGTATGGGAACTGGAATACAGGATTCAGGGTAATGATTCGCTCTTTTGTGGGGGGCGGACCTGGACAATAGGTTTCTGGGAGAGACCATATGGCTAGAAGGTAACTTTTCATTTTAGGTGGTTGGTTTGTCGGTACTTATTACATTATTTAAAATAACTAATAAGGGGCGTGTGGGTGGCTCAGGGGGTTGAACCCTCTGCCTTCAGCTCAGGTCATGATCTCAGGGTCCTGGGATCGAGCCCCACATCAGGCTCCTCTGCTCCGCAGGGAGCCTGCTTCCCCCCCTCTCTCTGCCTACCTCTCTGACTACTTGTGATCTTTGTCAAATAAATAAATAAAATCTTTAAAAATAAAATAATTAATAAATAGCTACAAAAATTAAAACAGGCCAGGAATAGACCAGTCATGAGAGCGGGCCTTGAGCCAAAGATTGTGGTGAAGTCAGTTCCACGTACAAAGGACCAAAGAGCCATAGAAAGGACATGTATTTCCTACCGCAGGTGGTGATGAAGTGTAAAAGCTCCGGCATGGACTAAAGGCCACTCAGAGTATGAAGGAGAAGACCAGCGTGGTGCACGGGGGTGCGGGGGTCTACAGGGATACCAAGGGACTTGAGGGGGGCCCCTGCTGAGGTGTAGGGCACAGGGGGCGTGGGGGCCTGAAAAGTTGCCAGGGCACCCTTGCACCTGTTTTGTTGCGCAAAGCACGCAGTTGCTTGGCCTAATCTAGTCTGATTCCAAACAACACAAGGCCACTGACGTCTTAGCGTAGCCAGGAGTCCCACTGTCCTCGTGTCTGCCGCCTTCCCGGTGCCCTTGCTGGCTCACCTCTCTGGGTGTGTGGGTGGCTCCAGGATGGGGATGAGGCGTAAACAAAGCCTCATTGTTCTTCCCAGGATTGGCCCCGCCTTGTGTGGGCCCCACCCCACCTCTCAGAGCAGGGACTCTGCAGGCTGGGCTGGTGGATGGGGTGGGGGTGGGGGGCTGAGACCGCTGGTTGGAGGTCATTCCTATCCCCCCCACTCTGAGTGACCGTGTCTCCCTCTGACCACCCTGCCATGGTTGCTCTCCAGGCCTGGGTGCCCATTTTTAGCCTCTGTGCTCTCACCAGGCCTTCTCAAGGGTTTTCGGTGGGAGTGGGGGGGGTGTGTGTGTTGGGGGGGTGGTTAATGAGGAGACTTGTCCATCAGAGAGAAAAAGGAATTTGGTTAAATCAAAGAATCCTAAGAAGCAATCCATAAATGCCTTTGGCATTTTGTTTTCATTTAAAACCAGTGAATGGAGGGAGGGTCGAGGCCTCTGCCCATGTGCCTCGGTGTCTGGGCCAAGTGCACGCAAGCTGTGTCGTTCCCATTCCCCCGTGCCCGCCTTGTGTTCCCTCTTCCAAGCCCACTCCCATGGAGGAGCGGCCCATATTTCGCAGCTGCCTTGCCCAGACCCCTCTTTGGTTAGAAGAGGCAGGGGTTCCCACATTTCACAGGGGGCTTCAGCAGCCAGGGGACTCATGAGCACAGAGCTGGGGACCCCGGGACTCAGCTCTCACTTAGCCCTTTTGGGCTTCAGCAGGAGAGCCAGGATCTGAGCACCAGGAGGGAACCCTGAGGCCAGAGATCCAGTCTGGTGCCTGCGCTGATTTCTGCGCTGTGGGTCTTGCCATCCGTGACGCGGGTACCAAGGTCGTCCTGCAGGGGCTCTGCGGGATGAAATGAGCAGGCCAGAGGCGGGAGAGCTAATGTTAAGTCCTTCCCCCCCCCCCCCCCCGCCAGGCATGAGCCCGCTTCCCCGGAAGGAGCCTGTGGTGTGTGTGTGGGGGGGGGGTGCTGTGGGGGAGGGGGACTCGCGAGGCCTCCCCGTCCCACCCATCACTCTCCTCTTCCCCCCACAGCTTCACCTGGCTCTGCGGACACGTCCACCGGAACATCCTCTCCAAGTTTACGGGCCCGGCGGTGGAGCTGTTCGACGAGGAGTTTCGCCACCTCTATGCCTCCTCCAAGCCTGTGATGGGCCCAAAGTCCCCCAGGCCGGTGGCACCCCTGCAGCCCGGAGCAGGCCACAGCCCCCCGCCCGGCCGCCTCAGTGGCAGTAGCCGCTCCGCCAGCGACCGCACGTCCTCCAACCCCTTCAGCAGCCGCTCGACGGGCAGCAACCCCCAGAACCAGAGTCTGTCGGTGTCCTCGGGGCCCAGCAGTCCCCTGGCCCCCAACCCCGCTCTGCCCCTCAGGCTTCAGCCCCAGCCTGGCCCGTGGGGGGCCCTGAGCCCACAGGCCCCCTTCTCGCTGAGGCCCCACGACAGCACGCCAGCTGCCTACAGCAACCTCAACGCCTACGGGCCCACGCGGTTGCAGCTGGAGCAGCTGGGCTTGGTGCCCAGGACGGCCCACATCTGGAGGCCATTTCTACAAGCCTCCCCTCATTTCTGATGGGTCGCTTCCCCCAGCAGCCCTCCCAGGGGCGGGGCTGGACACGCCGGGACTGTCTGGCCCAAGGACCTCCCCCTCAATGACTAGCAGCTTTGAACTTGCTTCCCTTTGAACTAAAAGTGCTCGGACAACATCGTGGCCTGCGTTTGTTCCCAGGCCTGCGGCCATTCACTTGCCAACACCCACCAGTCCTGGGGGTTTCCGCTCTAGTTTGGCCTACGGAGCACATGTGAGAAAGTTCCAGGGAAGTGGGGCGTGGGGAGCTAGAGGCCAAAAGCATGAAAATAGAGTCCTTTTCTTCCAAAGAGCAGCCGGCGCTTTAATAATCATGTTTCCTGAATCTGTGTAATGTAAGAAGAGGCAGATGCAGCCCAAGTTGACATATGGGTAAACTGAGGCACTAAGAGGTAGATTGTGTGACCAGGGTACTCCTGTTTCCCAGTGCCCGAGAATGGCCTGCTCTACAAAAGGTACGGGAACATTCAGGATGTTTCTGGTAGAGGTGGTAAAGGCATAATGCTGAGGTATCCCTGGGCCTGATGAGTGAGGGTTAAAACCCCTAGTGTACCACTCTAAGTAGCGTGGGGTCGGTGGAAATTGTAGCCCCCAGCGATGGGGCAAGCCAAAGTGTCTAGGGGATGGAGTTGGGCAAGGCCGTTCATCAGCTCAGGTCCTGGCTTCGGGGAGCCTTGGGCTGATCTCGAGGTCCTTGAGTCTGGGCCAGTCCCAGGGGCTTGCAGTGTCAGGATTTGGGAATGGCCCCGCAGCAGTTGCCCAGGGCAGCCCAAGGCAACCAGGATCAGCATTGACCTTGCGGCTGCCTTGCGGTCAGACCCAGGGGCCTCCATTTGGCTTGTTGACGCCTGAAGCAAGGATGCCGGGCCCCCCAAGCCCCATCATTCATTCACGTCAGATTCACAGCACGCCCTCTGTTCCGGAGGTGACCCCAGATCTCGAGGGCACAGCCTAGCTGGGATACAAGGAATACGGCAAGCACAGGGAGACCACGCAGCCCAGTTTGGAGAGGTCAGGGGACACTTACCAGAGAAGTGACAGTTAACAAGACCTGACGAACAAGGGCGTTAAAAGTGGAGGGAGGGCTGGGACCCAGGCTGTTGCAGCCTGATGGAAGCCGGCACAGAAGCCCTGCAAGCATCTTCCTGGTTCTTTTTAAAGATTTTGAGAGAGAGAGAGATAGTGACAGCACGAGCAGGAAGGAGAGGGAGAAGGGCTCTCTGCTGAGTAGGGAGCCCAGACATAGGACTCGATCCCAGGACCCCGGGCCTGGGATCATGACCTGAGCTGAAGGCAGACGCTTAACCGACTGAGCCACCCAGGCGCCCTGCATCTTCCTGTTCCTACGACCTCCCCCTGCCACCAACCTCAGCAAATGTCTTTCTGTTGCTCGTCTCTGGCTCAGCAGCTTTGCCTTGGCCACAGAGAGCTGGGAGGACAGAGCCCTTCCTCCTGCTGGCTTCGGAACCCAGCAGCTCGCGGCATCCCAAGTCACACTCTCCAGAGGGTACCTCCGTTCAGCCCATCCTTGTGTTTGTCCAGTGTTTGGCAAAGGCAAAGGTGTCTTCGCTTCTGTTTTCTTTTAAAATAGTATTCCTGTCCTCATTTCATTTTTTTTCCTCCCTAATTTCTGAAATTCCAACAACAGCAAAAAACAAACAAACAAACAAACAAAAAAAACAGAACAAAACAAAAGAAACATCCCTTTGGTTCCTGAAGGTTCTTTAAACCCTGGCCCTGATGTGCTGATTTCCGGCTGACCGCCGTAACGAGGTTAGAGCAGTCGGGTGCTGCCGAAGGTTCTAACCTGGATTCCACAGTCTGCTGAGAAAGCTTCGGGAAGGTAACGCTTTCGAGGGACCACGAGCCCCTGAGGCCGTTCTGCTTCTGCCTGCTTCTGGCTCAGTCTGGGTGGAGAAGGGCAGCCCTCCTGCCCCCATCACTGTGCACCAGCCAGCCTCCCCGCCGCGGCCTCCCGAGAGCCTCACAAATGTCCTCCCCTGGACACTCTGTCGCTCGTGACCCCCGCCTGCCGGGGCGTTAGCCACGGTTTGCTGTGGCTGATGGACTAGGAGCAGAAGGGAGGGTCACTTGCAGGCAGGAACTTTAAGAGCCTGGGAGCGGTTGGCCAGGCAGGAGCCCGCCTCAGATGGAGCCCCTCTGCCGGCTCAGGTTCCCAGGAGACTCTGGAGGGCAGGACCTCCCTCTTCTACCCACCGACCCCGCCGTGGATAAGTCATAGGAGCCAGAAATAAACCTCTGTTGCGTAAGCCACCGAGCGAGACCTGCGGTCACTGATTACTGCATCACGAGCCAGCCTAGCCTCATACGACGTGGGGACACGCTCACGTGAGGCTGGGCCATTTGCGGGATGGCCTCCCGAGGACCCCAGCCCTGGGCTCTCACCCCAAGACACCGGGAGAGTTTTACACACACGACAAGAGTGACCAAAGATCCAAATAAACCCTTACCCAAGTTCCCAATCCTCCCAAACCCAGTTTGCCCCATCTTGAACTCTGCTCTAGGCTAGAATCACCCCTGCACCTGCCTCGGCCGCCCTGCTTGCTGGGGGCCGTCCTAGACACACGGCGTCTCTGCCACAGTGTGAAATTCTGCAGCAGCCATGGGGCACCATGCGACCCCCATGGGCCACCCCCAGGAAGCCCACGAGAGAATGAGAGAAATAGCTTGAGAGTGTTACCCGGGGGTGGTTCAGGGAGGGCCAAATGCATACCCCAGCCCAGGGGTCAGGGATCACGTTATCCACCCGTAGGATCACAGGCAGGACCCCCCAGAGGGGTCAGTCCCCCGAGCCTCTCCTGGGAGTTACCCCTTGTGTCCCTATGGGCCTCACCAGATACTGATCGCTCATCTCCCTGTCTGTCCTGTAAGAGCCCCCGGGGCCCAGGATGCTTTGCTGGCCCAAGGGACCCTGACCTCGGTCCCGGCTGGTCCCAGCTCCCAGTGAATGGCCACTGACAGGTCAAGGCGCTTTGGTCCTGCAGGGGACACGAACGCTCAGCGTGGCCGACTCGTCCCCCCACTGCTGCTCTCGCCTTGGCGGGAGCTCCCCGCGCCCAGCCTGTTGGCCCTTCCCGGGAGGGCCTGAGCCTCATCTTCCAGCTCTTCGTTCTCTGGGCCTGGTCCAAGCAGTTGTTGGGCACAGAGAGACTGTCACTCACTTTCTCAGCTTCCCCCCGGGGAGCGTCTGTGTGTGGGCAAAGCTGTCGCGGGAGAGGATAAACACCACAGACACACACACGCGGGCATCGACACAGCCTCCTCCTCCTCCTCCTCGTAGCTCAGGGGGTTTGGACTGAGGCATGTCTGCTCCTTCCTTCTCTCCTCTGCGGGGCGGGGGAGCGAGGCTATCCCCACGGTGCCGGGCCTCGCCCCTGGACGGCCTGGGGCGAATGCGAAGCCCAGCGGGCCTCCCCAGGAAGACAGCCTTCCTCCTGCCGGACGCTGCTTAGAGGGGGGCCCGGGTCTCGGCTGCCATCAGGCTCCAGCTGAAACCCTGGCTGTCCCGGGGCCTTGACCCTGTGGGCCTTTGGACCGGGGCTGCACCCTGGGCTCTCCCGGGTCCCCAGCTTGTCCCCTCACCCCGCGGACTTGGGGCTTGCCAGCTTCCACACTTGTGTACCTGGTTCACGTACTCAAGCTGTCTGTACAGGCGGACGGACAGAGCTAGGGACGCAGGCATAGATGGGCACGGTGCGGGTCCTGCTGCTTGAGAGAATCCCCACTGATGACGGATACTGCCGCCGGCCGTTCAAGGCCTCAGCCGCAGATCCAGGCCCGTTCCGAGGTGCTGGGCGAGGGCTTCCACGCACAACTTCGGGGGGGGCGGCGGCGGTCAGAGTCCCGCCGCATGGGGCCTGGCTGGTCCACGCGGGCTGCTCTGTCCATCCCTGCTGCTTGTGCCCGTCTGTCCCCACAGCACTCCTGTCCTGTCCCGTCCCGCTGCGGGACAGCGGACAGCCGAGTCAGCCCGCCAGGCCTCCGGAGATGGCCGGTCGCCATCTGCCAGCGGAGTCAGGGGCCTGCGCTGCTCTTCGCGAAGGGCGCTTCCCGACTTGTCTTCCAAACACACATGCTGGGAGCACCTCGCAGCGCGCCCCCTCCCCGCCCCGCCCCGTGCCCCCCCCCCCGCCCCCCAGGGCGAGCCGGCAGGGCTGTTCCGGGAAGCCTCCCCGCGGTGTGGAGAAACGTCTAGTTCACATTTCCTTGCTGAATTACTCTAGCCCAAGTCCTGGGACGCCAGCCTTGGTTTCCGTGCCAGAAGGGCCCAGATTCATGTATTTCATCCCGAATTTGGCCCTTTGGGGTGCCACGAGCTGGGCAGCCAATGTGGATGGAAGCAGATATGCCCCCGGCCTGGAGAGAGTTTATACGATGGCATCAAGGGCCTTGCTGTCCCCAGGGCTTGCCTCTTGCTAACCTGTGGTTTGTTGGGGCTGAGAGTGACGGGGGCAGGGAAGGCCCGCATGAGGGGGGACGGGAGTGGAGACTGGAACGTGAGAAGCCGTCACCATGGGAGGGTGGGAGAGTGTGCGGGACAGCGGGCTAAGGCTGGAGTCGGCCTTATGCCAAGTGTGATGGGACACAACGCTGAAGCTTTAGGTGATGAATTCACTCTGCCAAGAAGGGAGAAAAAGACGATGGCGAGTCCCAAATAGATGCCAATCCTCTATTTCTTCAATTATAATTCCATTATGTATCTATATCTATATATCTATATAAATATAGATATAAAGATGTATGTATATATATCTCCTATTTGGCAAAACAAAACAAAACAAAAAAACAAACCACAGGCACTGTGAAATTTAAAGGGGGTCCTGAGCAAGTCTGGGATCAGGAGCATCTTGAGAATGATCCCTGAGCTGAGATCTGTAGGAAGGGGACGCTTATGTCGGGGTTGGGAGATTGCAGGGCAGAATGTTCCAAGCAGAGGTAATGGGATGGGCAAAGGGCTTGGGTGGGAAGATGCTTGGAGTCCAAGGGCATGAGAAAAGCCAGTGAGTTGGGGGGACGTGGGCCAAAGCAGGACCACGCAGGGCCTCACCCACAGGCTTCATGAATGAGTTGGGAAATCACGGTCGGACTGAAAACAATCTTTGTTAAGATCCTTTGGCCACAGTATGAAGACTGTAGAGGTGTCAAAGAGTAAAGGACAAAGGACTCTCACCAGTTCAAGTACTGGGTACAAACTCCTCCTTAGGAGAAAATGTTGAAGACAGGCCTTTTGGGAGTCACAAGAGGCAAGAACCGCCCCAGGGTCCCACCCCACCCACCTGGAGTGTAGTCACCTGTGCGGTTCACATCTGCTCACCTTCCCGGTGATTCACTCCTTGACAGAGTGTCTACGGAGGCAGGCCTGAGTTTCTTCTTTAGCATAATCATTGCTCCGTTAACCCTACCCTTCATCTGTGCTGGAAATGATCAAGATGACGTGTGTGATGACAGTCTGAGGTGCCCGGCATTCCTGAGTGCCCTTTCCTGGCTTCTCACACACATCACCATGTCGCTGCCTGGAAAGCGAGGTGGGGCAGGCGTGTGGGAAGATTCGCAAAGGCCACGCGGGCAGTTCCGGACAGCACAGACAACGGATCCGGGGCGACAGCCAGAGGGCTGGGGGCTGAAAGCATGGACGAGGTTAGAAGGGCACTAGGATCAAGATGGGAAGCCAAGCCAGACTAGAGGGCAAAGGGCATCTCTAGGAAGCCTAGACCAACAGGACAAAGGGGTTTAGCTCCAGAAAGAGAACTAGGCAGGGTGTTTGGATCTCTGGGGGGTTAAACTTTTGTGCAAACAAAACGAGATGCTGGCCAGGTAATTCAGAAATTCAACAAATCTTTCATGAAATGCCAGGTAATCTGCCCCGAGGATACCGATATGAAAAAGACAGTCCTAGTCCCTGATTTTAGACTTTCTGAAGTCTCTCATGAAACACAAGCTGCCGATTACAACAGAGTAAAGAACCACTACGGGAGTGAAATCATGAAGGAGCATGAAAGAGGGAGACCTACCGCCACCTGGAGGTCAAGACTTGGGGGAAGCTGTAAGGAAGTGGAGACCTGGAAGGTGAACAGAGTCAGCCCGTCATGGGAGGTGGGGAGAGGGGCCAGACCAAACTGCCACGGCGAAGGCCCAAACGTAAAAGCTAGGGTGCATTTAAAGCTGGGGAGCCGGGAAAGAGGGCGCCTTCGCTTTACTGCGAAGGGATTGGCAGTCTGGGCACTGTCCCGAGGGGTCATTTGCAACTAGACCATGAACTCCGAGAGAGCAAGTGTCCCCATGGCAACCGCACAACGGCTGTCACGTCACGGGGGCTCCGTGGTGATTGCTCATGACTCCGTGAGTGGATGGGGGGCAAGGGGGAGCTGTGCAGAGGTTTCCATACTTGTTAATGGTTCCTAAAAATCACAGCGTCTATTAACCATACCAAGCTTTCGTTTCACATTAGAGATATTAAGTGACAACTTGCAATTGCTCGTCAGGCTATCACTCGTACTAGAAGAGCAGTCAGACAGAAACAGAACCAGACATTTGTCTGTTTTGGGAAGGGGCCCGGGAATGGGTGAAGCAGCAGGTGCAGTAGAAGGGAAATCCCGAGGACTCCACTTCTTTGCCCAGGGCTGGAATTCTTTTCCCTCTGCTGAGAATAAAATGCTGTGTGGGACATCACTTGATGAAGTTTTTGGTTGACTATTAAATTCCACCACTTCGTAAGGGAGCTCTTCCATTCCAGATGATGTGAGTACGGTAATGGCCTTTTGTACTGAAGGTGTTAGAGACTGTGACTATAATCTGTGTGTTTGGAAGGACAGGACCATCACCCTGCACGACAGTGGCCCGCGGGCCTCGTGTTTCTGGGCATCTGGTGAGCAAGGCGGCACTAACCGCCCTTCGTTCCAGACTATCTTTGCATCATGTCACGAAAGAGATGGTGTCGTCCTCTGCAGCACAAGGCAAGCGTGCTGACTACTGCCCATTAGAGAAGACCTGATTTTCTAGAACACAGCCCACTCCATGTGCACTCTTCCGTTTGGGCCCATACACAGACTCTCGGAGCCATGGCAGACCTTGACACACCGCTCTTAGAAATGGTTTACTTTTACGTTTCGCCATTCTTGTTCTTTCCTGATGAATTTACCTGAACAATGGATACTTTTACTGCTGATAATAATAGTGTGTGTTTTCAAAAAAATATAATATCTAAGAGCCTCTTTTATACACTTTCCCAAAAGATATCCTCTAAAGGGATAGTAGGTCTAAGATAAGTGAATGGCAAAAATCCATAAACAAAACAAATCAAGAAATTGAACACAGTAGAAATAAGAAACTGAACACAGTAGAAATAAGAAACTGAACACAGTAGAAATAAGAAAAGCTGTTTTTATAATACATAAACAATCATTTTAAATTCACTATATTCCATGATTAGCAGTGGATTCTTTCTGAAATAAACAAGGACAATTAAAACAGTACAGGATGTTTTCTCTTGTTTTTTAAAGGGCCACTAAGCCAAGATTTGTATCTCTGTATTGAACTGATTTTCAAAGGGACAGAAGTGGTCTTTGATCTTCCTGAACCACTTGTCTTCGAATTCTTTCGAAGATGCAATCACCAGGGCACTCAGGGCTGTCGGGCCAACACACTTCACCTCTGTGTGAACCTCATCTTTTATTTTTTCTGGGATGATATCTTCTCCCATAACCTGCAGCAGGAGGGGGGAAAAAAACACAAACCTGTCCCAATAAAAAGGGTGGAAGACTATGCTATTCATCGAGTGTAAAGGATTTCATACCAAACCAAACTAAACCAAACCACAGAAATACTTTAGCCGCTGGCAGCGGGGGGTAGTGGGGGGGGTGGATTCCAACATACTGAAAAGATGTTTCGATCCAAGGACTACAGAAATAAAATACCCCGTATTTCCCCTCTTATCCTCCCCTGAGTGAACACATCACTGAAACACTAATGTGGCCGCTGTTCGGCCTAGAGAGAGTGGCCCGCCAACATTCTTAAATCAAAGATCACCTTCTGCTGGCCAGAACCCATCTGCGAGTGCTTCTCCCCCCTCATAAAACCACCAGAAAGCAGAGTCTGGGCACAACACTGCTGCTGGGCGTGGGGGTGGGGGCACAGCTTCTTCCTCTTAGAAGTTCGCCACGGAAGTCAAAGGCAGCAAACAGGCGAGCAGCAAGTAGCTGGGCCTGCCCTTTCCTGACCCAGAGAGCCTCAGTCCCTCTGGAGATGTTGTCACCGCAACCTCCAGGCCCCGAGGCACCTGCCTGCCCTCTGCAGGCAAAACACTGCTCCCTACTGGTCAGGATCAGGCCCAGATCTTCTGTTAATTTCTCTCACAAGACGTGCAAAAGTTAAGTTGTAGAAAGGTTGCCCCTGAACCCGCTAAGTGATCAGCCCATCTTTGGTAAGGACAGTGAACTAAAAGTAAGTCCTAACACATTTCCTGTTGTTGGCACGAAAGGTCCGGGAGCCATCCGGCAGGGATGCTGTAAAGGGAATTCAAGTCACTTGGATTTGGACTCGATGACGTCTAAGTTTCCTGAAAACCCCGAGATCCAATATGTTCATGAATATTCCAATTATAATGCATTAGAAGCCCATTCAAAGAACGGTTTCCACTGACTTTAGATCTTCAAAGACTACTTATTATTTGAGGCAAGAGCTAATGAGATGAATAGCTTAACCAGGCAATTGTCAGCCTTTATTAAAGCCTGGTATTTTCATTTATTCTAAGACAGTGTTTGTCTTGTATTTTAACATTTCTGACCTCGAGAGGTACCTTACAACACGTGTCACAGCATAAATGGCATCCTACTTTTCTTTTATTGGCCCATCAAATACTGATGTGTCTTACAACTGATGATTTCTTGGACTCGACGAAATGTAGTATTTTAAAATATGGGATATAACATCAAAAGTGTTTTTTTTTAAATAAAAAAGAGAACTGAATAAGAGTAATATCCAAATAATGCAATATCTCAAAAAGAGGGATTCGCAGGAACATCATTCACAGCTGTCAATATAGCTACAAAAATATTTGACCATATAAAAAATTTTAAACTTCTATATACAAAAAAAAATCATAAACTTCAGAAAATACTCCAACATATAAAAGGTGAGTAAGCCCAACAGAGAGAGAGCTCTAAAAAATTAGTAAGAAAAACAGAAAATTACAAATAAGGGAGAAAAAGCATGACTAGGTATTTCACTAAATATAAATGGCCAATAAACATGTGAAAAAACTGTTCATCTTAAGAGTAATCAAACCAGTAAACGAACACTGAAAAGTGCCGCTTTTATCGCTCAAATCACAGATTCTGAAAAATAAGTTAATATGTATAAAATTATTTTTATAAGTCAAAATGATCAACTATTGAAAATTTCACATGGTTCAACCTAGTATCTAGGCTTGAAGAAGGAAAATCAGTGTTCTCATACAGGATATGTAAATTGAACCAGCTTTTCTGAATCATAATTTAGAAATGGGCTTCACGTCTTTTAAATGTCTGTATACTTTAACCTAGTGATTCTATTCCTAATAATCTATTTTAAAAGGACCGAATACATACACTGATTTTTTTGCAAAGACTTATTAAAATAGGTACTTTATATCTGTTAAATGTTCAATATAGAGGACTTAAGTAAATAAATGACAAGAGCTAAAACTGGACTACTATCCGGCCATGAAAAAGCACATACTCAAACAGTATTTTAAAAAACGGGGTCAGGGCGCCTGGGTGGCACAGTCGGTTGAACATCCGGCTCTTGGTTTCGATGCAGGTTGTGTTCTCAGAGTCGTGGGATTGAGCCCCACACTGGGCTCTGCGCCCTGTGCTCAGTGCAGGGTCTGCTTGAGTTTCTCTCTCCCTGTTCCTCTGCCCCTTCCCACCATGTGCATTCTCTCTCATTCTCTCTAAAATAAATAAATAAATCTTAAAAAAAAAAAAAAGATACAGGGTCATGATCATATCACAGTGTTAGGTAAAAATAACAAGAGTATAAAGTGAAATGTACAGTTTGGCGATTCCTCACAAAGTTAAACAGAATCACCATAGGACCCAGCAAATTCCACTCTCAGGGACACATCCAGGAGAATTTAAATCAGGAACTCAAACAGATACTTGTATGCCGGAGTTCACAGCAGCATTCTTCACAATAGCCAAAAGGTGGAAACGATCCAAGTGCCAATCAACAGATGGATGGATAAAATGCGTTGTGTATGTACAGACAGTGGAATATTATTCAGCCATAAAAAGGAACGAAGTTTGGACACATGTTACAATATGGATGAACCTTGAAAACATTAGGTTAAGTGAAAGAAGCCAGACATAAAAGGGCATATATTATAGGATTCCACCATTTGAAGTCCTAGTAGAGGTAAATTCATAGCCACAGAAGGTAGATTAGAGGTTGCTAGTGGTTGGGAGGGAGGTCGGAATGGGAATTATTGCTTAATGGTTACAGAGTTAGTTTGGGATGATGAAAAAATTTTGGAAATAGTGCTCATGGTTGCACAAGACTGTGCATGTAATTAATGCACTGTACACTAAACCATGATTAAGATGGCAAATTTTATGTTATACATATTTTTTTACCTTAAGAAAAGCAAAAAAGGGGAGCTATTATAGAATAAAAAAGATGTAAGAGACAGAAGAACCCAATACAGTCTGTGGATCTTATATGGATCCTTTAAATTTTTTTTTAAATTTAATTTTACTTTTTTTTAAATTTAATTCAAGACCCTATATGGGTCTCAAACTCACAACCCGGAAATCAAGAGATGGATGCTCTACCAGGTGCCCCTGGATCCTAATTCCAATAAAACAATGATAAAAAGAAAAAGTATGCAAGCAAAGGAAATTTAAGGACACAGAGTCGTGCTCATGTCCCAAAGTAAGGTTAACAGAGCACAAAATGAAATGTACACTGTAACCCCAATGAGGGCGCAGACATCTTTTTAAAAAAGCTCCACAGGTACTTCACGTGCATCGTCCAGGTGGAGAACTACTATTCCACACAGTCCACAGGTCTGCTGCGCATGGGAAGGAGTATGAAGATGTTCGAGACATCTTGTAAGGATGTCTTTGTAAGCATAAAGTTGCTTATAAGGAAACCTAAAATCTAGTTGAAAAGACAAGACATACTCTTGTATTTTGGGGCGGGGGGGGGGGGAGGGCAAAGTGCTATCTATTCAAGCAGTGACTTTCCCTGAGCTCAGAGGAGGGAGCCATTGCCAGACAGGGACGTTCAGGGAAAAGCTTCCTAGAGGATGTGGGACCTTGGTGGGCTCTGAGGATGGGAAACAGTAAGCGGGTGGAGATGAGAAACCCACGACAAGTTTGTCAGACGTGGCAGAGGAGTCTAGAAGGATGCAGAAGATCTGCGTCAGGGAATTACAAGGTCCTAAGTTCGAGGCTACTCTCTGGAAGGCCTTGGATATCACGTGGAGGCACGTGCACTAGAGCTGACCTCCAAGGTGACGGTGACACACTTGGTTTCTGAGCACGCGGGTAACATGCTCAAAGCGATGTCGTGAGATAACCCCCAGCAGCAGCAGGGTTTCCGACAGACCTGAGGGGAGAGAGCAAGGAAGCGAGGAGAGGCGAGCCAGGAGGTCACTGGGAGCCGAGCACGAGGTCGTAAGGACGGGGCGGCTGGTGGTGCGAGAGAAACGGAAGGTGGGCCCGAAGGGGGGGCGGCTGGCTGCCGGCTGGACGGGAGACTGGAGACTGGAGAGCGGAGACGGCTCACAGCGAGCGCGGTCCCAGCTCTGGAAAGAAGAAGAATGACAGCCGGGACTGATGAAGAAACGAAGTCTAGAATGAAGAGACGGTTCTCTCCAACTCCTCTCTGCCAGATACTGACAGAAGGCTGACTGGAAATTGTTCTGACGAGCAGCTCCGTTTTAGACACTTTGTACCAGAAGAGACAGGAGGATCATCCGTCATCGCTTCGGATGTGTCGCTTAGGAGGTGGCTCGTCTGAGAAGTGAGACAAGTGTTTCAGAGGTGGTGCCAGAGATACCCGGTGAGAGGGTAATCGGCCCAGACAGGACGGCCGAAGCCATGAGGGGGGTTATGACTCCTGCGGGGGACGGCGGAGAGAACGGGGAAGCTAAGCGGAGCCTCGGGGAACGCCGTGCCTTAAGAGACAGGGGAAACGAGGAAATTCCAAGAGAAAGAGGAATATTAAGAATACAGGGGAAAATCAGACTGCTGGGGTCCCTCGGAAGTAAAGGGAAGAGGAGACAAAAAGGGGCCGGCCAGCAGCTGTGAACACCAGGAAGATGAAGGGAAACAAGGCCTAAGGAAAGGCTACGGTAAACTTGGGAGCGACGGGCCATCCGCTGCGCTTGTCTGTGGGATCAAAGGAAAGGCTGAAAAAGGCTCACAAAGAAGAGACAGGAGAACACGGTCCCATGAGAGGGAAAAGCGGCCCAAGTGGGTGCTTAGTTTAGAGAAGGAAGAAAGGAGCCCGGCGATTTAGATGTGCCGGAAGTATTTCTTAAGGGAGTGACGTTAGCGTGGACAGGGTTATAGACTTACTTCACGGGAGAAGTACCTGAACGATCACGTTTCCGTGACACACTAACAGGAACTAGTGTGAGCAACTTAAATACAAACCCAGGTCATCTCCAAATGCTATCTTAAGTAATTTCAACATCACTTTAGAAAAAAAAGCTAATGAAGGTTAAAAACAAAAACAAAATAAAAAACCCTGACATCTGAATTTCTCCGCGACCACCAAGCTAGTGGAAAGGTGGAGCAGAAAGAAAATGGGACTTGCAGTGGGCGGGGGCTCAGTCTCCTGCCGCAGCTCAAAATCCGGCCCGAGGCAGGTCCCAACCTGGGCGAGCCTCACTCCCAGCTGCTCGGGTCCCAAAGGCTGTTCTGAGCGTTATGAAGAAAAATGGAGGAAAAACATACAGAAACGCCGCAAGAACGTCAACATTCACTCATTCGTTCAATCAGCGCTCAGAAAACAATGATCGGGCACTTAGGATGTGCGAGCAGGCCGGGACTAAGCAGCACTGACAGGAAAATGAAACAGAGCCCCTGACCGTAGCACGCTGCGGGAGAAAGATGACGACCACGCTGCTCTCGCGGATTAAGTGATCAAAAGCCACGTAAAGCAGAGAAAAAGTCCCTCAGCAGAAGAGATTTGGTTGTTTTTTAAAAAATGGTACCGGAGCCAGGAAAAATACCTCTGATGCCTCGGTTCACATGAACCCCTAGGGTTCATGTGAACACTCACCTCAGCTATCAACAGCAAAGTGTCTTCTTTGAAGCTGAACCTTTTCATTTTATCTTCAATTTCCTGCTGAGTCCTTAAGTTCCTCTCCAAAGCAAACGATGTTTGCTGAGCCTGGGTGAGCTGAAGCAAGAGCCTGGAAAACAGCAAGTCCCAACACGTGGGCGACGGGGAAGAGAAAGCGGCGAGGAAGGGTTCGCGGGAGCACGGGTACTCGGCTGGGTGGGAGTCCTACCCGGCTAGAGCAGGAGACTCACCTTCATTTGAATCCCTAAAAAGCTTCCCACTTGAGCAAATTGAGCAAACTGTGCTGGAGAGTCATCTTTTCTAAAATTCCTAGACCAACGCTTCGCAAAGAGATCTTTAGGGAGAAAAACCTCCAAAGGGCTTCCTGTAGAAGTCAAGTGATTGAAAGCACAAACAATCCGGAGTGAAAGGAATGAGCTTCCTAATCAAAGGCTCCTCCTCCAAAATGCTGGTATGTGCTCCTCTGAAGTCTGTGTTCTGCGACCCCTTATATCCCCCAAACCTAGAGTCACTTGACCTCAAGGACTAGTCAGAGCCTCCAGCAGACTTTCATTACCCAAAGCCGGGTCAGGTCTTTGACGAGCCTCTGGTGGCCCACCTTGCAACTGCCTCACCATGAACCTCCCGTCATGAGCATAGCCTGGTCTTCTCCTTCCTCCTCGCTCCTGTCCTGGGCACACGGCTCCTTCTCCTCACTGCTGAAGTGCTGAATGTGGGGGCTCCTGGGTGGCCCAGTCTGCTGGGCAGCCAACTCTTGATTTCGGCTCAGGTCATGATCTCGGGGTGGTGAGATCGAGCCCCATGCTGGCTCTGTGCTCAGCGGGGAGTCTGCCTCTGCCCACCTCCAGGCTCCTGTGTACTCCAACGTCACACTCTCTCTCTCAAAAAAATAGATATTTTTAAAGTATATTGAATGTGTCGATTTTCCAGTCTCCCTCAGGCCTCACTGGTCCCTATTTCTATTCCCACAAGCACTCAGCTCTCCTGTTCACTCATTTCATGTCTCGAATGAACCACCCACTACTCTAAGCACTGGGAGATCCTGGCAGGCAAAACAGGCTTCTGCTCCATGGAACAGAGGGAGAGCGATCACAAGGAAGAGGACTTCAGGGAGTGAGGAGTGTTAGGCAAAAAATCAATCAATCACTCAATCAATCCAAGCAGGGTGGCTAAGTACCCGCTGTTCAGGTGAACAGTGAAGGAGGGCTTTTCCAAGTCATCACTCAAGCTAAGAGCCAGAATATCTGAGGGAAGGGGACGCTGACACATGAATTAGCTTGATGTGTTTGAAAATCATGACGATCACTATGGCTGGAACAGAGCGAAAAAAAAACCCATAGTAAAGTAGGAGAAGGGAAAGGCAAGGTCACCGTCTCGGAGGCCCCGGAAAGCAGCAGGGCCTTTATGTAAGGGCAACGGGAAGTCACCGGAGAGTCTGGAAGGAAAGCGTGCTCTGACCCACACTCCCCTGACTCACTCAAACCAGCTTATGCTACTACCTGGCCTCTGGAAGCATGTACATTTGTGACCCCTTTTATCTTTGATGTCCTTGCTGTCCCCTCTTGCTTCTGAAAGGACTTGAAAATACAGCTTAGGGGTCCTTGGGTGGCTCAGTTGGCTAAACTTCTGCCTTTGGCTCAGGTCATGATCCTGGGGAGCCCCGCATCTGGCTCCCTGCTCAGTGGGGAGTCTGCTTCTCCTTCTCCCTCTGCCTTTGCTCATGCTCTCTCTCTCTCAAATAAATAAATAAAATAAAATTTTAAAAAGGCAAAGAAAATAGAGCTTACATTTGCTTCGTCCGTCTCATGTTCATTCAGCCCTCTGCCCTGGGACTTGTCACTCATCACTACTCAAACTGCCTTCTCAGAGGCTGCAAATGACCTCCTCACTGTCAAATCCTCTCCTTGGATTTGATCCTACCTGACTTCTCACTATCATCTGGTTGCTGATCTCCTTCCTGAAACTCCTTCATCTCCAGCTTCATTCTTCTGAGCTCAACTCCTCCGAGGGAAAGGCTCCAACTGATGTCCTGTAGGTCCTTGAATCTCAGCACATTCAACCAAAATCTTTACTTTCACCCTAAGTCTGCTCTGCTCCTCCTCCCGTGTGTCCTGTCTCTCAAAAGGTGCCACCATCCACCCACACACCCAAGGAAGACTCTTGACTCGTCTTGGATTCCTCTGCTCCCCTCCCCCATCCCTGTCTTTCCCACACCCTCAGCCGGTCATCAAGTTCTGTCCATCCCATCCTGCACTGATGTCCGTTTCCTCCTTTCCTGACCACTGCACGATCCTAGGTCAGGTCCTCGCCGCCACCCACCGATGACTCCACAGCGCCTTCACTGGTGACACACGATCTCCACTCCTTCCTCCCAAATCTCCTCCCAGCCACCAGATCTCTCTTGAAATCACAGCTCTTGTCACACTGCTTGGACATTTAAAAGTTTCAAATACTATTCCAGCCTTCAATATAAGGACCAAATTCTTCAAGATGACATTTAGCATCTTCCGCTAGGGGAAGTACGCCCCTTACCGAATGCTTCCCATACACCGTGCGCTACACCCAGAGCCTCAGACGCCTGGATCCTAACCACCCCAGGAGGAAGGCCTTTCCCATTTTCTCTGTGAAGATGAACATGAAGGAACTGGAGAGCAGAGAGTTTACATAATTTGTACAAGGTCAGACCGCTAGCGAGTGGAAGAGGCCACACTCACTCGCTCAGTGTCAATTTATTAGATCCTTACAATGAGATCTGACTCCCAAACCCCTCCGTCCCCTCACGATGTCGTCCTGGCCTGTGGTCTGCCACCCACTTCTCCCACTCCACCACCCACACTGCTGTCACTGCAGCAGACTGTGTGACGACACCGCGTGACACCCGTCCTGTGCTTTCTTCCTCTTTACCTAGCCTGCCTCTTCTCATCTGGGGAACATTCCAGGGTCAGCAAGATACCCCGGAAAGAACTCAAGCTGTGGAATCAAAGGCCTGGGGTCCGGATCATGGCAGCATCTCAGAGCTGTGCCGCTTTGGGCATAACACTAAGTTCATTTCCTAGTCTCTACCATGGGATCCCAACGTCTACCCCAGGGAGGGGTGAGGAATAAAATGAAATAGTGCATGCAAAGCTCTAGTACACACTTCTCTCTATAGCTGAGGAAGGTGCCCAGAAACACTGGGCAGAAGCGTCACTCCCCGGTAAAGTGTTCTTCCTGCTACACTGAACAGCTCCTGTTTCCTGTCCCCGTAGAGCTGCCGCTACTAATACGCCGTTAGCGCCTGTGCCGCCTGTCACCGACTACACATCCAGTGTCCTCGACACACTGAGTGCTGTAAAGGAAAGGGCCTTTAAAAAAAAAAGAAAGATTTTCTTATTTTTAGAGAGAGAGAGCAATGAGCACGAGCAAGGGGAGGGGCAGAGGGAGAGAGAATCCTCAAGCAGACTCCCAGCCTGACTCAGGGCTCGATCCCATGACCCACAGGTCATAACCCAAGCCGAAACCAAGAGTCAAATGCTCAACCAACTGAGCCACCCAGGCGCCCCTAAAAGGGCCTCTTTTGAAAATCCTTATGATCCCAGCACGCAGCATGTGCCTGGCATACAAACCACTGGCTCACGTACTTCTGAATCAAAGTCACGCAGTCAACACGAAACATCTGCTGAATAAAGTTTACAATTTGCTTCACAGATACCACTTCTCAGTAAGCCTCACTGTTAATGTTTCTAGAATTCTCCAGAGTTAAAAACAACAGCAATAACCCCACCACCACCACACTTTTGGCATCATTTGGGACCTAAGAGAATCTGTTTCTCTCATAAATTATAGAATTTGGTCAAGTGTATGTTCCCTTTTCCCTTAAACCTTTTTCTTTTTTACCCTTAAACTCTTACTAATATGGATTTATAGTATTTGGAGTCCCTAAACCATGGGGATTCTCTGTAGAATGAGGTAAACATTGTTTATTCATATTATTAATGAAAGTGATTAGTGATCACTTTAGTGAAAGTGATAAAGTGATTCAAACATAAGAGCAAATTTTTGTCTTTAGTAGATTTCTGTGGAACCTGAGTGAAAAATACCTTATTTATAAAATCTCTTCCCCTTTGTCACTGTTTTATACATTTAATTTTCTTTTCCTAATTTTAATGTTTTCCAATTTTAACATTTTATCTTGAGTAATGACACAAATCATATTCTTGAGCAAATACGGTTATGTTTCTAAATCTTACATATTAAAAGGACATGTTCAAAGGAGTCCATCTAGACTATAGGGAAAAAAAATCTCAAAAACATACCAAATTCTACCCTAGGACTTTTTGAAGCTTAAAATCAGAAAAATAACACCTTTATCCTCGGCCTAGTACCGTGTGTTGTTTAATCCTTTCTTCATTTACCTGGTTCGTATAAAGGAGGCACATGCTTTCATCTGAGCCTCTAGCAACACTGCTTCTCTCTTTACTGCCATACAGTTTGGAATATTTTTCAGAGCTTTCTCATTCTTCCGGTTATTACCGCTGCTTGCTTCCACAGAAAACACAGAGCTCTCATGCAGTGTTTCAGGAAAACACAAAAGACAGTCTTTTCCTGAGTGTGGAAAGGAGGATTCGGCAGTTTTGTCACTGGAGGTGAAATCTTTCTGTTTCTGAGATGATGCACACAATGTTGACAGAGCTGGCCGCAGATTCAGGTAAGCCTCTGCCAATTTGCCCCAGTTCCAAGGATCAAAAGGATGCAAAGAAATTAGTTTCTGTAGGCAGAGAATTGTTCTCTCCAAGTTTGGCAGACTTGAACAAATAGCCAACTGGAGGTAGAGCACAGCGGTTAAATGGTCTGTGTTAGTTGCTTTCTTTTCCTAAGGAGAAAAAAAAAGTTAAAAAGCTTATTATTTTTTTAAGATTCTATTCTTAAGCAATCTCTATGCTCAATGCAGGGCCCGAACCCACAACCCTGAGATCAACACCTGTACCCCACCTACTCAGCTAGCCAGGTGCGCAAGAGTTAAAAACTTTAACCTGCAGAATGTTTTCCATGTAAAAACGGATATGCCTAAAAACCCAAGTTGTGTATGTTGGAAATGAGAGATATCTTTCAATAGCTACAAGTAGAGAAAACTGCTTGAAGCTGTAAACCTAGAGAAATACATACCACCTACCGAAATAACCACCAGACACTCCCAAACATCCTGTCATAACCGAAGCATAATTCATATGACAGCAGCCTGATGAAATTCAGCACCAGAATCATAAATGTCAGTTTATTTTCAAGTTTTAGTGTAATCTTTATTGTTTTAGCCAGACAGCTGAAAGACCCAAGCCAACTTTTCTTTACCCTGGGCTAATGGTTCATTTTAATATTCCAGGCTTTCTAAAAATCCAAATGGTAATTTCCTTGAGGATTCAAATGGACTCCATTTCCAAATTTGACTTGGCTTAGACATCTTAAACAGGATAGCCCTGAAGCTCTCAGTGCTTCATGCGGCATCATAATTGAATCCAAATGCCGTCCCTGGTAACCATTACCAAGGCCAATTATTTTTGGCCAGAAGGGGTTGCTTGGTTTCCTTCTGATCAGAAAATGCTTTTCAAGTCTCTTTAACCAGAGCCACCACCTCTTGCCTAACTTGCCATATGGCAAAAGCGCTGTGGGTTAGGGAAGACAAGGTTTCTTTTTCTACGTTAGTCTGTGGAGAGCAGATGGCCGACTAAAATTACCTTTCAGTTAATTTTAAGTCTAAAGAAAACCTGGCCTACTAATATCCAGACCAGGCTTCTGCACACAGCTACACTGGGCAGGAAGTACAAGTAAAACTCCCCAGTGTGCAGCCTGAAGAAACAGGCCAGCGAGTGAAAGCTTGGGGAATATTCTATCTATATATGAAGTGAGAATACAGAAAATAAAGCTCCGTTTGACCTATCTGGTGATACTGCACCTTCCCAGTGACAGAACAGATCTGGTTTTATTAATATTATTGTTCTGCACTCTGTCCTTCCTAACAGACCATTAGGTTCCAAAGGGTTTTGTTTTGTTTTTTTTTTTTTGTTTTACTTTTTAAAAGTCATTTATTTCAACCTCATTCAGTTCTGACATAAAATTCTATGAAGTTTTCCCTTCGGAAAACTTCTACAATTTTTTCTTTTTAAGTTCTGTTTTAATTCCAGTTAGCTAATACACAGTGCTGTTAGTTTCAGGAGCACAATAGAGTGATTCAACACTTCCGTACATCACCCTCTCCTGAACAAAAGTACACTCCCCTAATCCCCAGCACCTAGTTCACCCGTCCCCCCACCCTACTCTCCTCTCCTCTGGTAACCATCAGTTTGTTCTCTATTGTTAAGAATCTGCTTCTTGGGGCATCTGGGTGGCTCAGTGGGTTAAGTCTCTGCCTCTGGCTCAGGTCATGATCTCAGGGTCCTGGGATTGAGCCCCACATCAGGCTCTCTGCTCAGCGGGGAGCCTGCTTCCCCCTCTCTCTTTCTGCCTGCCTCTCTGCCTACTTGTGATCTTTCTCTCTGTCAAATAAATAAATAAAAATCTTAAAAAAAAAATCTGTTTCTTGCCTTTTCACTTCTCTCATTTTTTTCGCCCAAAGGTTTGTTTTTTTTTAAAATTCAATGCTGAATTCCTAGCAGAGAGCATAGCACCTTGGACATAACAGATGTTCAGGAACTAAGGAATACATCTTTATGTCCTTTATTTGGAAGGAGACTAGCACATACAGACTTTAGGAAATGCTACCTTCCTTCTACAACCAGGCTATAGTGTCTTATGATGTATAGTTAACATTTCATATTGAGAATGTATGTTGAGGTAGAGGCTGTTACATATAAACCATGATTTTGATGGGCAGGTTTTTACAGCATAAATAGTAAATAACTCTCTGGAAGTTAAATTCCATTTAAACGACTTTGTGAGATTTTCCAGAATAATGCAACTCCTTCTGAAATGCAATAATGATGACAAGAGTTAGTATTTATTAAATGCCAACATAAGCCAGGCCCTAGTCTACGCACTTTACTCATTTAATCCTCATGACAATCTTTTAGAGTAGATTCCATCATTACCCCCATTTTCATAGAAGAGGGAACTGAGTCACAACAGAGAAGTTAGAGAACTTGCCTGAAGTCACACAGCTCGTAAGTAGCAGAGCTACAGTCAGTCACACGGGAAGGCACAGGATGGAGGGTACTTTGGAAGGCCTGACGCATGTTAGCTGGCTTAGGGTTCTCCCTCACGTTGAACAGTGTGTGTGTAGGCTATGGACAGGAGTCTATCACCTTAGCACTGAACCCAGAATCGGGCACGTGGTGGGGCTGAAATCAGTGTTGGTAGAGTGCACACATTTAAAAGAGTCATTTACCATCGGAAGCGATGTCCTTAACCACAACTTATCACATGAGCATATCAGTTACGGTAAGATGTTTAATTATTTAAATAAGAAATAAAATATAAATAAGTTCTTTTTTTTTTTAAGATTTTACTTATTTATTTGACAGAGAGAGACACAGTGAGAGAGGGAACACAAGCAGGGGGAATGGGAGAGGGAGAAGCAGACTTCCTGCCGAGCAAGGAGCCTGACTCGGGGCTTGATCCCAGGACCCTAGCTAGGATCATGACCTGAGCCGAATGCAGAAGCTTAACGACTGAGCCACCCAGGTGCCCCATAAATAAGTTCTATTACAAAATTTTGTCCAAGAATCATTAAGAAGAGAGATGAATTAGAAGCTGTGAGCATAAAGTGTTCATATCCCCACAGGCACTCCCGGACGAGCTATTTTGTTCAGTGCTGTATACCGACCTGTCCCCTACAGAACACAAAAGGACAACAACTACCGAGACAAAAACAGAAATAGGCCACAGCTAATAACAAAAGAGAAAGGTCTGTACATAGGGAAGAAATTTAAAAAATAAAACAAAACACAGGGTACCAGGCAATGATAAACTACGCAAATCGGCGGGCTCCACTGAGATCATGTGAAGAGACCCAAAGAAAGGGGGAGACCCACTGGCCTACACTGCTGGTTCCTTCCCCAAAAGGGTGCCTAGAAGCCTGATGGACGGTTTTCAGTCCTGGCAGGGGAGCTGAAGGTCTTCTGACTGGTCCTTCCTCCTGTTTTATAACATCCCAAGCTCTGGACACCTGGCATCTGATGGGCAACAGATGTTTCTCTGAGCCACAGAAACAGACTTCCTCAGCTAGGAGGAAGCACAGGCATTCTCCAGACACTGACGCCGCTGCCACTACAGCACTGATGAGTAGGCCAGGCAGGGAGGAGCAGAGCGGGGACAGGCAAGGGATGCCAGGAAGAGGGAGGGGACAGGAGAGCATAGAACAGGAACGAAGGGCAGGTGCCTGATGCCTAGAAAAAGGTACCAAAAGGCCCAACGCTGCTGCTAATTTGCAGACCTGGAAGACTGAGAACAAACGATGTCAAATCCCACCAAGTTCACTGTGCCGTGGGCTTCCTGAACAAGGTAATCTCATCTTCCGGCTTAAGAAATAATGCACATTTATTAGAGGGGAAAAAAAGAAGAGCCAGACACAGCTGTTTTCCACATTCTAAAGACAATTTCCAAGGTTTCTTCTTACTGCAAGAAGCTGAGGTCCTGGGCAATGAACCCCACCGGCAAGTAAATTTAGGGATTTTTCTTAGTTAATGAGATGAAGGAGGACAGCTCAATGGCGTGCATTCTTCAGGCTGACCTCTGGTCAACCTGATCCACAGGGTTCAAGATCAGTGTCTGGGCGCCTCATTAATTCCCTCTGAGGAAGAAAACTGGTCACCTATAAACTAAGCCTGGTCAACTTAGACCAATCCTCATATAAACTTTACACACAGAAAAGCCAGAAGTAAATTAAAAATGCCTTCATCTGAAAAAAAAAACAAGCAGAATCTAGAATTGCAAATAACAGCTTTTCTTTATCCCTTAAAAAAGGGATTGTGCGAATTCCATTTAAGAATAAAAAAAGGCCGTTAAGCTTGGCTCAGTATGATATTTAGGATTTTTTTGGTAAAGTTCATTATAGAAATTTTGGAAAATAGAATCTAAAAAAAAATTAAAGAAAAAAATTACTGATAATCCTCCTACTCTGAACGTTTACTCCTAACAAGAGTAAAACCTTTTTTTTTTTTTTTACAAGATTTTCAGGTAATGGAAGAATTTTAAGAAAAAATATTACAAGAAAATGACTGTCTAGAGCTCCAAACTCTTTAATCATTAAAAGTTCTTACACCACTGACGATTTTCTACTTATCCAAAGCCACAGATTTTGCTGCTAGCAAGAAGTTTTGTTTTGTTTTAGAAAATAAATTATTCAATGATCCCAGGAAAGCAAAAGGAACACTTACCAAGCAATGGAACCACTTACCAAGTTTGTAGCAATCTCCAATGCTTCTGTGTGCCTTCCCAGCTGAGCCAGACACCGAGCCTGGCCTTCCTGGACATCCCTTTTCATGGCAAAATTCGTAGACGGCAATTTTTCAGAGATACTGGAATACTCTTGAAGTGCTTTCTGCCAATTATTTGTTAAACAAAGGAAATGAAGAGAAGGGATAAAAAGAGACAAATATATAGTAGAGAAAAGGATTCAGTTATAGGTATCATTTTTTTCTCGGCAGAGGCATTATTCTAACCGACTCCACAATGAACTATGGAAGGCCTGAGTATTTGTCAGTACCATTTTTCTAAAAGGTAGAAAGGAAATGGCTGGAAAATATAACCGCTACTACCACGGAAATTATCACCGTATGGTAGGAAGAGCATTTTGGAGCCAAACAGACCGGGGTTTGCATCCTGGTTTTGCCACAAACTTGCTATACAACCCTCCTTCTCTCATCAGCAAAATAACAGTAAGACTCCTGTGAAGAAGAAATGAAATTTTCTTTGTAAAGCAACCTGGTATCTACTTGTTCTTCCTTTTGCTTACACATTTCGGGGTGCTCTGCTCCTGTGACTCCATGAGGCATCTGTGTGCTAGAGGCTACCGCAGAATGGGGAGATATAGAACCTGGGGAAACAGACCTGCAAGGATCCCAAAAAGATCCCTACATTGTAGCCACAGGAAACAAAGTAAGTGATACAGAGCCATGGAGAAAAGGGAAGAAACTGGGGATTCTGAGATTATAAACACTTACCAGAGAAGATTAAATTCACCCTCACAAATAACACGTTCATAACTAATATGCTGTAACTGATAGCATTGTTTATAACTGATTACCTGTTTATAACTGATTATCTGTAACTGTTTATAACTGATTGCCAGTTTCAAGTAGGGTAAGCTTATATATGCTGAACTCTACCTGATACTCTTGCCGTCTGTAGGCGAGGTCCCCCTTGAATTTCTTCAGTGTTAGAGCTTCAACATCATCACCGCTCTCTGTTTCTTCATAAAACCACTAGAAATTGTGAAAATAGCACATCACAGAGAATTAACTCATACTTTTCCCCCTCATACTCAAGTGGAAGCAATTTCCCATACGTAACTGATGCAATCTCAAACACTGACCTACTTCTTTAGGATGAGACACAAAGGAAAACATCCAACAAGAAGAAAGTCAATTTTAGCGATGGCTCAGTTTCCATTAAAATCATCACAAGTAATAAACATACCAATAGTAAGAAACGTCTCAACTGAAAAAGCAGCTCAGGCCTATATGGTTCTACACAGAGCATTTCAAGATGGGGCCGTGGTGTCTGGGAAGCTGGATTTTAACTCGCACAGTTCCCACTGCTCCTTTAGACTGAGACAGGTTTCCCTGTAGAGACGTTTTCAGAGTGGTTAGAACAGGGATTGACAATTCATCATGAAAAGGACAAAGGAAAGAGGAATTACCTTTACTTATAACGCTTTTATGAAAATGTCGTAAAAGCAAAAGTAGAATCTAACCAAAGAGACTGAAATTAAGGCTGAAAGGAGGTTTCCATGCAATCAAACGCCAAAGACTTGCAGAAGAAAAGTTTGGGGCTCCTGGATGGCTCAGTGGGTTAAAGCCCCTGTCTTAGGCTCAGGTCATGATTCCAGGGTCCTGAGATGGAGCCCCCACCCCTCTGCTCAGCAGGGAGCCTGCTTCCCCACCCCCCTGCCTGCCTCTCTGCCTACTTGTGATCTCTGTCCGTCGAATAAATAAATAAAATCTTAAAAAAAAGAAAAGTTTGGGGAAATGCCCATCTGGAATATTTTATTCACTTTTCTACTGATAGAAAGGAAAGCGAGACTGGGATTTCTCCGTTAGTGAGTAAAGAACGTCAAGATGAGAAAACAGGTCTAACAAAAAGCAGTCTATGTGCCAGTTTTTCCAGCCTCAAAGTAGTAGCTCAACCTCCCTTTTACTCACAATAAAACACAGTGAGGCTGACTGTGGTCTGTCCCCAGGTAAATGCTATGAAAACGCCACTGTGTTTGTGGTGATTCCACAATCGCATCAAAATTGCTTGGTTCTATTTCTGCAAGTGTTGCCTGGGTATCATTTCCCTCCTATTATCTCAGTAAAATGGTTTCTCTCCTTCATCTGATCCATCACAGCGAAGAAAGCTGGTACCTGCTGTTTTTCTGTTGTCCCTGAAACACCGAGTAAGTCAAAAGTCTACATAATTTTCCTTCGTGCTCTACTGCTTGCCAGTCACAATGCCAATCCCAACAATAACCGCCCAAATGCAAATCTTCATCCAGTTTTCACGATCCCATGGGGAAATGATTAAGAAAAACTGACTTCCAGATGATTGTTTCTATTCTCCGACATAACCTGCAGGTCCGCAACCATGTAGACGGGGATGGCTCCCAATCCCCCTTTCTGGTAAGAGAAAGGAGGGAAGAACTGTGAGCAAGGTTGGAATGAAGAGGTGAGAGGCTGGACAACGCCGACCTCGGTCCCCCAGAGGATCTAAGCAGGGACAACAGAAATCTTCTGACCCAAGCTCCTGGTTTTACACTCACGGAAATCAACGCGATGTGAACAAGGCCTCTTTGAGTTTATGAGCAGCATCACACACCAAACAAATCCTAAAGACAAATGATTTTTGCATTTTACTTTGTAAGTGCACAACACATCACACCTGACCAAGTATCTCACCCATTTCACTCCACAATAACCCCGTGAGCCAGCAAATCTTTTTTTTTTCCCCAAATTACACATAAGACACTGACACTTTGATAAGGCAAGTGCTAAAGCGAAGGCTGCAATGCGGGCTCCTCTCTCGTAACCATGGCTTTTACTGCTGCATCACATGCCTTCCCACGTCCCTTCCTGTTCTCAGTGTACCTGAGCAACCATTACAGGTAACTCTGAAAGACCGTATGTGATGAGGAGGAAAGGTAAGTTAAATAAAACAAACATAATTCACCAATTACCGAGTACCTGACATCTTTAAGTACTTTTTTTTTTTTTTAACTTATTTATTTGACAGAGAGAGGGCACAAGCAGGGGGAGTGGCAGGCAGAGGGAGAAGCAGGCTCCCTGCTGAGCAGGGAGCTGAGGATCCTGGGATCAGGACCTCAGCGGATGGCAGCTGCCCAACGCACTGCGCCCCCTAAGTACAACGGTTTTAAGGAAAAATAAAGACAATACAGGTAGAGGAACTTGGCACGGTGCCTGAAACAGGTTAAGTTTCTAACACATAGTGCTGTAGTTCTTATATGTGAGATGAGATTTACATATATGCAGTAACACCAAGTAATATTCTACCAATTCAAACTATTCACTGTTCCTGTTATGAACAAAAACCGCCAGACACTGGAAGACATAAGGTTAAGCCCCCACTCTCCTGTGGTCATTTAGCACTCCGGGTCAAAGAGCTCTGCGTTACTGACAAGTGCTGTAATGCAAACTGAATGGAGGGGAGGCACTCAAAGACAAACACGTGGGCTTGGAAGGAGGAATCAGAAAAGACTTCCTGGAGGCGGCGCCGTTCGAGCTGCGCTCTAAGAAATGGATATAACTGAGCGATCTGACCGTGCTAGCGCGGGTGACGGGGGCTGGGAGAATTCACTGAGCAAGGGCAGGCCCGTGGGTGGGACGTCGCCTTTTGGGGAGCAGACAGGTTTTGGAAACTGGGCGGTGGCCGGATTTCTGGGGCCCCTGACCGCCCGGCTGCAGACTCAGTGAGGGCGCACGGAGCTACTGAAGATTTCAGGATAGGGAGCCTGGGGGACACCCGCCAAACGCCCTGTGCGAGTTAATGCCCACAGTTCGGAGCCCGGTGTGCCGGGCCTACCGGGTGATGCTCCGGAAACGCCCCCGCCACGTCGGGGAGGGCCCAAACATGGGAAGGGAGGCCTGCGGGGGCGCAGGGTCGGCCGGGCGAGGCGGCTGGCACCCGTACGGCGAAGACTGGGTTCCGTGGGCGGCGGCGCGGGAACAGGGCGCCAGAGGTGCTCCCCGCCCGGGACCCGCGGAGGCCGAGGCCAGGGGTTCAGAGACAGGCCAGCATGCCCCGCTCTCTCACCTGCGGCTCGCAGCGTTTGGCGCGGTAGGACGCCGGCGGTCCAGGCCGCCGCTCCGGCCTCTGTTCGAACACCGAGTCCTCGAACTCGCCGCCCAGCAACCAGCACCCGGTCTCCATGGCGCGCCCGCCGCCGGGGCACCGGGAGGGGGCGGTGCCTAGAGCAGGGCCCACGTGCGACCCGACGCGGAAAGGGCGGGGCCGCCAAGGCCGGAGCGCGGCATGCTGGGACTTGTAGTTTCGTGGAGGGGGGCCCAAACCTGGATTTGGCCCGCTGCTGGCTTGGAGTTGTGGTGTAACTTAGATTTTTATCTGACTCACAAACTTACCGCAGCCAGGGACAGAGAGTTTGACTGTTTTGTTTCAGGAGGTGGACAGAGAGATCGTTAACTGCATGCATCAAAAACACTGCCTCCAGGGTTGCTTTTTAAAACTCTTACGTGGCACTGGGTTAAGCACATTTTTTGCACTTTGTATCCTCTCCCAACAATTTATGAAAGGCACAGTGATTCCCACTTTGCAAATGAAGCTATTGGGGTTTAGAGAGAGGTTAAGTAACTTGCTTAGGATCAATTTTTACGTGGCTAAGAGCTGGGAAATACAGAAATCAATCATTAGTCCCCTCATCTCCGGAAAAGAGACGTCACCACCAATGACAAAGACCAGAGAACTCACACATTTATAGAGCGGAAGACAGAAATTTACTCTGGATGCTCCGCCAAAGACTATTAATTCTACCTGTAGAAAAACACCAAATTCCAGAAATCTAGAACTAACATTTACTAGAGTTCTTATACATTCAAGATATTCTTTGAGACTGGAACATTAAAATTCCTGACAAAAGGGGCGCCTGGGTGGCTCAGTGGTTTAAGCCGCTGCCTTTGGCTCAGGTCATGATCTCAGGGTCTTCGGATCGAGTCCCGCATCAGGCTCTCTGCTCGGCAAGGAGCCTGCTTCCCTCTCACTCTCTCTGCCTGCCTCTCTGCCTACTTGTGATCTCTCTCTGTCAAATAAATAAATAAATAATTTTTAAAAATTACTGACAAAATACAGGCCAATATTGCACAGCACATTACTGAGACATATTACACAGCAGATTTCCCCCGGCTTTCCTCCTATATTTCCTCACTCACCCGTTCCTTTTCCACCGTTTGTCTTACAAGTTTCTTTCTTTCTTTTTTTTTTTTTTAAGATTTTATTTATTTATTTGACAGACAGAGATCACAAGCAGGCAGAGAGGCAGGCAGAGAGAGAGGAGGAAGGCAGGCTCCCTGCTGAGCAGAGAGCCCAATGGGGGGCTCGATCCCAGGACTCTGGGATCATGACCTGAGCCGAAGGCAGACGCTTTAACCCACCGAGCCACCCAGGCGCCCCACAAGTTTCTTTCTTTAACCCAATCTTCTATCCCACAAACTCACCCTGGGAGAGCCTAATTCATTCCCCAAGATTTCAGAATCCATCTCTCTGCTGATCACTCCTCAAATCTAGAACCAACCCATACATCCAACAAGCTTGAGTGGAAGGCTTTGCCAGGACAGCCTGCAGACTTTAGCTACTGATGCATCCATCCATAGAAGCCAGCGTTGAGAGGGTAGGAGAGGGAGGGAGGAGGATTAGGGTGGGAGGAGGGGAGGAGGAGGGAGTGGAGGAGGAAGAGGAGAACGAAAAGTTTGTTTTCCAATCAGAGATGTAATCGTCCTAATTAGGAAAAATGCAGAAATTACAGAAAAATAGAAGAAAAGGAGGTATCCATAGTATCATCATCCAGAAGTAATGGAGTCTAAGGAGGGTAGAGATATTTGCCCTAATCCTAGTATGTCCTGTTCTAGCAGAAAAGGAAATTTAGCATAATGCTGAAAGGGCCTTAAGCACCAGATTTGTCTGGGTTCATGACCCTGGTTCAGTTATTCACTAGCCGTGAGACTCATTTTGTGAAATGGGCATTGATTAAAATAATGCACGTAAAGTGCCTGCCAGATACAAGTGAGTAATGTGTGTTCATTCAAACTTCCTGTTTCAGGTGCAAAGTAAGAACAAGCAAAGGCAAGCAGAGAGAACCTTTTTTCAGATTTTTCTTTTTAAAGGCTCTTTAGGAAAAAAAAAAAAGTTTCTTTTTCTTTTTTAGTTTTGGAATGCCCACTCTCCTGGGTCCTGTGCCCCCCACCTCCCACGCCCCACCCCACCGCAGCCTCCTCCTGGCCCAGCTATCTGAGGCAAGCATTCCGCAGCAGTGGTCAAGAAGACACAGAAGGACAGCTTATGAGTAAGAGAGAGAGAGTTCTTTGCCCTTTGAACTCAGGATTCCTGACCTCAGGGGGTTTCTAGCCTTTTTACCACTAAGGACCCTTTCAGTTATTTCCCCCCCAAAGTTGTGAAGGATTTGTGCACACGATAAAACTGCATTAATTAACTAATAACTACTTCATTTTCCTTTAAAAAATTGAATCCAAGGGGCGCCTGGGTGGCTCAGTGGGTTGAAGTCTCTGCCTTCCGCTCAGGTCATGGTCCCGGGGTCCTGGGATCAAGCCCCGCATCTGGCTCTCTGCTGGGCGGGGAGCCTGCTTCGCCCTCTCTCTGTCTCTGCCTGCCTCTCTGCCTACTTGTGATATCTGTCAAATAAATAAATAAAATCTTAAAAAAAAATTGAATCCAAGTCCTACATAACAGCCAATAAAAGCTTCTGCCCAGCCAGAGCCTACCAGCATTGCCTCAGTGTGTGTTAGGGTTTTAGTTGAAAACAAAAGGTAGCTGTTAGGGACCCCAGGGAGCCTGGGGGAAAGGTTAAACGTGATTAACATCCGGCCTTTGGCAATAATGAAAACAACTCAAAGGACCTTATCAGTATTGAGGACCTGGCGTTTGGATCCCAAGTTTTAAATCACTGCCTCATTTGATAGAGAGGCTTTAGGATAATGTCATTTTATTTTTTTAAGATTTTATTTATTTATTTGTCAAAGAGAGAGAGCACAAGCAGCGGGAGCTGCAGGCAGAGGGAGAAACAGACTTCCCCATGAGCAGGGAGCTGCAGGACTCAATCCCAGTGAGAGCATGACCTGAGCCAAAGGCAGACACTTAACCTGATGCTTAACCGACTGAGTCACCCAGGCGTCCCGCTAATGTCATTTTTTAAAAGAGAGGGGCACAGGTGTGCCTGGGGGGCTCAGTCGGTTAAGCGTCTGCCTTCAGCTCGGGTCATGATCCCAGGGTCCTGGGACTGAGCCCCATGTCAGGCTCCCTGCTCAGTTGGGAGCCTGCTTCTCCCTCTCCCACTCCCCTTGCTTGTGTTCCCTCTCTTGCTGTCTCTCTGTCTGCAAATAAGTAAATAAATAAATAATCTTTAAAAAGTAAATAAAAAGAGGCGAGCAAACCAATAAAAGACAAGGGTACTTTGTAACTATTAAATACAACTTACATACTTGGGAAAAACTATATGTTAGGCACTGTTAGGGAGTAAAAGGGAATTATTTTTTTTTAAGATTTTATTTATTCGAGAGAGAGAGAGAGACAAGCAGGGGCAGAGGGAGAGGGAGAAGCAGGCTTCCCAATGAGCAGGGAGCCTGATGCGGGGCTCAATCCCGGGATCCTGGGATCATGACCCAAGCTGAAAGCAGACACTTAACGACTGAACCTCCCAGGTGCCCTGTAAAAGGGAATTCTTTTTTTTTTTTTTAAGATTTTATTTATTTATTTGATAGAAGACACAGAGAGAGAGGGAACACAAGCAGGGGGGAGTGGGAGAGGGAGAAGCAGGCCTCCCGCAGAGCAGGAAGCTGATGTGGGGCTCAATCCCAACACCTTGGGATCATGATCTGAGCTGAAGGTAGCCACTTAACAATTGAGCCACCCAGGCGCCCCTGAAAGGGAATTCTACAAGTGTTTAAGATTGTGTCAATTGTGATAAAAATCTGTTTTTATAGATTTTTGTTTGTAAAAATCTGATGTTTGAGTGAGGGGTGTGATTGAATTCCCGACTGCAAGGTGACTGAATTCACCTCCTACAGGCAGCCCTCCTTCCTCTTTCCTCTAATTCTTCCATGTTTTTATCCATTGTGGCATTTATCACACTGTGGACTCTTGGAAATTAGAGATGGTGTCTTTCTCACTCTTGGAAACTCAGCCCTCAGACAGACCTTGACCCAGAGTGGCTCAATCAATGGTTGTTGAATGGACAGAAAGTAGCAGAAGGAGCAGACAGGAGCACTTCTCAATTCTAAGTCACACATTGAGGTCCTTTCTGAGAAGGAGGGGAGGAACCAACATTTATTGAGCATCTATTATGTAGTACGGTTGTGCTGTGGACACCCTATTAACTTCATTTTAACTAATTCTCACAATATCTCCTCCCGAATTAGTCATTATTATTTCCAGTTTTGCAGAGGAAATAGGATCTGAGAGGTAACTTGCCCAGGGTCCCAGGTAGTGAGTAAAAGCAAACAGACTAAACATCAACTTTATCTGACATCAAAGTCTATGTTCTTAACTATGCCCCAAAACCAAAATGGCAGGGTTTCATGAAGACACGGAGAACTAAATCTGAGGCTAGCTCTCCCTACCTCATGTTCTGGAGGCTTAGGGGCTCTCATTTCTTCTTTCTGTGTCTCTGCAGGATGGCTTTTTCTGCCTTACTGGCACAAATTCCAAGATGGCCTCTGACACCTGGGCAATTCAAGCATCCCGAAGAAAATGACAAGCATCACTCTTGTCTCCATTCCAGGTCATTGGCCAAGGGAGTCTACTGGACAAAGAGTGAGATGCCCTTGCCATTTCAAAGAGCTGAAGGCTGAAGGTTCTGGTGGTCTCCTGGTGGCTCAGGGGTGGCTGTGGAACAGGGAGGTGGCAGGAAGCCAAGTAGACATACATATGTGGTCTATGGAATTTGCAGTCACTGCGCCAGACAGAGTGCTGGGGTCTTTGCTTTGGCCTTGACTGGGAGCCCCTGAGTTAGACTCTAGTCTCCTGGGTACAACATTCCACAGCCCCAGGGGTGCTTCCAGCATACAAGACTGTTCTCACTATCCTTAGAAATTACAGATCTCCACACCCCTCCCAGTCTTGAGCCCTGCTCAATTTCTATTTCTGCCTCTCAAAGATACTCCCTTCCAGAACACCAAAATATTATCTTTGACCATAGGCTTTAACCAAAGGTGGAAAGACTGATTGTTTTCAAATTGGTTTTGTAATTATCCAGAAATCCAGACATTCTATGAAGCAAGAGGAAGTTTCATTCAGCCCTCAAAGATGGATGTCTGAGGTTACTACTTCCCTTCCTGGCCCAAGGGAGATGTTAGAGGTACTTTGAAACTCTGACACCTCACTAACTATACATTCCTCAGTCAGGCATTCAAAGCCATCTACAGTCTGTTACCAAACTAGCTCATACTGTCTTATTATTTGCTTTTGGGTTTTTTTGCTTGTTTTTTAGTGTTCTTGATTTATACCTTCATTGAGGTATAATTGACAAGTAACTGTACATATTTAAAACGAATTTTGACATAGGTATATATCTGGGAAACCTCCCTACCCCACTCAAGATGATGAACATAGCCATCACCTCTAAAGGTTTTATCCCTTCCCTACCTCATTTCTTTAACTGAAGCCTGCTCTGGCTCTTCAGATCAGCCAGGCTGATCCTCTCCAGAATGGGCCCCCCACATTGCTCCCACCCCCAACCCCCAAGTCCTTCCTTCATCTTGCAACCTTCCCTGACCTTACCAGGTCCCAGCTCACCATTTCCTTCATCAGCCCCTCCCAGAGCCCTCGAACCATAACCAAGTGGGATTTGTCTTAGGAATACAAGAGTGGTTCAACATAAAAAAATTAATATAATACATCATATTAATAGAATGAAGACGGGGAACCATACAATTATCTCAACTGAGGCCAAAAAACGCACTTGACAAAAATCCAACACCCTTTCATGATGAAACCTGTCAGAACACTAAGACTAGATGGGTGGCTCAGTGGGTTAAGCCTCTGCCTTTGGCTCAGGTCGTGATCTCAGGGTCCTGGGATTGAGCCCTGCATCGGGCTCTCTGCTCAGCAGGGAGCCTGCTTCCCCCCTCTCTCTCTGCCTGCCTCTCTGCCTATTCGTGATCCATGTCAAATAAATAAGATAAAATCTTAAAAAAAAAAAAAAAAGAACACTAAGACTAGAGCTTCCTCAACATAAGGGGCATTCATGAAAAACCTATAGAAAATATTTGATAGCAAAACTGAAGGCTTTCTTTTACGATCAGGAACAAGACAAGGATGCCCTCTTTCACCAGCATAATATTAGAAGTTCTAGCCAGAACAATTAGATGAGAAAAAGAATAATAGGTACCCAGATTGGAAAAGAGTAAAATACATCTATTTAAGGAGGACATGATCCTACATATAAAAAAAATCCTAAAAAATTCACAAGAAAACTACTAGAGCTAACAAATTAATTTGGCAAAACTGCAGGTTACAAAATCAAACAACAAAAATTAGTTGTTTCTATACACCAGCAATAAACAATCTGAAGAACAAATTAAGACAGAATTCCAGTAACAATAGCATCTAAAAGAATATCCATGAGTAAAATATAATCAAGGTGGTGAAAGACTTGTATGCTGAAAACTACAAAACTTGCTGAAAGACATTAAGACCTAAATAAATGAAAAGGCATTTTTTTAAAAGATTTTATTTATTTATTTGACAGACAGAGATCACAAGTAGGCAGAGAGACAGGCAGAGAGAGAGGAGGAAGCAGGCTCCCGGCTGGGCAGAGAGGCTGATGCAGGGCTCGATCCCAGGACCCTGGGATCATGACCTGAGCAGAAGGCAGAGGCTTTAACCCACTGAGCCACCCAGGTGCCCCTGAAAAGGCATTTTGTACTCATAGACAGGAACACTAAGTGTTGTTGAGATGTCAGCACTACGCAAAGCAATCTAAAGATTCAACATAATTGCTTCCATAGTTCATAATTCAAATTTCCTGTAACTTTTTCTTCAGAAATGGAAAAGCCAACCCTCAAATTTATATGGAACTGCAGGGAACCCCAAGGAAACAAAATGATCTGGAAAAAGAAGTTAAGGACTCATACTCCTGATTTGAAAACTTATCATAAACCTAAAATAATCAAAACAGTGTGGTGATGGCAAAAGGATAGATACATAGACCAAAGGAATGGAAGTGAGTCCAGAAGTAAACTTTCACATATACAGCAAACAGATTTTCGATTCAGTGAGAGAAAGATAGTTGCTTCAACAGATGGTGCTGGGAAAACCGGATTTCCACAAGCGAAAGAATGAAGCTGGACTTCTACCTCACACCATATACAAAAATTTACTCAAAATGCATTAATGATCTAAATATAAGAACTTTATATAACCATAAAGCTCTTAGAAGAAAATGTAGGGGTAAATCTTCATGATCTCGGATTTGCCAACAGATTTTTTTCTTATTAAGTAATCTCTAGGCCCAATATGGAGCTGGAACTCACAACCCAGAGATCAAGGGTCCATGCTCTACCAACTGAGCCAGCCAGGTACCCCCTGGCAATGGATTCTTAGATATGACATTAAAAACATGAGTAATTGGGGCATCTGGGTGGCTCAGTGGGTTAAGCCTCTGCCTTTGGCTCAGGTCATGATCTCAGGGTCCTGGGATCGAGCCCCGCATCAGGCTCTCTGCTCAGCAGGGAGCCTGCTTCCTCCTTTCTCTCTCTGCCTGTCTCTCTGCCTACTTGTGATCTCTGTCAAATAAATAAAATCTTTAAAAAAAAAATGAGTAACAACAACAATAACAAAAATAGGTAAATTGAACTTCAACACAACTGAAAATTGTTTTGTGCATTAAATAACCATATCAAGAAAATGAAGGGGCGCCTGGGTGGTTTAGTCGTTAAGTGTCTGCCTTCGGCTTGGGTCATGATCTCAGGGTCCTGGTGAGCCCCTCCTCTCTGGCTCCCTGCTCAGCGGGGAGTCTGCTTCTCCCTCTCCCACTCCCCCTGCTTGTGTTCCCTCTCTTGCTGTCTCTCTCTCTCTCTGTCAAATAAATAAATAAAATCTTTATTTAAAAAAAAAAAGAAAATGAAAATACAATATAGAAAAGGGAGAAAACATAGTCAATTCTCGTTCCCCTCAATAGTTATGTTCTATAAAGTCACCATGAACACTGAATTAGTGAATACTGAACACATGCTCCTAGGGTTAAGATCCTGGGAGCTTTTGATGATAACATTTTCATAAACTGATCAATATATAACCTGTTCTATGTGTTTTTGTTTAAAGATACCTTATTTAATACACACTGTTGATTGATTAACATTGAACTCTCAGCCAACAGCACTGTAACTCATGCCTGAAAGAAGCTTGTCCAACATGTGTTTTCTCCATAAGGCATCTCACAGCCTTTACGAACACTAGACAGCACTCCAGCACTACACTTGGGAGTCATTATTAAATAGCAAAATCACCAATAAAAGACACAAAAATACTTAAAAAGTGGCACTACCAGCTATAGAAAGGATGCTTTCTAGAATCTGAGAGCTGAAATAAGAGACAAAGCACTACTTTTTTTTTTTTTTTTACTTCATCTGGGAACATGCAGATTGGCAACTGAAATGTTTTGCCACCATTCACATGTGCGTAGATGAGCACAGAAGTGCCATGAATATTTATTTGGGGATTACAAATACATTTTAGTGAGTATTCAAATTTCTATAAACAGAATCTGTGGAAGATGAGAATTGACTGTATTTGCAAATCATATATCTGATAAAGGTGTCATATGAAATATACAAAGAACCCCTAAAACTCAACAACAAAAGGTGACCCAATTACAACTTGGCAAAAGACTTGAACACACACTTAACTTCTCCAAAGCAAATATACAAATGATCAGTAAGCAGATAAAAGATGCGGAACAGCATAAGTCATTAGGGAAAGGCAAATCAAAACCATGAGATACCATTTCATACCTATTAGGATAGTTCCAATAACACCTTTTAAAACTGAAAACAAAAGGCATTGGTGAGGGTACAGAGAAACTGGGTAATAGCAAAATGGATACAGACACCGTGGAAAGCATTTCATCACTGTGAAAAGTTTGATGGTTCCTCAAAAAATTAGAAATAGAGTTACTGTTTGATTCAGCAATTCCACTCCTAGATATATATATCAGAAAGAACTGAAAACAGAGACTCAAACAGATACTTAGATGCCCATGTTTACTGTAGCATTTTTCCAGCCAAAAGGTAAAAACAACCCAAGTGTCCATCACAGCAGCATAGATAAACAGAAGAATGGATAACAGAAGAATCAACAGAAGGATAAACAAAATGTACAAATGGGGTTGTTTAATCACTATATTGTATACCTGAAACTACTATAACACTGTGTGGCAACTACATTCAAACAAAACAAAAAACAAAAACAAAACACAGATACACTCTGGAATATTATTCAGCCATAAAAAGGGACAGGGGCACCTGGGTGGCTCAGTTGGTTAAGCATCCAACTCTTGATCTTGGCTCAGGTCTCGATCTCAGGGTTGTGAGTTCAAGCCCCACACTGGGCCCCACACTGAGCCCCATGCTGGGCATGAAGCCTACTTAAAAAAAAAAAAAAAAGAACAAAGTTCTGATATATACTACAACATGAGTGTATCCTGAAAACATGATAAATGTCAGGTATAAAAGGAAAAGTACTGTGTGATTCTACTTACTTGAAATATCAAGAATAGGCAACTTCATAGAAACAGAAAGTAGATTAAATGTTACCAGGGCAGGAGGGGGAAGGGAAAATGCAGAGTTATTGCTTAATGGCTATGGAGTTTCTATTCGGGATGATGAAAACGTTTTGGAAGTAGTGGTGATAGTTGCCCAACATTGTGACCATAATTAATGCCATTGAATCATACACCTAAAAACAGATATAGTAGCAAATTTTGTTGTGTTTTACCACATTTTTTTAAACTCAGTTAATAAAATGGAAAAAAAATCACTCAAAACTACTAATCACTGCTAACTTTTATTCTGTATTCAAGGACATAATCAACTGGGAGAAGAGGAGTTTTGCTCTGTCAAATAAATATATTTAAAAGCTAGCAAACATCAGAGCAGAATGAAGTGCCAAGTTTATAAAAGAGACAGAGGGGAAAATTATTACTAGTTATTTAGGGCTATACAAAGTTGACACATTGCAAGGGAAACATGATATAAATGTATTATTCAAAGCTGATTTCTAATACTTGACATTTCAAATTTGGAAATATGAAAATTGTCAAACAAAACTCAGACAACATTAGCAATGGTTTAAAAAAGGGAGCAATTTAATCATTATAATACAGAGTGCTTTAAGAAGTTTTTAAATGTGTAAAAGAAAGAACAGTTTAGTGCATTAAATTGTTACAGTCTTTACATTGCTTCTTCTTAAAAAAGTTAACAGTAGTATGAAAAAGCCACCCACAAAGCCAGCTGTCTGAGTGAAGAAATCAGCTACATTGCAGCATTTTGGAATTACTAATAAAGCTATAGTTAAAAAATAAAAAGTTTATAAAAATGAAAGCAGCATGCATATTCAAGGCTTTTTCATAACATTTCATTAGCTGACAAACATTTAGGTAAAAACAAGAGCTTAATATTATTCATTAAATTAGACAAAAGAAACTGGCCGAGCCCACTACATCCGGTCATTCAGAAAAACATTTTAAAATCCAGAGCTAATTAAACTGAACATTTTCTCTATGAAGAAAGCACATTTTGAAAAACAATCCTATAGTCACAAAAAAAGGGTCCTTCTCAACATGAATGAACAGCACCGGTCTTTACAAAGTTTATAAGTTAGTATGAACTTTCAGTCTCCTGGTATGGCAAGAGTTAACAGTTAACACTCCCATGATTCATAAGTGAAAAGCTAACCTTTAACTCATTATGATCAGATCAGAATTTTTTTCTCTCTTCACTGAAATTGCTACATAAAGTAGAATTTCCCTGAAAGACAATTCTCCAAAATTCTGATCTGATAACTGTACAAACATTTCTGATTTCTATATGATTGTAAGAAAACACTAAGTATATATTTACTACACGGTTCTTCTTCACATTTTTGGTAAAATATTTATTTCAGAGTTTCACCCTATCCAAATTCTTATGCCATTTTCATTTCCTTCTTCGGTATTGATTATCTTTAGTTTAATACAAAGCAAATTCAGCCTCTAATGAAAAAAATGAACAGAGTATTACAGAGTAATAGTGGTATCCATGAATGTGTTCAATTAAAGATCCAATCATTAAGGGCCACTGTTATCACAAAATTTTATGTTTCAACATGTGTCAATAGGCTGGTTTTTTGTCACTTACATTGAAATTGTGCAAGCCCATGCACAAATTTAAATCTTAGTGCAGGGCCTGATAAATAAGACATAGAAATAAATCAAGTTCTTCTTTTTCCTGTTTCTAACAATTTTTACTCTGTAAAATGTTTGGTCACTCAAAGCTATAAGCTTAATCACATATCAAAGAATACAGGCAGTAAGGCCCATCTCACTAGACATACAGTATTAAGCTGGACAAAATATGAGGACAAGTTCTAGTGGTCATTAAACCCCCTCAGAAAGTCTAAGAATCAGAACATCTCCATCGTATCAGAATAAAAATGTACTATATTAAAATTCGAATTTTTACAAGTTGTTTAATTAGTGTTCTATTTACATTGCAGAACTTCCGCCAAATGCAGTAGTTTAACTTTGGCACAACATTAAGTTCCATTTCTTTTGGGTATTGGATCCTATTTTTTGAGAATGTGTATCCCCCAAAATGTTTTCAGTGTCATCAAAGATTGGGCCCATTCACAGTAAATCAGACATCTTGCGTTGAAGAATTGATTCTCCTCCAACATTTTAGGCAGCTATAAAAGAAAACATAGTAAAATACTAAAATTTTAAAGAAAACCATATTTTTAATGTTTACCACTTTTGAAACAAAAATTATACAAATTAGCCATGAAAATACATCCTCTGTATTTGCTTATTAACACTGAGATCACTTGCTATATATATCTTACATAAAGCACTAGGGTTTGTGTGCAAGTCCTATGTATATGTTCTTCATATAGACATTTTCACCTATATGTAATAATTAATAAAAACAATTATTCATAGGAAGTATATATTTCACTGTCAGTTTTTGTAATACACAGACTGAAATCTAAAGGCTTTTGTATTTTATATACAAGTCTGGCTTGTGCAAAAGAGATATATGTATTTCACTTTTTGCAATAACTATTTTGGAAAAGTTTTGGTTACCTATTTTTGGTAAACTGAATCATATTTAAGTGAAGAAATAACTATTAAGAGGGAACGTATGGTGAATCCTTTTATAAGATGAAACATTTTGTTAAGCCAACAGTAACTTGCTAATTAATGTGTTTTATAATTTCAGACTTTTGAATATTTTAAAAGGCATGGCTGAATACGTGAAAGTGTATGTCTAACATATATGATACAATGTTTTAAAAACTGTGGCTTTGTATGATTTTTTTGTTCATAGTATCCGAAAGAGTATCAATATAGAACATGAGAATTATCCACACAAACTTAAAGTCAAAAATTGTACCAAAAATTTCCCGTTATTTTTAGACTGCAGCTCCCTGCAGAATCACTGCTGAGGTTACTACAACCACAGGGACAACTCACTACAGCAACACATTTGTTGATTTAATCTTGGCCGAGTGAGAATTCTTGTGTTTAGCAATAAAAAAAAAAAAATGCTTGTTAAAAATATTTTATGCATCTGGGTCAGGAGAAAGCCTGTCCTGAAAATTTCTGACATTAGGAAACAGAGGGCTGTACTTTAGGATAAAGCTGCACAAAACTTTAACTTTCTGTGACTTTCGTTACGCTCCATAACCCGCAGTGAGATTTACTCTAAAATAGGTGTATTTTTAGTTTCAGCTGTTTTTCTCCTTGAAAAAAAGTGTTAATGAAAAGAAAGTCTGGAAAAGGCATGGAAAGCCTGGAAAACTGCTAGACAATAAGAGAAGTGCCTGGTACATATTAAATTCTCTATAAATAATTGTTTAGCAAAATAAATAAAACCAGTGAGGAAGACATGGGGGAGTTAAGGAAATACTGTGCAGAATAACAGAGCATAAATTAGAAGATGGATAGGGATGCAAACAGCTACAGAAGTAAGTAAATATGCACATATGATCATGAGGATCTATGTTTCGTTTCCTTCTTTACTGTTCGAGAACACTGCAGTAGTTTTGATAATAAAATGCTTTTGAACTACTGATAGACGTAGACAAACATTTCATGAGAAGTGCATTATTCTCAATAGAGTATAGTTTTATTCTAGAACACTCCAAAACAGAGAGTAGAGAAGAATGGAACTATGCTTTTAAATTCCAAAAGCATTACGAATTGAAGTCCTAACTTTAAATAAGGTATCTGATTTGCAGCTACAGTGAAATTTTAATTAATTCAATCTATGAAAGAATTAAAATGTAAGGAACATGCCAAACCTTTCAGATTTAAAGCATATTTACTTGCGCTTTTATAGCAAGAGATACATTTTTAACCAAATACAGTGTTTCTGCTGGTAGCAGGTTTGTTTTCTATCAAAGAATGAAAAGACACTTTAGGCAACTGAGTTAATTTAATATCAAATCTGTTATTTACCTTTTGATCTCTAAGACAGAAATAATTTATATCACAGTTTTCAAAAACAGATGCCATCTAAGCAAATATGAATTTACACAGAGTCTAAAACAGACCTTTGGCTTTCAACAAAAAATTACTGAATAATTTTAACACATAAAGCATTTTAAACTCTAGTTAAAAACCTAATAGTTTGGGGGCAATACAATGAATAAAAAAAGATACCCATTTTTCACCTAGTTTCCTAAAACTGAGCAATCCTCGCCCCTGTGGTAAGTCTGTCCTTCGGTAACTTTTCCCCTTCTTTTTAGTTTTCGTTTTTGAATTCTTTCCTTAAATAGGCAAAAAATGAAGCTTTAGTGAAGGAGGGTTGCAAGCAATAGGTTTTAGTTACCTCTAGTATCCTTGAATTCCGCCCCCCCCCACCAGTCTCCCTTCTATGAGAATGGGTAACCTTCCCTTAAAACAAAGTGAAAAAACATTTTATTTAAAAAAAAGTAAATAATTAAAGCAGCATTAAATTCTACATAATAAATGTAATAGTTATAATAATCAGACCACACATAATAATCATGTCTCGTGGTCACAGTCAAGGTCCCTAGTCTTCTTATTAGCTAAAAGAAAAAAACCATTTTAGAAAAACTGTCAAAAGTAAAGGTGTCAGATACCAGGTGACTATTCTAAATGTATGTGGTTGATGAATATACACTCAGATTAAAAACTTACATTTCAGTCATCTGATTTAGAAAGCTTCCGCTTCACATGTCGTGGGGGTTCCCAAGTGTCACTATCATCTGTCTCTTCTTCGTCCTCTTCCTGATCATCAATAACTTCATCTTCCTCCTCATTTTCCTCAAATAATTCTATCCCTAACTCTGATCTCCTCTGTCTTTCTGCAAACCACTCTCTGACCTGCTCATAACCCATATGTGATTTGTTCACAAGTTCGTCAAGGTCTTGCTCATTAAGAAATTTGTGCTTCAGGTAATAATCCTTAAGTATTGCAGTTCCAGTTTTAAATTTTATGAGTGATGGTCCCCTGTCCCAGTTGTTCATTCTCTTGCTTCCTCTTGGCCGCCCACGTGGTCTTCCTCTTCCCCTTCCTTTGGGTCTCCCTCTCCCCCTTTTCCGAAGGGAAGACAGACCATTCATACTACTCGAATTGGCGCTTTGATAATAGTAGTACCATTTTAGGTTTCCATTCTTCCAAGCATAACGGGTGTCGCCAAACCAACTGACGATGTCTGTTCTAGCAAGCCCGCTTTCTTCAGCCAACTTGTCATACTCTTCGGGTGACGGCCACTGCGTTCGGACAAAAGCACTCTTCAGCATGTGTAACTGCTCGGGTGTTTTTTTACAGATCTTGCCTGTGCTCCCTGGCTTAGGTGCACCAGAGTCATCTCTGGGAGAAGTTTCTCCAGCTTCTTCTTTGGAACTACCTGCATTATTTTCATCCATTTCTACCTTCTCTTCCTTTAAAGCTTTTGATTTCTTCTTCTCTGTAAACCAAGCATCAATTTCCCTTCTGGTAAGTTTGGTTTGCGCTCTTAACCTATTTAATTCTTCATCGGTGAGTACGGAGCTGTTGAGAAAACTCGCCTGAAGGGCACGAAGCTGCTCTGTGGTCTTCTCTTTAAACTTCTGGGGGGTGAAGTCAGGAAAAGGATTCCAGGATTGTTTTGGCTGTGAAGTAACCACAGTGGGAGACTCCGTGGTTTCATCGCTGGAGTCTATAAGAATAGTGGTGGAGGAATCGTTGTTGAGATGTAAGCACTGATTACTCTTTGAATTTCTCTGGTTGTACCTTGTGTCACTAAACCATTTTTTAATCTCTCCTTTAGTCAGGCCTGTGATTTTCATAAGTCGGATGATTTCTGAATCGTGGGGAAACTGGTTTTTAAGGTAGCTGACTTTTAATTCGGCCAGTTGCTCTTTAGTCTTTTTGGCCCGAATGCCAAAGGAATCAGGGTTTGCCGCTGCGGTTTCATGTTTGATGAGCGGAGAAGGTGGGATGGCTGCTGTGGCTGGCTTTGTCTCTGCATTCGGCTGAGCAGCAGGTGCCTGACTTTTTTGTACATTTGTTTGACTTGGAACCCCTGCCACGGTCAAGGCTATAGGTGCTGTTACCGGCAAGGTGTTTGCTCCAGCTACTTGTGTAAGGACCAGACCTGGCTGACCGACTATTTGGCATGTCTGTAAAATGGATGGTAAACCATTACTCCCCGTGGAAATGTGTGTAGGAATAACAGTTATGGTCTGAGGTACAGTGTGTACTGTTCCATTGAATTGTTTTCTTCTGGCCTCCTCTACCTCCTCGGGAGTCCAGCTGACACCATGTTTTAGGCGTTGGGCTGAAAACCAGATCTTGATCTGTTCCTCTGTGTATTTTGCTTGAGCGGAAAGAACAGTAATTTCTGACATTGTTGGGTAAGGGAATTTGTTGTACGTGTTGAGCAAAAGGGGGTTGTTATCCAATGCAGCATTGTAGGTGGGAATGCTATTAACAGGGATTAAGACTTTGGGAATCAAACTGGAATTCTGCTGAGCTGATACAGCGGTTATCACCTGAGCTAACCCAGGAAGAACTGCTGCCGGGGTCACGAGCGTGCTGGCAGTATTCGGATGTATTCTGTTTACAATGGAAGTACTTGTATTCGATTCAGAAGCCGAAGAACTTGGGTTTTCCGAAGTTTCTTCACGGTCTGGTTTGATTTCATTCTCTTTGTCTTCGGGAACGTCCTCAGCTGAGTTGTGGTGAACTGTAATCCGTTTGTTCTCCACTTTATTTTTCATCATTTTCATGATCGGAGTTTTACTGATAGATATTCCGGAAGACGCAACTTCTGCAGGTTCAGCTTGCTCTGAATTCTCCTCTTTAACAAAACTACCATCAAAAGTCAGATCATTTATTGTCTGCTCAAAGATTGTCTGGTTATTTCGTTTCACCATAGTCAACTTAAAATTCTCTTCTCCTGGGTGATGTTTCAGATTATGCTCAGAAAGTGCATCATACCTTTTGGTAAGAAAATTGCATTCAACACAGACATAGGATGAATTTAGCACGACATTGGGATGTTCTGAATCCACATGGAAAGTAAACATATTTAGATCTGGGGTTTGAAAAGTACAATATTTACATTCATAGCCACCTTCAACTTTTTTATTTTGCTGATTGTCAGAGTCCACAGATTCATGAACTTCATCACTTGAGACGCTCTCTGCTCTGGTGTTTTCTACAGGTGTCAGTACAGGAGGGCCTTCATCCAAGTCTGATATCAACTCGAGGTCAGGATCCTGTTCACTGGCAAGGACCATGCAGGGGGTTGTGGATTTTCGCCTGCTTGCCATTCTGATGTTATGAGGAAAATCTCAGCGGTGATTAAAAAGCATTGAGGCTTAAAACTGTTCAGTATTCTTCATTTGAAAACAATGGCTTTTGGTTCTTCAAGTCCATTTTTGTGTTCAACAAATCTCATTAGCAGCTTTTTCATGGTGCAATCAAGTAAAGAGCTTATTCTTGGCAGATAAGATACTGTTGAACTGCTGAAATTTTTGAAGCCCAACTCCAAACACCTATATTAAAATAAAATTTAAAATGTTTTTAATGCATGATTTTGATCTTGTAAACAAACTGCAGTTATATTTCACTTACCTGAAGTTGTTGGATAGCTCAGTTATAAAGATCTAGAATAAGACCAGAACCAGGAAAAAAGTCCTCTAGGAGCAAAATACATGTCTCCAAGCCAAATCACTGAAGGTCACGTACTGTATTCATGGTCAGCCCCCAGGCCTGCTTACTTGGCTTTTCAGCCAGCCTTATATTGACAGGAAAGTGGGAGAAGGGTCGGCTTTGGCAAGCACACTATTATCATTGTGAAATGATAATGTGTTAACAAGGGAGGAAACTTAAAACTAAAAAAGGCAGTCACAGGTACTCAGAGACTACGGCCATTAAGTGTATATGCCCTCTTCCTCCTACTGGTCTGTTTTATCATTCCAGTAAGCATAGCCAAGTACGACAGGAGCAGCAAAGACGGATATGAATGATCAAAGTTTTAGAAACATTATTCTTAATTATTTTTCATGGTATTACCAAGATTTATAAAACATATCTGATCTTAACAGTCTCCTGACTTAAAGTTTCCCCAGTACTGGAAGAATGAAGCCCAAACTCCTCGAGCCACAAGCAGTTCTTTTCATACCTGCCCTCAACCTCAACTTCCTGCCATCTTTCTCCTGACTCTTATTTCTTATGCTTTGGGCACAGCAGACCCAGTTGCTGTTCCAGGGGCACACAATGAGGCTGTTCCCTGTGCCAGGAGCCTTGTTTGGGCATGCACTAGGATGATCTTTGTTTGCCCTATAGATCACGTCCTCCCTTTAACCTGGATCCGACCTCCTCCTCCTCAGTTCATCTTTTAGTCTAGTACTTACTGTATTGTGCCAGAGGAGTATTACATTTCTGTCCCACAGCCTATCCATACTCCTGGTCTCCTTACTATAGGTGAATCTCATTCTTCCAAGGACCTTTGTATCTTCAGTCTAATGCTCTTCTAGTTCAACTATCCTGGCAGACTTCTCATTCATTTCTGTATCCCCTCTGCATACAAAAAGCCTAGAATAAGGGACTCACTAAATATTTATTAACTTGAACTAGAATGAATAGGAAAACAGTCCTATGAAACTCAACATGCCCTGCCAAATTATGGAAAGAGCCCAAATGTCCATCAGCTGATGAATGGATAAAGAAGATATGGTATATATATACAATGGAATATTACTCAGCTGTCAAAGAGAATGAAATCTTGCCATCTGCAGCAATGTGGATGGAGCTAGAGCTATTACGCTAAGCGAAATAAGTCAGTCAGAGAAAGACAAATACCATATGATTTCACTCATATATGGAATTTAAGAAACAAAACAGATGAACATAGGGGACAGGGGGAAAAAAAGAGAGGGAAGCAAACCATAAGAACTCTTTTTTTTTTTTTTTAAGATTTTATCTATTTATTTGACAGAGATCACAAGTAGGCAGAGAGAGAAGGGGTAAGCAGGCTCCCGAGCCCAATGACCCTGGGATCATGACCTGAGCCAAAGGCAGAGGCTTTAACCCACTGGGCCACCCAGGTGCCCCCAAAACATAAGAACTCTTAACGATACTGAAGGTTGATGGAAGGAGGTGTGGGGCACATGGGCTGGAATGGGTGATGGGGATTAAGGAGGGCACTTGTTGCGATGAGCACTGGGTGTTGTATTTAAGTGATGAATCACTACATTCTATCCCTGAAACTAATATTACCATATACATTAACTATTTACATAAAAAAATTGAAATAAAGAAAAGAAACTCAATAAGCCCTGAGAGCATCACCACAGAGAACCATAGCTGAAATTCACAAGAATGACTGTGACTTATCAAGAAAGAGTCAATTATGCTCATATACACACATTTTAATAATTTTGCACCCAAATACTTATGCTACACCAGTGAAAGGTATTGTGCTTCTGAAGTCTAAACCAAAGGAAAATGAATTAAATGAATTAAATGAATTAATTAAATGAATTAAATGAGTTAAGTGGTTTATTCTCTATCACAAATTAGAACAATTTTCATTTATTTGTATAGTCCTTGTCCTAGCTGAACTGAGGAGAAAAAGTTTACTTCAAATATTATAAAGCAAAACCCAGTCTGTATGAGGAGATGTACTGACTTGAGGAAAAGGAGAAACATTTTTAGGAAACAGAACTGTCCAAAGACAGAGTGCCCTGCCTTTGAAAGGGGCAAGATCCTCCTCACTGGGATTATTTAAATATATACTATATATTCATTTGATGGATCCAAGCAACAGATGGGAAGTTGGCCTAAATGTCCCCCATTCCCCAGTTTCCCATATTATAAAGTAAAACGCATCAGATTAGTAATAAGAGTATCCTATTTTCAAAGAATCCCTGCTCACAAAGGTGTCATTTTCTGACCCGCCTCCCCGACCTGAAAAAAGCCTTTGATTTCTAAGGGGATATGAAGATATCACTGATATTTAAAACTATTTAAAACTAAGGGGATATGAAGATATCACTGATATTTAAAACTATTTCTTAACTGAGTATTTTACACTAAGCTAATGCCATCTCTCCCATTCAATTCAGTAGGATTTTAACTATTTCATTCAAGTGCTAGTGCAGCGGTTTGATCATTTCTTTGTCATTAGAAACAGGGAATTCCTCAAATAGCTTGAAGTAAGGAAGAGTAACAAATGAGCAGCACCCACATTTTTGGCAGTGAAGGAGAATTGTTGAAAGGCAGGGGAGTAAGCTATTTTATAACTGTTATTCTCCTAGAATCTCAGGTTATATTTAATTGGGAGTATACTATAGTTAGAAATCAAAGGTAGGTTTTTCTTTTTTTTCCTGAAACTACCTCTCCTTAGTGACGGTTTTCAAAACTTTTTGTTGTAAGCAGCAGAGCCCCTTCTTCAAACAAAATTCTATGAGAAGCCTTGGGGCAAAACAGATAAAAGAACAGCTGTCTGGCTGGAGAAGGAGAGAGGCTAAACTACTTCCTGATCCCATCCCATGGATCCTACAAAACCTACTTCTACCTTTGAAGGGTTCTGAGATGTGTCTGAAAGCCTGTGCCTTAAAAACTACTTTCAAGACAATGTATCAGTGTCACCAAAAATCCTTCTCAGTTTATCACTACTGAGACAGGAAATTTGAAAACTAACCTAAACTGAATTTAATGTGTCCTTCAGGTTGTTTCACTGTAGAAGGCAGGGCTTGGACACCCAGGGGTAGAAAAGAGTAGCCAGGACTAATAAGAGATACAGAAGAGAAACTTGAGGAGCTACGATCCCTTTATTATTTTGGTTCTCTAGGTCTTATGTTAAACTGCTTACTTTTCATTTTGTCTTGCTTAAAAATAGGAATTTGGTAAATTATTATTTTTATTTTTCTCCCTTATAGCTTACTAGCTCAGAAAGGTCAGTTCATAAGAACTTACGCAGATAGAAACAAATTTTAAAAGCTTAAATATTTTTTGCTGAAGTCATAAAAATTATAAAATATTCATAGGTTATTTTACAATCTAATGATGTATATGCACCATTGTGTGTTTTCCTTTGGAAGCACTGGTTTTGGAAATATAAACTTAAAACAAGCTACTTAAATGAAACTTTTTAAAAATAAGTCTTCAATAATGCAAAAGACTCAAATCTGATTATCTTGGTATTAAACACAGCCTCAAGCTCAGGTGACTTCTACACTCAAATACACAAAAAACACTCTGTCCACTTTACTTCTGAAACTGTTTACATTTACCTAACAAAACCAGACAGTCACTGTACTGTCTAACATATTTCCAAAGGGAGACTGAGAATTCCCAAAAGAACCTCAAGATTCGGGCCAGTGGCTCAGTTCTATTATAATGTATATAGTTCAAAAACAGACCAAAGCACAAACAAAAGCATCTTCAGGGTCCTGATTATATAAAGTCATGATCTGGGGGGGAAGCAGGGAACTCAGTACAAATACCCCATTTTTCTAACAGAAGAAACCCAGGCCCAGAGGAACACATTCACAGAGGCACTGTGATATAGGATCAAACCACAGTTTCTGGAGTCTCCTCTGTCACTCAGTGGTCCAGTGACTGTAAATGTTACTCAGTATTGACCTCAATTTTCTCACCTATAAAACCAGCGTTCTTCAATTCAACAAATTCACACAACTATTTGTTGACTGTCGACCCTGGGCCAGGCACTGTGTTAGGCACTACTGTGAGGCGATGACTGTAACAGATTGCCTCAGGTCTGTCAGGTACTGGCAGTTGAACAAGAAAAACAGGCAGTAAAATAGCTGTGATCAATGCAATGAGAGGAAGCATCAGGAACTCCAGGAGCACACTGCAGGAGGTTTCTAGAAAGGAAGCAGAACAAGTTGCCCTGGAGAAAATAAGAAGGGTGCTATCCACCTCAGAGGCTGATCAAATAAAAACGCTTCACACACTGTGATACACAGGAGATGCCTAATTAGTGTTATTTTCTAGTCTCTGAAAAAATCTTTTGGGAGATGAAGAAATACCACTTATCTAGTATTATTGCCTCTCTCTCTCTCAACTTAATCAGCTGACAAGGCACACAATTGAATGAAAAAGCAGAAAGGGTAAAAAGAATAAAAAAGTCTTTGGTGTAGGTCCAATTTATCTCCTTTTATCATTAAAGTGTAATGGGGCTGAGATAGGAAAATTGCCATACAGAAATCGCTATTAGCTGACAGGCATCTCATCCTCTACTTGAAGGTCAACTACAAGCAGAGCTCAAAATCAAAAGCTCAAAATTTGGGGAACCTGGCACTGTTTACCTGTAAAAAGGGGGTAGAGTTCAGTTACACAACTGACTTGCTAGCTAGCTAGGTGGCTTTGCAATTAAAACACTAAGTGAAGACTGACAATAAGATAAAAAGTTATGGGAGCGCTTGAGTGGCTCAGCCTATTAAGTGTCTGCCTTTGGCTTGGGTCATGATCCCAGGGTCCTGAGCAGGGAGCCTGTTTCTCCCCTGCCTGCTGCTCCCCCTGCTTGTGCTTGCTCTGTATCTTTCTAGCTCACTCTGTGTCAAATAAAGTCTTAAAAAGAAAAAGATTAAAAAATTATGCTCTAAATGCATCCAGCACTGTAAATATAATTATATTTGAAAGCTATTTCAGTTATCTTTTCAGTAGAAAAATGGAAACAAAACAAAACAAAACAAAAAAATCCAACCTGATCAACTAACTGTTATATGATCATTAAAAAATGGTAATCAAGAGTAATTAAAGAATATGGAAAAAAATATCTTCTCAGCCTTTCGGCTAAGATCAAGTGTAGGAATATGAAAGAATATTTACTCATTTACTGTTAAATTTAAAAAATCAGAACAAAATCTACATATTAATTATAAAATAACTATGGGAAAATATGTAGGCATATGGAAAAAAACTAGATGAGAATATAAAGAAATGAAATTTTCACACGAGATTATGGGTAAAATTTTTATGAGTGCTATTTACAAATTTTCTTTAATATTATTATAACATTGCTTTATTATAAAATACAACAAACAAATAATTTCAAGGCCTTAAAATTGCAAATACATATTCTGATGGTCATTTGGAGCTGGAAACAATATTTACTTTCTATTTTTAAGGCAAAAGCATGTGCTATATAAAGGTTTTTTTCAGGGGAAGCAGAAATCCCTGAGTATGTCAAACATTCAAGTGTATTCCACACGTTTTTGGGAGCTGCTCCATGGTCTGAGAAGTCAAACTAGTTCTATGAACCCTCAAGAGTACTCAGAATCTGCAGGGTATGGATCTAGGTCAAGCCAATTTCCATAGTTCTCTGCATCTTGGCTCTTCTCCTGAGGGTAGGATACCCCTTAAACAATTCATGATTCTTAATTCATCAAAATAATTACAACAAAGTTTCCCTACAGAAAAGCATTTCATGAAAGCAAAATTCATTTTATCACAATATAAAAATTAGGGACAATTCTAACAGCAGTTCTTATGTGAAAGAATGTCTACTTAGCTCTCTACTATAGATCTCTAGTGCCCAACACATGGCCTATCAAGGCCTCATTAATACTTGCAGGAAAAAGAAACCCTTAAAAATTGTGTATTATAATATTTTACTTCATTAAACACTCATTTATAGAGGAGTTATAAAGAACAGCTATTTACTTTATAGTAGATTACTTCCAATGGTAAAATCCTTACTAATAAAATTACCTTAGTCATTGGAATATTAAAACATCTTTATTTATTTTTTTTTTTTAGATTTTAAAAAAATTTATTTATTTGACAGACAGAGATCACAAGTAAGCAGAGAGTCAGGCAGAGAGAGAGGAGGAAGCAGGCTCCCCGCTGCGCAGAGAGCCCGATGCAGGACCCGATCCCAGGACCCCGAGACTATGACCTGAGCCGAAGGCAGAGGCTTTAACCCACTGAGCGACCCAGGCGCCCCTAAAACATCTTTATTTATAGAACATTCTATTTATTAAAATATAGCAATGAATATGCAACAAATATTTACCAACATCTCTAATTCTTTGGTAACAAATCAGCTTTATGTATGAGTAGTATATGTTTAAATTTGTGGACTGTTTAAGAATGAAACAAGGGAGATAAATTCATTCACAAAATTAGTCCTGCAGTGAAATTCAGGAGAAAAGTGTTCCTGTAAAAACAGCAAACGCAAATCTCCACTTAGAATCATTATTTTTCTGTTCCTGGAGAAAACTATACTCTAATGGTATTCTACATTTTTAAAGAGATTAAAAAAATAAGTTCTCAATGTAATACACTATAATAGTACATTGTTTCAAATTCTATGCTTAGGGCTACAAAAAGTCTAAAATTTTTTATAGTTAAGCAGAGCCATAACTATACTGAATTTCTTTTTTTTTTTTTTTTAAGATTTTATTTATTTATTTGACAGACAGAGATCACAAGTAGGCAGAGAGGCAGGCAGAGAGAGAGAGGAAGGGAAACAGGCTCCCTGCTGAGCAGAGAGCCCAATGCGAGGCTCCATCCCAGGACTCTGGGATCATGACCTGAGCCTAAGGCAGAGGCTTTAACCCACTGAGCCACCCAGGCGCCCCTATACTGAATTTCTATGCCTCTGTTTCTTTGCTGTCTTATACTTCAAATTAAATGCTTAACAGACAACAATTTGCCTCGTTAGCCACAAAAGCATATTATATTGGTAAGACTTTATGTGAATAAAAACAACTTTCATACAATCCTTAGTCAAATATGAACACAAAAAATAACTATAATTTTTAAGGATTATGTTAGTTTTGAGATGGTACCAGCTAAAAACTGTTCTCAGGGTAGCTAAAACATAAACTGAGAATCCTTTGGCATATGTATTCATACCTATACTGAGAATTCTTAGAACACTGTATTCTATATAGTTTCACTTCTTATTCTCTGAGTCAGAATTCTGTTTAACCTGAAAATACTTATTTTTATATGTTTGTATTCAAACTAAAAGTTACAAATCCACCAAAACCACAGAATGCATGAAATAATAATAGAAATAAATAACAGGGTCAAGTTAAAATAAAGAATATCCACCACGTTAAAGAAAAACAGTGTCTAAGAAGACGCTTTCTTTAATTAAAAAAAGGAAAACCATTTGGCCTTTATACACTTCAGGCCATTTTCAAAGCCAAAATGTAAAAATACTTAGAAACAATGGTCAAGTTTCTTAGAAAATTAAATGAGAAATGTGACAACCTAAATTTGTACCCACAGCAAATGTTTTTAAGAATCATGGTAGCCTAGAATCATTACCTAAGAGATAAATCTCAAGAAAACTGACAAAATGATCTCGAGACAATCAAAATTTGAGTATGAAGGTGTAAATAGACAGGAGTAAAATGTGATAAAAATGAAAGCATCGAAGAACTGTGGCCAAAATCATCTAATTTCAGAAGATCCTTTTGCTAATGCTAAACTAAGGCTTAAGGGTGTAGAAATTCTATCCTCTACCTATTTTTTTCCACCTGAGAAAGCCAACCTTAATACTGCTAAAGATTAAAAGAAGAATCCAAGTGGGACAGATTTCTCCTGACAAGCACCGACCATAGATTTGACGAGTGAAATGTCTTTCTGAAGTGTCTCTACAACACTAACATCCTGTTTTTCTGCCTTCAGCTGGCATGTAAGTAGGTATGTAAATCCTGAGAGTGATACATAAATAAGTACTATGATGAAATCCCCTGTCTTTGTTATTAAAGTTTGTAGTATTGTCCCAAAGTAATTTTTTGCTGGAAATAGTTTACCCCTACTTTTCTCAAGGAGGTATGTTAAAACTTTCACAGTCTTACACGAGAACGTTATTCTTGATTACAAGTGAGATTATCATTGAGAGGCTGAAAAATCATTTATCTGTTTGTTACCTTCCCTATTTATAAAATAATTGTTACATGTTTCACTCAAGATATCATCATTCAATTACTAAAAAATACTTGAAAGATAATTATGTCAGCTTGTAAGGACTCTTAACACTTTTTAAAAAAATGAAAGTTGAACCACCACATTAATAGCTATGGAATCTGGGGCTCCTCGATAGCTCAGTCCTTTAAGCGTCCAGCTGTTGGTTTCGGCTCAGGTCATGATCTCAGAGTGGTGGGATCAAGCCCCGGTTTGGGCTCCACACTCAGCGGGGAGTCTGCTTGAAGATTCTTTCCCTTTGCACCCACCCCCTGCCACTTGTGTGTGCACATGCATGAGAGAGAGTTCTTTCTCTCTCTCTCAAAAGACATAAATAAATCTTTTTTAAAAAAAATCTTTCCTAGTATGTTCTGGAATTATCTAAAATAACAATTGGACCAGGGATGCCTGGGTGGCTCAGTCGGTTAAGCGCTCTGCCTTCCGCTCAGGTCATGATCTCAGGGTTCTGGGATCAGTTCCCACAATGGGCTCCTTGCTCAGCGGGAAGCCTGCTTCTCCCTGCTCTGCCTGCCGCTCCCAATGCTTGTGCTCTCTCCCTCCCTCTCTGACAAACAGATAAATAAAAAGAAATAAAATAAAATAACAATTGGACTAAAGTGTAACTACTTCAACACTATAGCATGTGATCTAATGCTTCTTATAAAAGCCAATTTATGGCAGTTAACTAAAATACAAAATCATATGCTTAACCTAAAACAAAGTACTTAATCATCAATATCCTAATTTTTAGAATTATAATTAACTATTATTAGTAGACTATATATTGGAAACCTATTTTCAGGAATTGTTCTTTTAAGTCTTAAAGAATTTTTCTGGATACAGGTGAAAAAAAAAAACAGTAAAATTTCTAGATCAATTACCCCACAAAAGTTCTCTGCCTTCATGACCTTCATTTGTCTTCTTTACCACTGTTACCACAACACCAGTACAGTGCCTGACACAGAGTGTATTTCAGGAAATATTAATTGAAAAATCAATTATTAATAAACCTACAGATTTATCATGAATTGTGATGCTGTTTCCTTTGACATTAAAGCAACCAATACTCCTATATCTTTAAAGTTTAAAAGTATATTTCTTAACAAAGCATCAAGACTAAGTGCTGCTTTTTTAAGAAAAGCTTTTAAGACGTTAGCCAAACATAGTATCATGGGATCTAAAGTGAACATATTCAGAATCTGAGTTTCACCATACCCTATGAAACACATACCTGCCATAGCTTCTTCAGCATTCTGTTCTTTGATATGGAGGGTGTCCCTTCAAATTAGGTGTTTAGCTCAGGCCATCATTACCAACAGGTCTGAAGTACCTATCGGCCATATCCTAGAAAAAAAAAAAATCACTTTAATATCCTGGATATAATTCAGTCTTAGGTCTTTAAAGTTTATGTCTTGGCTTTTCAAAAGTAAAGTAATTTTGAAAAAAAAAAAGTAATTTCCTCATTAAATTGTAAAAGAATCATTTAAATGCCAGACCCAATATTAATAAAAAACACAAAATTTAAAAGACTCTCAAAAATTCTATTTATACTATATAAAACAACCAAATCCTATTTTCACTATTGTATTATTTTCAATAAAAATTATCAAAATGTGAATATATGCAGGCTGTAGTATAAAAGCTGAGATAAAGAAATTGGGAATTGTAAATATTAAGTACACAAAAAGTTATGAAAGACAACTTAGTTAAACTAAGAGGTGGGAGGAGATGTATGTTCCATATGTTTATACATAAACTCATTGATATCTGTATCCTAGTTTACAATGCATTAATTGGAATGGAGTGGATTATTAATGCTGGCAACAAGCCAATACAACTTAAAGAAACTGGTGGTACTCTACCCCAAAACATGTGGTATCTAGTAACCTATGTTTATTTCATTTTTGCAAGAAGGCTACTACCAAATGGCATTTCAATTGGTGTGTTGAGAAGCAGAGATTATACAAACAAACGAAAATCATTTTCCAAAAATTGAGATACATGTCCAAAAATGTTATGGCGTATTATTCAGAGTACTTAAACCAATTAGGAAAATTTAATGAAAACTACGATTGCTTCTCTTAGTAAATAACAGCAAATAGTGCTTTTGAAGGTTTGAAGCATTTTAGCTGTTGTTCTTTAAGTACTGAAAGTGTAAACCAAGTGAATAAATATTAAGGAAGATGATTTCTTCCAAATACCTTATCCTGTGATTCTGTCTGTTATTATATACATGTTCATGAAGAGGCTCTTAAGAAATAATGTAAATACCCCAAGCCTTTAGTAAAATACTTCTAGGTTAAGTTAAAGCTTGGGCTGAATGGCTACAGTATTTTCATGAAAAGGAAAAGAGCATTTTCCCAGTAGGCTCAGTGGAGCATCCTGTGATCTGCAGCCTGGGATTCTACCGTTTCATTTCCTGGTATCTCCTTGTTTGGAAACTCCTTTGCTATCCATCTACAGGATGTGGACTAGAAGAGAAGATAAGAAACAGCTGCCAAGGAGGGGGAGTTATTTTCCAAAATGAATTATTAATACTATAGGAAATTGGTAACCTATTTGAATCCATTCTTGAATCACACAGTAATTGCAAAATGTTTTACCGAACGAGAGTCTCTTGAGAAGAGCGGCTGAGACAAGTAAGGGCACAAGGCAACTAGAGGAGCAACAAATGAGCTCCTTGATACTTCTGGATGGAAAGCATACTTGCCTGATGTTATTTCAGCTCCTGATACTGGCACTATTTTAAAATACTTCTCTCTAACTGAAAGTATCTTTTTAAATTTTAAGATTAGAATGAACTTCAAAAATTAGAGAACTCATCTCAGCTATATACATTGCATAATAAAACAGATGAGTTGTTTTGGCAGAAGATGGACTGTAAATAAAGATGAGGAGCTTGGGCTTTGGAACCAGACTGCACGGATTCAAATCTCAGATCTGTCACTTACTAGCTCTGTGGTCTTTCACAAGTGACTTGCCCTGTCTATGTCATCGCCCCCTCATCTAAAATGGGGCACTACTACGATGTGTTTAAACTAACTCATGTAAAGTGTCTGGAATATTTTCTGGCACTAGTAAGCCCACAGTTAGATTTCCCTGACTTTTTTTTAAGGTATTTAAGTTATACAATGAAGGAAGTCTTCACATAAACTTTGTGCAAAATATTTTAAAGCTTTGGGCAACAATCAATAAATTTTACTTTCCATTTCATACCTTTGAATATATTAAGAAACACTAGAACAAGTTGGCTTTAACAGGTAGACATTAATCAATCATAATTTATACCCCCATCCCAATATACACATATTTCCTCTGACCTTAGCTTCAAGGAGAATCATTAATGTGCGACACATTTGAAAAGGTGCTTCATAGTACTAACGAAGTTCTGACATTAATCATCTTCTTGTAGTCATGAAGAGAAATTGTTCTCTTCTCACCATGCCCTCACTTTCAAATACAGTCCACGCCCAGCAAAGTTTTCTTTCTTTTTTTCTTTTTTTTTAAAGATTTTATTCATTTATTTGACAGAGAGAGACAGTGAGAGAGGGAACACAAGCAGGGAGATTGGGAGAGGGAGAAGCAGGCTCCCCGCTGAGCAGGGAGCCTGATGTGGGGCTCACATCTTGAGCCACAGGCAGAACTTGAGCCAAAGGCAGACACTTAACTGACTGAGCCACCCAGGCGCCCCTGCCCAGCAAAGTTTTAAACAAGCTTATTTTTGACAATATTTGAAGGTAAAAAGGAATAGACTTAGCATGGAAGAAAAACACAGTTATGAATGAAGTGCTTAGAAATATCAAAATCTGGGGCCCCTGGGTGGCTCAGTGGGTTAAGCCTCTGTCTTTGGCTCGGATCATGATCTCGGGGTCCTGGGATCGAACCCCACATTGGGCTCTCTGCTCAGTGGGGAGCTCCTTCCCCCACCCCTCTCTCTGCCTGCCTCTCTGCCTACTTGTGACCTCTCTCTCTCTCAGTCAAATAAATAAATAAAATCTTAAAAAGAAATCAAAATTTAAAAAAATCAAAATCTTTCTATCTCCTTTCATTCCTCCTAATAATCAAAAAAAGAGAAAGAAAGACCATCAGGAAGGGGGAAAAAAGAGTCAGAAATTCTATGGGAAATATGAAATCACTAAAATTTACCAAAAGCAAAATTCTTTTATTTAAAATAATATGTATATGTAAACTAATTTTTGATTTTTTTCAAAATAGGCTTTGAGAATACTATTTCTTAAAAAATCTAAATCTAAAAACTGAAAACAAAATCCTGCATAAAAATTTTGATACATTGGGTGCCTGGGTGGCTCAGTTGGTTGAGCGAGACAGACTCTTGGTCTGGGCTCAGGTCTTGATCTCGGGGTTGTGACTTTAAGCCCTGTGTTGGGCTCCACACTTAAGAAAGCCTACTTAAAAAAAAAAAAAAAGGTAAAAAATGTTGACTGTCTTGAATAAATGTCATTCTTAACCTGCTCATAAAAACTCCTTTTCCAAAGTATATCATCATATTTTTAGTTAGATCAAAGGTATAAAAGACCATCTTACTACCTCTTGAGTACATCATAGAACACTGATTGTATAAACTGCAAAGATTAAGTGTCCTTTAAGGTCAAAACCTGGCAGCTATAGAAACATTTACATAAATATTTACTGTAAAAATTAACTCTGTGGAATACAGATCTCCAACATGTAAACTCAAATGTATATCCTGATCAGTAATCTCAATCAGCAGCTTCAGCCATTCAAATTTTTTTATTCAAATTATACAACCACAAATATATCAGAGCAACAAGGATATAATAATATAAGATCAGTAATATTATGGAAACATTGGCTATTATTCAAAGGATAGCATCACAGTTTATTCCCCCTTCAATTAAATGTAATTTAAATTACTTTTGAGATTACATAGGATGATTTAGAAGGATTTTAAGTTAGAAGAAATTTAGAAGTAAAAGTGAATGTGTTACACTGGCCACAGTACAATAGATATTTCCAAACACCTCCCTAAATTAATGAATATGATATTAGATTAAAACCTAGGTTAGGCACTGGAGTTTTAACACTGCTAATATTTAAATAAGTAGAGTCTCTTGAGCCCAAATCCATGATGATGCAATGTACATAAAAAGGTTATTTCCTCAGCTACATTTATAACCATTTTAGTAATTTTAATAGTATTTCCATTTAAATATAAGCCATGATTTACAGCAAATTAAGTTCCAAATAACCCATTTCTGTGCCCAATTAACATTATAAGAAAGAAAATATAAATGCATGATAACATCACTTTTCAGTCTTAATGTAAAATATAATACAAAAGGGAGAAAATCTCCAACATGAACCACCTCACCTATGCTATTAAGTTCACTAATAAAATAACTAAAACTTTATTCACATTTAATGAAAAAAAAAAAAAACCTCACAAGTATCACCAAAGGTGAAATAATTGCTACATCATTCATGAACTGTCCTCCCAATCCAGTGAAATAATAAGCTCGCTATAAGCGAAAGACATCTACTATTAATGAGTACAAGCATAGCACAAGCACATTTATGTTTTCAGCCTTAGCATATTTTCAAACCATCTGGCATCAGTGCCACTCTGGTTCATCCAGCCTAATCTGTTCAGAATTGAATACAGAACTAGAGCTACATGCACTTTGGGGAAACCAAAGAATAGCTCATATGTATAATAATACTCCAAATGCGCGGCCCTCAACTAGTTTATACTTGAAATGTGTTTGAGAAGACATTTCCATGAAAGACATGAGAGCTCTTTTAAAAATACTAGAATGGTTCAAGAAATCTGTATGAATCATAGCTGTCATCAGGTACCCAAGTCTTACTTTCTTTTTTTTTTTTTTCTCATTTTAATCCTGATCATTAAATGAAGCATTTGAAGAGGTACTTCTACAAAAAGATTCACTAAGGGAAATGCTATCATTTCTATATTGAAACAACCCAAGACTTTACATTTTATTTTGCATAAAGATTAGTCAGCTTTGCCCTAAAATGCTTAGAGTAAGGGGAGACAGATTAAGAGGAAAAAATATTCATGAGGGCCCTTATACATCTTGTTAGTATTACTGGCTTTGGCAGCACCCACATTTCTTTTGCTTGAAATCAGGAGTCAGAATTGTTACTTAAGAAATTTTTAAAAATCTATATCCCTGTGAAAACCAATTCCCGTTCATCCTCACTGATGGAATAAAAACAAACGACTTTGTTTCTTTGGACAATTTTTCAGAAACGAAGATAATTCATGTAACACCATAAAGCACAAGTTAAAGCTTTCAGACAAAGACTGAAATACAATGACCAATACCAACAACTCTAAAGGTGCGGTTAGGTAGGGGGGTACACACATACACTGCAAACCCACCAACAGGCACTCTTCCTGGAGGGAAAGCTGCTGCTTCCTCCCTGGGAACCCTCTATCTCCCAGTCCTGTCATTCCCCCCTTTTCTGTTGTCCTCTTAACCTCCAAGGCAATCGCTTTTTCAAGTTACGTGGAATCCCAACCTAGTCCCATCACAAATTATCAGCTTTTTCTTTTTTCTTTTCTTTCCTTTTTTTTTTTTTTTTTTTTTTCCATTTCCCCTCCAGAAAGATTAGCTCCTTCTCATGCTTTTCTTCAGCTCTGCGGAGTGATGACAGAGGAGCGCTGTGGAATTCCCACTCTGCCCCATCTCTCCCCTGGATTCCTTCTCGATCCCCCTCTTTCTCCGCTTCCTACTTCCCCTGCCCTGAGTCTCTCATTGAAGCCAGGCCAGAGCTTGCTGCTCCGTTAATCTAAACTAAGGACATCAAGCGGAACCTTTTCTTTCTCCGGGGTTTTGCTCTTTCCTTACTGTTACCTACAGAGGGGAGAGGTGGAGGCAGATGCACGAAACAAAGAATTTCAAGTCCCTTTACCTAGAACTTCGGTGTGAATCCACAGGGAAAGGGCATCCGCCAGGGCGCTTCTTCGCTGCCGGGAGAGCCCGCTCCCTGGGCCGTCACACCTCCTTCCCAGCCCTCCATCCCCGCCACGAGTAGGAGAGTGCTCCCGTTAGGCCCCACGGCTCGGAGGAGTCCCCGGTCGGCCTCCCTTGTCTCCCTTCGGGAAGGGACGGACAACGTTTCCATTCTCTTTAATTAACTTCTAAGTCCCAGTCTTCCTCAAAACGCAATACAGTTCTTAAGGAGTCAATTCGGAGTCTTGCCCCGAAGTGGGGGAACGGCCTGGCCCCGAAATGGGTGCTTAGCCTTCTCTGCAGTGGGGTACAGACCCCACCCCCGGAAGGTTTCCCGGGGCGCCGACCCCAATGCCAATGCGTTCAGCTCTAGCAGGAGGATGTCTCCTTCCCGTCCGGGAGGCAGTCCCCACGAGGCCACGCGCCCCCTCAGGGCAGGCCTTCCGACCTCCTCCGGGACCCTCAGCATCGCTGGGCTCCTCCGTCCCTGCGGCGCCCCCCCTCCCCAAGCCCCGGAGGCCCCGTCTTCACTCCCCTCAACAGTCCCAAGTTGCTCAGTGCTCTTCCTAAGGACGGAGGCTGAGATTTTTCCCTCACGGAGTCCACCCCCAGCTCTTTCCACCGCCGCAGACACCCCGAAAGCGCGAAGGAGCCTCAGGGGCCCTCCCTCGGTGGCGACTCCCCGGTGCAGCCAGGCCGGGTCCCTCCCCCTCGGACGCCCCGCGCCGCGGCCGCCTCGCCACCCCGCCGCCGCCGGCGCGCGGAGTCCCCGGGGTCTCTGCCCTGGGGCCGCCCTCCTCCGGCCGGCCCGCGAGCCACTAGCCTGGCCCGGCCGCCGCGCCGCTCGCGGGCTCAGCGCTGCCGGTTCCCCCCCGCAGTCCCCGGGCGTCCCGGCCCACTCGTCCCGGAGCCGGCTCGCGCCGCTACCTGCAGGGGCCGCCGCGCCTCTCAGCGCCCCGCCGCCGCCATCTTGCATTTCAAACCGGCTGCACTTTTCAGGGAGTCAACTCTGACCTGTGAACCCTACACCCGGAACCGTTCGGCGGGCCGGCACACGGCCTCGGCAGCTCGGCGGGGCCCGCGGAGCGTGGAGGGTCGGGGGTGGGGGTGCGAGGCGAGGCGCGCTCCCCAGCGGCCGACCGGGGGCGGGGAGGGAGGGAAGGAGCCGGCCGAGGCGGGGCCCTCCCGCGCGCGCGCCGTCCGCGCGCCCCCACCCCGCTCCGCGCCAGGCTCTCCACTCCCGGACCCCGCTGCTCCCTTGGGGTTCGACCCGGGCCTCTACCCTCTGGATTGGCCCGCGACGAGGTAGGGAGCCGCCCCGCCCCTCTGTCAACAGAAGCCCCGCCCCGGCCCGCGATAGCCCCGCCCTCTGTCAGCAGAAGCCCCGCCTTCCCCAGGTCTGGAAGCGGCCCCGCCCGTTGCCGGAGGTAGCTCCGACAGCAGGCTCTTCTATACTCGGATCAATCCCCGCCTTCTGTCATTTGTGGCCCTGCCCTCCGGGCGCTCCGCCTTCCTAATGTCACCACGGGATCGCAAGAAACGCCCCTTGTCATCCTAAGCCCCACCCCTCGGTGGCAGTCCACCCGAGCCCCGCCCCTTCCTCCGAATCCCCGCCCACTGTCAAAAAAGCCCCGCCTCTCCGAGACCAGTCTGGATTCCAGCCCGAAGCCCCACCTTCTGTCAACCGCCGCCCCGCCTCTTCTCGCCTTCGGGTCTCTACTCCAACCCAAACCGCAGCTCCACCCGCTAACCCCGAAAGTTCAGTTCAGTCTCATTAAGAGCTGCCGTTGAAGATGGAGCCACCCTTTGCTCCCCGAAAGCCCTCCTTTCCCCCCTCGCGAGCCACTCTGCTCAAGGGCTTTCTTTTCAAGCCATGGTCTTCAAATTTGGACAGCTTCCATGGGAACTAGTCCCGCAGAGGGGCCCGCCAAGGACCCAGGCTTTGGGGAAAACAGACCGGCGTCACCGCCCCTCCTCACCCTCCGCTCACTTTCAAAATTATGAAACTCGCAAATCAAAGCGCAGAGAAATGTCTCACCCTCCAAGCACGGGTTCATGGGCCTGGACGCTGGACCCTCTGTGCTTTGACAGCAATGCTCCCCTGAGCTACGTTAATCCTAAAACGTGCGGTTGCTTAAAGTGAAAGCCTGATTGTTGAAATCCATGTACACCAGCTTCTGTATTTGTATGTTTCACCTTAGAATCCTAGAACTTGGGGAAGCAGAAGCAAGTCAAGCTTAACGATCCTATAAAGAGAGGTACTCAACCCTACCATACTAAACATCCCTCATTTACAACACAAATGTAACACCACCACTTTACTCTCCTGGAATTAAATTCACAGATAATGTAAACTACGCAAATGAGTTCAATAAACCAGTGTAATGTTATAAAGGTGGAAAAAGGGAAAGTCGTTTATTCTAAAATACTAATATCAATAAGAATAATAAAATGTTTTTCACTATGTAAATACTTTGGCCCCAGTATGAGAACTACAGAACAAAAACTGCCCCTACCAAATTTCAGGACGCCCCCTAGGGGGCAGTACTGTGCCCACTGAGACACCGCTTAGGACTTTCTCTGAGGAAATGGATTCTTTTGTTCATGCATTTATCAGCCAGGTTTTTGAGCACCACCGTTCGCCAGGCACTTTGGGAAATGCAAAGCTGATTCAGGCAATATTTCTGTCTTCAAGGAGGCTACAGTCGAGTAACCAAGTGAAAAATATGAGCATAAAAACATCAATCAAGGTGAGAGGGGAGAAGAGATCATGATGGAATCCAAAAAGAAATCCCTTTTAAGGGTATGGACTGATGAATGTAAATCTCATTCTCTCTCTGTCTTTTCCCTCTCCTTCCCTTCCTTTTTTCCTTCTTTTTCTCCTCTTCATCTTCTTTAGCACCAGTTTATAGAGTCGCCTCCTTCTCACTATAAGCTGTCTGCCTGGTTCACTGCCCAGTGCCAGCAGCCCAGAGTCCTCCCAGTTTAGGGCCATGCCCACAGGGCAATTCTGTCCAGGAAAACAACTTCAATAGCACAGTGCTTAGAACAGTGTCCTTGGCTGAATTGCTGCCAATTATTTGGTATCCTTGTACAAAGCAAGACTGTTATCACCCTTAAAAAAAAAAAAAAAAAACTGCTTGCAGACCCAAGCAATATGAATATATGTTTAGCATAGCAGATTGTGCTAGCCCACATAAATCTGTTTAGAGATCATGCTCACAGAGTAACTTGTTTTTATTAAAATAAACTCATTTGTAAAAATTGTAAATATGACTGATTTCAACAGCTGTGTGGCTCCAGAAGTAAGTTTTGCGCCATGGATTGGCACAATTAGAAGAGTCTAGATTTTTTATGCATATGTTTTGCAGTTTGTCATACACAGTCTGGTATGGCAAAACTTCAGTGCTGCTAGAGATGAAAAGTTGTCCAGCAGGTTTTTAAAAAGCACAGCACTTTAGCTATTCAGAGCTTCTTCCGTATTTGGAACAGTGAAAAAAAATATTTGTAGGAAATGAAGAGCTTTGAATCAAAAGTTCTAAGCTCTGGTGTCCTCTGAAGAGGAATAGGCTTCCAACAGGCCTTTTTTGTAGTAGTTCCTTCTGTTGTTATTTTTCCTTTTTCTACTTTTGGTGACAAAGTCTAAAAAACATGATACTGTGAAAACAGATCAGCCAAGAAGACGTCAAACGAAGACACTTTACACTTTTAATTAAAGGTAGGTGAACTCAAGAATTTAGCTGGAGTGAAATACGCCCACAGTTCTCTCCAATGGCTAGTTCCAAAGGTAAACAAAAACGTTCTGGCTGAAGCTGGTTCAGACTGAACAAACTTTCAAAGTCAGTTTAGGGTCAAGTCATTTCCTATTCCTCTGAATGCTTGCTTTGTGAAAATAGGAATGTTGTTGATAATAACAACAGTAAAAACAAGGTAATATTCTTAGTAATGCTCTCCCCAGTCCTCTCCTCCCCTGTTTCTACATCTAACATAAGATTATACATACAGGACTATGGGACTACAGATGCAAAACAAGAAAAACAGGAAAAACTGATTTCCCAGTATTTATTCAAGGAGTAACATGCTGATACACTTTTTTTTTTTAAATCATGACATCATCTGGGTTGGTTCAGTCCTTGCTATGTATTCTATTTTCACCAAAAAGTTAGTAGTTATGTCAGCACTACCTCTGGAAAAAAAAATGGTGCCAGTATTATCTTTTTTGACCTAAAATCTTAGGACATAAGTAACCCTAGAGGAACACCCAACTAAAAAGCAACTAAAAGTGAGAAGATGAAACGTTTCACTGTATTTCAAGGTCTTAGCAGAGGAGTCTAGGGCAGCGGCTCTTAAACGTTAATGTGTGTGAATATTACTGGGAACTTCGTTTAAGATGTAGATTCTCAGACTCTGCTCCTGGAAGAGTCTAATTCAGTAGGTCTGGGATGAGGCCATGAATCTGCCAGACAGCTGGTGACACTCAGGTAAGTGACCTGTAGGCTTCACTTTGAGAAATCGTGATCTAGAAAAATGCTTATAATTGAGGAAAAGTTGTTGCATTCTTGTAGAACTAAGGGTTACAAGCCATCAAAGGTCATTATCTCTGAGACATCCATTCCTACACCTGTCAGGTGGTTGGACATCAACACTGAAAGCGGAATCCTTCTTCAGTCTTCAAGAACTTTTAGACGCGTTGCAGACGTCCATCTTCCAGGAAAACCCACACGGCACACTAAACCCTGGGCCTTTTAGATATACTATCTCATTTTACCTTCCTGGTGTCTCTGCAAAGTAGTTGCTGTTGCTTGAAGGTAACATAATGAGAATGCCAAGGCTTGGAGAGGTTAAGCTGCTGGTCAGTTGCCCAGTTACCTACAAGGTAAGGGGTTTTGAACTCACTGTGACCAATTCTACAATCTAATGAAGATGCTACATGCACTCCTTGTTAGAAGGTGGGGAAGGTATTGCCTTAGCCCGGCTACAGTGTGCACAGGATTTGAGAGCATTCCCGGGTGTTGAAGTCAGACAGTGTTCCGTTCAAGTCCCAGATCTTTTGCATCAGCAGCTGTCGCTTCATCCCAAACCTATAAAACCTTGTGGCTTGAAAGCTCAAGCAGTTAATTTAGCTCATAAGTCTGTGGGTCAGCTGGGTGGTTCTGCTGATCTGGGCCAGGTTTGGTTGATCTTGGCTGGACTCACTCATGCACCGTGGTCAGCAGATGGGTCGTCCAGAGACTGCCTGGTCCAGGATAGATTCGTTCGTGTAGCTGGCAGTTGGCTGATGGTCAGTGGCTCATCTAGGTGCTGGCTCATGTAGGATGGCCTCGGTCATGGGCCACCTGTTTCTCATCTTCCAGTAGAATGTAGCCTGGACTCCTTTGCACGTCAAGCGTTCGAAGCCAATTGAGAGGCGGTGTTTAAGACTTCTTACGGCTAGCCTCAGAATGGATACACGGTCATTCCTGCCACATTCTACTAGTCATAGCAAGTCACAGGATTTGCCCAGATGCCACCTCTTTTATTATTATTTTTTAATTTTTACTAGTTTATTTGACAGAGAGAGATCACAAGTAGGCAGAGAGGCAGGCAGAGAGAGTGCGGGAAGCAGGCTCCCCGCTGAGCAGAGAGCCCAATGCGGTACTCGATCCCAGGACCTGAGATCATGACCTGAGCCGAAGGCAGAGGCTTAAACCGCTGAGACACCCAGGTGCCCCAGATGCCACCTCTTGATGGGAGCAGCTGCAAAGTCACACTTCAAAGGAGGAGGCTACAGGAAGGGTAAACGATTGTGGCCGCTTTTTGTAATCGACTTTCCACAATTAACTACATGACTCAAGGCAGGTTTCTTAACTTCTATTTCTACTCATCTTCAAAATGGAGATAATATTACAATTGTTACCTTAATTTTTCAGAAAATATTGGCCAAGATAATGCTGACGCTGCCCTCTAGGGTCTTCCTAGCCTGAAAGTCTTATGAATCTGCACGGCAGAGAGAGAGAGAGAGTAGGCGGATTTTTTTGGTGACCTCTTAGGGCAAGACGTTGGCCCTGATTTTCTCTGTTGATTTCATGCTGTTCCACTTAGTACTCATCAGGCTGTGGTACAGAAACCCATTCAAGATAGCTCAATAAAAGAAGCCAAAGCTACTGTTTGTTTTTCCACGTTCACGCCATCCTCTCCTCCCTTGACTCTCCTTTTAAGACTCCTCTAGAACATGCCCCAGCCAAGTGGCCTGAGCCCTGGAGTCTAATATGAGTGTTCAGCTTTGTTCATTAGAGCTAAATGGCCTGGTTCTCAGTGTCCCAATTCCAAAATCTACAGAGAGAATCTGCTTGGTCCGGCACATGTCTTCTTAAAAGGTCAGTTCAGTCTAATCCGCCATGGCGGGAGGGGTGGGCAGTCCTTGGGGGGGAAGGGGCAGCTTTATGTGGGCAACAGAGACTGTGAGCAAAAGTGGTTCCTTCAGGAGATGGCTCTGAACCAGCAGACACAATGATTCACATTTCCTGGACCCAGGCAGCCTTCTCTAATATTTTAAATTACCTTTCCATCAAACAGTCGAAGTACACAAGTTCAAGGACTCTATAAAAATCCATCTCCTTTCTGAATATCTCTAAATGAAGGGGACGTAGGTGGCTGTTTCTCCCACCCACTCACCAAAAACCCATCACACGCTTTCGCTGTAAGCCTATGTGTATTAGTTTGCTAGGGCTGCCATCACAAGTACCACAGACCACAAAGGACACTGTTGTGGCTTGCACAACAGAAATATATTTTTCTCACAGTTGCGGAGGCTACAGATCCAGAGGTCAAGGCAGGATTACTTCCTTCTGAGGGCTGTGAGAGAGATCTGTTCCAGGTTTCTCTCTTTGACTTGCGGATGGCTGTCTTCTTCCCGGGTCTTCACATCATCTTCCCTCTGTACTTTTCTGTGTTCACGTTCTTCTCTTATAAGGACAACAATCATATAGGACGAGGGGTCCACCCTAATGCCCTCATTTTACCTAATTCCCTCTGCACAGACCCTATCTCCAAATACAGTCACATTCTGACTAGGTTATAACTTCCAACACATGAGTTCTGAGGAAGACACAGTAATTCAGCCCATTTCAGCCTGTTCTTTCCATTGCAACACCCCTGTGCTTATCTACAGTTCTGCTTATCGGAATGCCCTTCAGTCCCTGAGAGCATCCAGTAACTACTGACTGACTCTTTTCATCTGTCCTTTATAAATAAGCCTTCTTTAAAACTCCAACTCTGTGAAAAAGCAGCCATACAGTGTACTTTTTAAAGGCACTTTTGAAAAAATTCTGTTATCAAACAGCATTTTGCTTATATACATTGCCTAAGAAAATGGTTCTCTACCTGGGGTAGACAGTAGAATCATCTGGTGCTTTTAAAAAACAGCCCCCTGGGGTGCCTGGGTGGCTCAGTGGGTTAAGCTGTACCTCCCTTATAATAAATGCCAATTAAAATTACAGTGAAAAATATATATATACACATATACATTTAAAACCACATTGAGGGGCGCCTGGGTGGCTCAGTGGGTTAAAGCCTCTGCCTCTGGCTCAGGTCATGATCTCAGGGTCCTGGGATTGAGCCCCACATCAGGCTCTCTGCTCAGCGGGGAGCCTGCTTCCCCCTCTCTCTTTCTGCCTGCCTCTCTGCCTACTTGTGATCTCTCTGTCAAATAAACAAATAAAATCTTAAAAAAAAAATTCGTTAAAAAACAGCCCCCTTCAACCATTCCTACCTCTAAAGATTCTGGTTATTTGGTTTAGGTTAGGATATAAGCACTGATTTTTTTTTTTTAAAGCTTACCAAATGATTCTAAAGTAAAGTGAGTGTTGAGAACCAGTGGCTTCAGATAAAACATAGAGGAGGAAAACAACTCTTATAAAAGCACCTCATCCTGCCAGGCCCTGAGCTAAGGTGCTTTGCTATGTAGTTTAATTTTTAAAACAATCCTATAAATATTAGTACTACATCCTCCATTTTCCCAGACAAGAAAACTGAGGCTCGAGAAGGTTGCCTTACTCAAGTCCCATGAGCTATAGAAGCAGAGGGTTTAAATGCTGGGTCGTAGAAGCCTGGCTAGAGCAGGAGGTTGGTCAGGCCTTTTCTATTGCAGAGACCATCAGCACAAAAAAAACAATTTTTGGCCACTTAAAAAAACAAACACACTGATCTGGGGGTGCCTGGATGGCTCAGTCAGCATCTGCCTTCAGCCCAGGTCATGATCTCAGGGTCCTGGAATCAAGCCCCGCATGGGGGCGGGGGTGTCCCTGCTCAGCAGGGAGTCTGCTTCTCCCTCTCCCTCTGCCCCTCCCCCCACTTGTGCACGCTCTCTCTCTCTAATAAATAAAAAATTAAAAAAAAAACAGATCTTACTTTCATACTGATTTTTCCATGGCAAGACTCAACCACCATCAAAGAAATATATTCTATTTGTCAGAACCAACAAGGTTATATTGCTGTAACAAATGCATGTAAAACTTGGTTTAACATGTCGTGATTTATTTCTCATTCATCAAGTTTCCTTATAGCTCTCAGTACCTCTCTGGGTCAGTTCCTACCAAACGGTTACTCGGGGTTCTAGGCTGCTCCCTCTTTCTGGCTATACCTTTTGGAATACTTGTCTTCTAGGTTGCTCAGGCGGGAGGTGGGAGAGGGTGGGTAGGAGATTTCTTTTTCTTTTTCTTTCTTTCTTTCTTTTTTTTTTTTTAAAGATTTTATTTATGCTGAGCAGAGATCCCGATGTGGGGCTCGATCCCAGGACCCTGGGATCATGACCTGAGCCGAAGGCAGAGACTTTAACCCACTGAGCCACCCAGGTGTCCCAGGTAGGAGATTTCTATGAGCTATCAAATATTTCGGTTTACAAGTGACACATGGCCCTTCTGCGTAGAGCTCTTTGATCAGCCCTGATCACAGGAAATGTGGGGGAGCATGAGGACGTTTTGGTGAGCAGCAAATGTGTCTGTGATGTTACCTTAACAAAAGGCATCTTTTTTTGGAGAACATGTTCAAGAAGATTGAAACCCATGTTTGACTCCACAGGCCTTCCTTCTCCATTCCACAGTGCAACCTACAATCCATTCTTCTGTAAAGGCAAGCCTAAATTCTTAATTGAGGTATGAGGCACTTTAGGTGTGTTAACATGTAATTTTACCATATTATACATTTCTTAGGGGGCAGAGATCATATCTCATTTTTCTCTCTTCTAATGCACACAGTAGGTCCTCAATAATAGTATGTATGTACACATATACGTAAATTCAGCAAATGTTAATTGGGCAAGACAGACATAGTCTCTGCCTTCATGACTACAATTAAAATATCCTAATAATAACATACTGGTTTTGTGTCTTATCACTAGTAATGTGCTTTATACCATTATCTCATTTTAATTATGAATGTCATAAATTAAAAATATAGACCAATTAGCTTGGGCTCCTCATTAATTTCTCAGCTGTTTTGTCAGATATTTTATTACCTACCTTCTTACACATTTCTTTCCTTCCTGTTTCATAGCTACGTGAGAGGTATGTCGTTTATAGCCGACAAGGTGATATAATGCTATGCTTATGTTATGCATGTTACACACCTCTTTTCTGATCATGCAGAGATAGGTAGGCTCTTAATAACTTTTTTGAGATATACTTGCCCAAAGACAGTTGACGGACAATATAAAAATATAAGAAATACATAATTTTTCAGTTTAGATACACAAGGGTTTTTTATTTTTGCCTGCCTTTAGATAGCTCACATTTCATAATTAAGAATTATAGCTTAGGGGTGCCTGGGTGGCTCAGTGGGTTAAAGCCTCTGCCTTTGGCTCAGGTCATAATCTCAGGGTCCTGGGATCGAGCCCCACATCAAGCTCTCTGCTTGCAGGGAACCTGCTTCCTTCACTCTCTGCCTGCCTCTCCGCCTACTTGTGATCTCTGTCAAATAAATAAATAAAATCTTTAAAAAAAAGAATTATGGCTTAAAAGCAACTTTAAAATTTTTATATTTTTATTACCAAAGGAATATAATCACTTTCAGAAACTTAAAAAACAAAAACAGAAGTAAGAACCCATCTACGGTTCCCCTAACCACTATTAGCATTTTGGTGTATTTCCAGATTAGCTATTTTTAGATAAAAGAAAATACGTTATCTTTGTTTTTTCTCCTGCAAGTTTATTTCATGTAAGAAATTAGAAAACTGTCATTTTGGATAGACATTTTCATTTAGCTAGTATTTTAGTGATTATTATTTCATGCAACAGCTGTGAGGTGAAGGTTCAGAAGAAACCAGGCAATTCGTTTGAGTGATGATGGTAAATTACATTTTCTCCCTAGTGGGGTGCGGAAGGAGACTTAGGAAAAATTTGCGGAAGACACAGAAGAGAGACATATGCTGTGGTCCTAAATATAAAACATGTAAATTGAATGAAAAAAATAATTACAGAACATAAGATTGGGGTAACTTATTTTTCTTCCTAAATAATTAAGGCAAAAGCTTGTGTCTTTTTTTAAGACCCTGATTTTCCTCAATGTTCACCACGGTAAATAGCTGCAATTAAGATTCATCACACGTAATCAGTTTCCAAATTATTTCATGAATACATTATCTACAGCAACAGGCCCCTCCTTTTCTCCCCCAAGTCAATCTTTAAGCAAGTTGAAGTTTCACAATGGTCTTTTAAACCAGTATTTGTAGCTCACAATGTCTGCATGTCCAGGGTGCCCATGTTTGGCACTCTTTGATCCAGTAACTGTTTTAGTCCCATATATTTTGAATGTTTAAATCACTTTGATTTGGCATGCGGTCTGAAGGTAGTGGTATTCCAAGAGCCCTCTCACTGCATGTTAAGTGCTGTTCTTTGACTCTCAGCCAGAGCTCGGATGTTGGCAGGGTTGACTGCTCAAATGTAGTGATTTCATTTCCAACCTTTGCATACTAAAATTACATAGCCCAAACATGAAGCTTCCAGATTTTTCCTCTTGAAAACAGAATAGAGACATAATTTAACATTGCTACAAAATAATTAAGACAATCTGTGAAATGGGAATGCATTTGAAAATTGTTAAGCTGTCACAATACCGAGGAAATTAATGCTGGTTTGTGAGGTTCAATACTAGCTGAGAAACAACAAAAAAAAAGTGTAGTTGTTTAGGGAGTTTCCTATTTTTCTACTTTTACTTTATAAAGGGAGTGTCATAGATTTAGTTCTCCCTAAGGTAGACCCTGAATAAAGGATGCAAGAGCAAGTGGTTATTTGGGATGTGGTGCCAAGAAGTACGGACGGGGGAGAGAAGCAAGACAGGGAAGGAAGCCACTAGTAGAGACTGCGGTTTCAAGATCTAGGGCCCAAGCCCAGTGGAGACAAAGGGTAGGGGCAAGGGAGCTCGGGTGTTATTATTCATCAGCCTCTCTGGTAGCTCTTCCCGGGGATGTTGTACTTTCTGTCACTCCCAGCCTACATCCAGCATGGCCCGTGAAGACACCTTCGGGGGGGTCACAGGTGTTGGCAGGAGGTTACCAATGGCACATACCAGAATGTTGAGTGCCAAGACCGTGTGAATAGGGCACCACAGCGTCTGGTTAGGGGAGGTGCTTAAATAGGTTTCAATCACACACACTTAATAGGGTCCTGCTTTTGCCACGTGTGTGTGAAATTGAGTAGATTACCTCATCTATCCATTTCATTTGTAAAATAAAAATAATACAGATTTTTACCTCCTAGGGTCTTTGTAAGGATTAAATCAGATACTGGGTATATACTACATACAACATGACAGTTCACCATATGTATCAAAGGATGGACCCAAACACAGATTAGAAATTATGTCAGTAAATTGACTTTGTATGACAGACAACTCTTGGGGTGCCTTCTGGTTTTGCCCTTCCTTGTAATGGTGATTTTAACAATGTCGGAATCATGTGGTCCTGGCCTCTGGCCATAGCAAGGGGGAATATCAAAACCAATTATTTGATGGGGGCACTTTGAAATCTGAGATGGAATTGGGGTGCCTGGGTGGCTCAGTCAGTTGAGCATCAGACTCCTGATTTTGGCTCAGGTCAGGATCTCAGGGTTATGGGATTGAGCCCCTCCGCCCTTTTCCTGGCTCTGCACTCAGCGGGGAGTCTGCTTCTCCCTCTGCTTCCACCCCTCCCCCTGTTCGTGTTCTCTCCCTTTCTAAAAAATAAGTAAGTCCTTAAAAAAATCAAATGGAATCAGTAAGCATGGTGTCTTTGTTGTGTTACATTAATTAATAACGACTATTTTAAGAACTCCTGCAAAAGCTTGGAGCAGCCATGATTCTCTCCACTGACTTTTGGTTGTTCTGACCATCCGTGAGGAAACTTAAAACATTTTAAAATTATGCCTTTTTGCTAAAGTTAGCCAGAGAGAATTTCTGTTCCTTGCAACCAAAACTATCTCAGCCAGTAAAATCAATCTGTTCTTGATTCAACACTTTGATCCTGCTCTCTCATCAACATTTATATATAAACATAATTTTAAAATACACATGAAACAGTTTAATTACATATAAATGATATATTCTCATGCATGACTATAACTTTTATTAAATATGCAATATTATCTTACATAGGTAAATGCTCCAGAGCTAGTGAAACACAAAAAATGAAAAACCCCACTGCCTTCCAGTCTCTCCACAGTCATTGTGCTGATGACCTAGAGCACCGGTTGCAAAGCTGAGATACAGGCCTTAGATGGGTTTCAGTTTCAGGAGGATGCCCACTCTGTGGACAATTAACTGTTAGCACACTGAAGTGAAAAATCTCTTTTCATTTTTTAAGATGTATTTATTCATTTGAGAGAAAGAGAGAGAGAGAGAGAGAGAGAACATGTGCAAGCGACTGGGGTAGGGGGTACAGAGAGAGAATGAGAGAGAATCCTCCAGCACGCTCCTCACCCAGTGCGGAGCCCAACGCGGGCTTGATCCCATGACCTTGAGATCATGACCTGAGCCCAAACCAAGAGTTGGGATGCTCAACCAACCGAGCCACCTAGGCGCCCCAAAAATCTGTTCTTTTACAGTCCTGGAGCTGTATAAATCTAAGAGAAGCAGCTTCTAAAACCATAATCAAGAAGATTTTGTATCTTTTTAAAACTTAGATGCTGTTAGCTACACCCTACTCTTTTTCTGAGGTATGAGCTTCCCTTCACTGTAACCCCCATGGGCCTCCATTTTCTGTCAACTTCAGATCTTCCTATTCTGTTCCTTATCTCCAGATTTCCTTTTCCATTGCCCTGGCATTTGGTCAACTGATATGTATTTAGTGTCAGCTGTGCACATTATGTAAGTGCTGGATCTATGATCAGAAAACAAAATAGGGGCGCCTGGTGGCTCAGTCAGTTAAGTGTCTGCCTTTGACTTGGGTCATGATCACAGGATCCTGGGATCGAGTCCTGCATCGGGTTCCATGCTCAGTAGGGAGTCTGCTTCTCCCTCTCCCTCTGCTGCTGCTGCTCTCTGTTAAATAAATAAATAAATATTAAAAAAATATATGTATACACATATAAAATCATAAAACAAAACAAATAGTTCCTGACCTAAAAAGCCTATATAATTTCATGGTGAGACAAATGTTTAGTAAACACTATAAAATATATAGTTACAAATTGCGAAAAATGTCATGTATGAATATTGGGGATTAAAAATGGAAGATTAAAATAGGAAATATCATTTACATTGAAGGGGCATCAGAAAACTTCTTTGAGATGAGACTTTTACGCTGAGAAATGGAGGATAGGAGTAGGAGTTAGACATGCAGTGGTGGAGGGAAGGGCATTCTAGACAAATAGAACAGCGTATGAAAAAGCCAGAGGTGGGGAAAAAATAACTGAAAAAAGGCTAAGAGTGGCTGGAGTGTTGTAGACCGAGAGTGGGGAGATGAAGCTGAGAGGTAGGCAGGAGCCATAAGGAACTGCGATGGGAAGCCCTAATGAGTAGGAGCAAATGATATCCCAGATCTAAGATCCTTAAAAGAATATTTGGACTCCTGAACGGAGAATGGGTGGTAGGGGCAAGAAGAGAAGGAGGGCCAACCAAGAAGCTCTTGCAGTAGCATCGTCACGTGATTATGAGTTGAGAGAGCTAGTGGAAGAAACAGAGAGAACTGAGAGGTATGTGGGAGGCAGAAAATCAGGACTTGGTGATGGATTGGAAGCTGAAGAAGGAAGCTTTAGGTTTCTGGCTTTAGCATTTGGATGGATGGTAGTGGCATTTTATTGATAGTGGGAATTCTGAAGGAACAGTGGATTTCAGGGAAAGATCAAGGTATGTTGCTAGTCTGTAGTTCAGGAAAGTGATTATGGACTGGAGATATGCACTTGGGAGTTGTTGAAATACAGGTAGTATTTAAAGCCTTAAGAGCCGGGAAGGAGTGTAGAGTGAGAAGAGAGCTGAGGACCAAGCTCTGGAGAACAATATGAAGGTCAAGGATAGAGAGAGGCCATCAAAAAGGCAAAAGGCAAAATAAATAAAAAAGCAGTCCTGGAATCTGGAGGGAAAACCGTATGAGTGTAGTGTTACAGCAGGCAGGAAAAGCAAAAACAAAAACTGTTTCAGGAAAGATGTACTTTGTGGCATGGGATGGTGCTGAGATGACAAAGAAGTCCATATGTGATTCAGTGAAATGGCAATCATTGGTCCCCTCAGCTAAGAGTAAAGTATTTTTGCAACCTGCTACGTATGCCCTGTTCCAAACGTGCCCTAACCCCGGACCAAAACCCAAAAGAAAGCAGAAACTATTCTTTTTGCTTTGAAACGTATAGCACTCCTCCAAGGCGAGAAATTCCTTCCCCTATAAAATCGATTCAGAACTCTTCTTTCCTTCCCCACCCTACTCTCATATGACAAACTTATTTCCTGAGGAAAACTCATCTCAAGGAAATAGGTTCTTCTCACCATCATTCCGTATAGACAATGACATCACCCCTCCAATTCTGAAGGCCAGAAATCCAAAATCAGGATCACCAGGCTCAAATCAAAGTGTTGGCAGGGCAGCATTCCTCTGAAGGAACGAGTGGAGAATCTGCTCCTTGCTTCTTCCAGCTGCTGGTGGTGGGCTGTCGGCATTTCTTTGGCTTGTGGCCGCATGATGCCAATCTTTGACTTGATGGTCACATCTTCTAAATTCTAAATTCTAAATCTTCTAAATTCTCCCTCTGTTCTCCCTTCCATAAAGATACATGATTGCATTTAAGGTTCAACACAAATAATCCAGGACAATCTTCACATCTCAAGATCCTTAATTACATCTAAAGACACCCTCTTTTTTGTTTCAGAGAAGGAAACATTTACAGATTCCAGGGATTAGGATGAAGATATCTTTTGGGTGGCTGCTTTTCACAAAAGTTATGTGACAAGCAGGGACTACAAAGGCTGTATTCCTTTCTGCCTCCTGGCATCCCTATATTACCTGAAAACCAAGTTATTTCCAACTGTATTCAACTCATCCCTAAAACTGACAACTTTTATTATTGTCAATATCCTCAAAAAAATCCCCTGGGAGTTCATCTTTTCAACTATGGAATTATCTTTAATGTGTGCCATATTACCAAATAAGGCCTAAGACTTCTTTTGCCTCTGAGAGCTTCTTCTAGACTCTCTTGCCTCTAGCCTGTCACTTTTCTAGACCATCTAAGAAAATCTTTGAAGTTCATTTGATCATGCCACCTGTGTACTCAAGGACTCACTGGCTCTATTTTTTTAGCTTTCACTTCCTATGAACAGCAAGTCCTGAGTAAGACCTTTCAAGACCTTAAGCATCGAAAATATTAATGTCCCCGATTCTTTATGTATCCTATATGCCTTCGCTAAGAATTGCATTCCGTTATCAATAGAGACCCACCTAACAGCAGTTTAAACAAGAAAGTATCTTTCAATTAAGAAGTCCAGATGTAGTTAAGCACTTGAATCACAATCCCCTGAAGTTATTATAAGCCAGGTTCTTTCTTTGCATACTTTTATGAAGTAGGACATGGGTTCCATCTTTAAGGTCACCTCATAGTCCAAGACAGCTTCTGGAGTTCCAGCCATTTTATATGTGTGTGTGTGTATATATATATATACACACACACACACACATACATATATATATGAAATACACACACACACACACACACACTAGGCAGCAGGTAAAAGAAAGCACAGAAAGATGGAAAGTGTTCTCACTCCCTTCCTTCTCAGCAGGTTTCCTAGAAATTGTGCATACTTCCCTTTGTATCTCCTGTGGTCTCATAGCCACATTTTGCTGCAGTGAAAGAAAATATAATTTTCCAGCAGGACAGGTTGCTCAGGGTATTGCTCTAAGGAATGAGAGAATGGATACTAGGAGGCCAACTGACTACCTTTGCCTCCATGTCCTAATACAGAGTGAGTTTTTAGCCCCACAATATCCTTTGGCAAGAAGTGGGACTCAATTGCAAAAAAATACTGTGTATGTGTGGTTGAGAGGGTAGTGGGGAGAAGACAAGTAACTCTGATATACCCTCAATTAATCCCACAGTGTATACCTATCAGGATCCCTGATAAAATCAGATTAAAAAAAAAAGGCAGAAGGGGGAACAGAAGAGCTTCCCCATGCTTATGAGTAGGCTGTGCACAGTGATCTTCCAGAGTACAGTACTGAGAGGGAAGGGAAAGCGATTTTACGGTGGAGAAACCAGAGAAACACTAGTTCTGCCAGGTGATCAAGGTCAGTCAGCAGCCATAAATCACATTGGTAGTACGCAACCTGACAGAACCACTTCAGTTCTGTCGTCTTCCTCCCCCAAACCCATAATCCCAGTCAAATCATGAGAAAAACAGACTAATTTCAACAGAGAGGTGGTCTTCCAAATACCTCAAAATTGTTAAGTCATCAAAAACAACCCTATTACTGAGTTACCTTTTGACAGTATTTATAAAAGAGAAAAGAGGGCTTTTCATTTTGATGAAGTCTTATTTATCTACTTTTCCTTTTGTTGCTAGCGTTTTTTTTTTTTTTTTGCCACATTTAAGAAATCATTGCCAAATTCAAAGTCAGAAAGATTTGTCCTTGTTTTCTTCTAAAGATTTTATAGTTTTAGCTCTTAAATTTAGGTCTTTGATCCATTTGTGTTCATTTTTGTATATGGTGTGAGGCAGAGGTCCAACCGCATTCTTTTGTGTGTGGCTAGCCAGCTTTCCCAGCACACCGTTTGTTGAAGACGCTGTTCTTTTCCCATTGAATGGTCTTGGACATTATTTTAGAAAATCAATTGACCATCGATTAATGAATTTATTTCTGGACTCTCAATTCTATTGATCTTGTATCTATCCTCTATGCCAATACAACACTGTTTTATTGATGTAACTTGTGTAACTTTTAGAATTGGGAAGTATGAGTCTACTAACTTTCTCTTCTTTTGCAGGATTGTTTTGGCTATTCAGGGTCCCTTGCAATTTCCATTATGCTACTGATTTTTCCAAATCTGCAAAAAAAAGCCACTGCGATTTTGATAGGTATTACATTGAATCCGCAGATTGCTTTGGTCGATATTACCATTGGGACAACATTAAGTCTTCTAATACATGAATACAGGATGTCTTTTCATTTCTTGAGGTCTTAATTTCATTCAGCAACACTTGGTACCATTAATGTACAAGTCTTAGACTTCCTTGGTTAAATTTACTCTAAGATGTTTTATTATCTTAGATGCTATTATAAAAGGAATTACTCTCTTAATTTTCTCTTTTTGGATTGTTCATTGCTATTGTACAGAAATACAATGGATTTTTATGCTGATCTTATATCCTGCCACGTTGTTGAATTTATTAGTTCTAACAGATATTTTGTGAATTCTCTAGGATTTTGTACACATAAAATCATGCCATTCATGAATAGCTTTACTTCATTCTTTCCAATTGGGATGCCTTTTATTTCTTTTTCTTGCCTTAAGTACTATAGACTGATTGCACTTTTAAGCAAAAAATGTTTTAACATTCTCGGCCTGCAATTTCAGCATGATTTTGAAAGTCTACATAGGAAATGTATACATACTACTTCCATGTCTCTAGACAGTACATCATCAAAAAAAAAAAAATAAAATAAAAAAATAAATAAATAAACAGTACATCATGAAAAGTATAGGAAGCACACTCGCCTTTGTAGCTAATGAACACATACATTATCAACATTCCAGTGTCAACAGCATTTTAAACTATGCACGGTAACAAAACAGATTTTGTATTTGTTTTGCATTGGGTTATCTTTAGGATATTTTAAAATAATGAAGAAATAGAAACAAGTTTGAGGGCACCTGGGTGGCTCAGTGAGTTAAGCCACTGCCTTCGGCTCCGGTCGTGATCTCAGGGTCCTGGGATTGAGGCCCGAATCGGGCTCTCTGCTCGGTGGGGAGCCTGCTTTCCCCCTCTCTATCTGCCTGCCTCTTTGCCTACTTGTGATCTCTCTGTCAAATAAATTTTTAAAATCTTAAAAAAAAAAAAAAAAGAAACAAGTTTGAGAAGCAATTCTCACCTTTAAAATTTATTACAGAAGCTGTACATACAAAATGAAACCCTAGTTACAAAAGATGTATCTGGAGTTATAATCTTCAATAAAAATGAGTATGTGTGTATACGTAAGTACAGAAATACACACTTCAAGGTTTTTCAGTACTCCATTGCTTTATGCATTATTTAAGAGGATATCTATTAATTAAGGTATCTAAATTACTAGGTTCTATAAGGCTTTAAATATAATATCCAGATAAACAACAACAAAAGGCAACTCAACTCTGAAATGGTGTTAGAATCCAGAATCTTTCATATGAGATCATTTTCTCCTATTCCCTTTGAAGGAAGTTTCCAACTATTTTACAAACTAATATTAGAATATCTCTGTGAAAAAACAAAACAACAGAATATGCATGGCAGTGAATGACTTTATTGCTTTAAGAAAGAAATGTATTTTTGGTATCATTAATACAAAATTTATAATATTTATATTTATATAATTATATATAAAAGCTATCTATAGAATATAACCTAAACACAAATTTAGAAAGATATAGTTTTCAAATATAAAACCTTTGTGCTATTAAAAAGATATTTAACAAAATAGTTATTAATACATTTGCTGCATGTATAATCACAAAAATAAACCAAAAAATATTTAAAATCTTTATTAACCCAAATTAGAATCATAAAAATTTTTATCTAAATTTTGACATTCAAGTACACAAGTTGTTCAGGGGCCTTCCCACAGATGACTTGAACCCTGGCTTTTAAGTAAATGGGGAGAGACAGCTAAAAGCAAATGGGAGATGGACACTGAAAAAAAGGACAAAAGGATGGCAAAGACACAAAGACACGATGCTTAAGTCAGTTTTTAGTCTGATAAAAGACAATATTTTTAGGAAGGAAAAACCTTAAAAGTGCTTAAAACAAAAAAATGTCAATGTCACTAATTACTCTTAAGTGCCATAAAACATCAGTTAGCAAAATAACTTTTATTAAGAGCTGGCCATACATTTCAACTACCAATACGCTACACAATTATTATTACTACAGTGCCTTGTTCAATCAAACTTCCAATATTTATCAGCTACAGCTGTAATATATCTTACACATGTACATAAATACCAGGAAAGCTTAAATATTTTTATTTACTATTTTAATCTTTTCCTTAAAGATGCAGGATTTCATCTTCCATCAGTTATACGGACATGACAAAGGTGACTTAAATAGCAACTGAATATAAAGAATATTCAATACCAGGACATCATGATCTGGAACAACTGAAGTTTTCTACCTCTTGCTCCATTTTCTGGATAAAGGGTAAAAAGGAAAAACAGTAACTTTCAGTATGAAAAAAGTTAAAGAAACATTACTCTATTGCTATTTTTTTTTTTACATCAACAACCTCAAGAATATTAACCCATGTATATATCTGAGAGTGAAAATAGAAATTTAGGTCAGTATTTATGACTATCACATAAACTGATATCACCAATGGGACTTCATTATTTAAATCCCTTTGAAATAAGTCTGAGATGCATTCATCTTAAGTTCAAATAGTTATAATCAAGGCACTGGTGTATTCCTAGATACTAATATTTTGTATTTATAGGTGTTAATATTACATACCTATTGTACCATGTCAGTTCCACAGTATACTTAGTAGGTATAATAATTACTATATATATACTAGTAGGTACATTAGTATAATACTATAGATACATAGTAAACATATTATAGATATGTTATACTACATTGTTACAGATATATTATACTATACTGTTATTATCCAATATCTATTTTTAAAAATTAGTATTAATGTCTACTACAAAGCAAGATTAAGTAAAGACACGTAGGTCTGTCTTAAGTCTATCCTGAAAAAGAGGTGTGTATCTTCATTAACACACACACAAAACAGAGATTTTTTCATAGTCTACTGATACGATAATTCCAATGTTTATTGAAGAAACACAAAATAGTGAAGTGCTAGATTTCAAAAAGTACAGAACTTAGTTGTATCTAGAAATAATCCATAGTCCATATATTAAAAAATGGTCTTTAAAAATTCTAATAATTTTATAATTTCTTATATAGATTACTTTACCTGGATAAGTGTTGTTTTGTCATAGTCCATGCGATGCTGATAAATACACTGGCTGATAACTGCATATAAATTTTCCAACTGAAAAACATTGTATTCTTGACTTTTTTTAACAACAGTCTTCAAAAGATTCTAAAAGAAAACATGAGTGTTTACACATGTGAAAGATAAATTCCACAAGATATTTTAATTTTGAAGATTTGGGCAATTTTTAGCATATAAACCAGAGAGAGGGCAGACCAATTATTTGATGAGACATGGTGACCTCTGATACTTAGCAGTAGCTAACTTAACCATCATCCTGTGGTCCTGGTCTCTGCCCTAGGTAACTTCCAACCTAAAGACTATAGCTGAGGAGGTAGCCAATCTCAATTTTAGCCATAAATCTCTAGAGACAAATTAAAATATAAGCTCAAACTAGATTAATAAGAAAAAAAGCAACATTTTTGCAGGGTATTTTATGGCAACACAAGTACATTATAATGTGAAACAAAGGAGATAGTACATAAATGATGAGCCACCTTATTACTCCTCTTTTTTTTTTAAGGACTTATTTATCTATTTTAGAGAAAGAGAGAGCGAGAGAGAGTGAATGAGTGAGTGAGGGGCACAAGGGGAGGAAGAGAGTCTTAAGTAGACTCGCTGCTGAATGCGGAGCCCAGTGTGGGGCTTGACGTGGGGCTCTATCTCAGGACCCGAAGATCATGTCCTAAGCCGAAACTCAGAGTGGGACACTTAGGAGGCTGTGCCACGCAGGCATCCCGGTTCTTTTTCTTACAGAAAGGGTCTTCCATCTGCTCAGTGTTTAAGGACTGAAATGGACTCACTAGCTTTCTGTGATTCCTTAAGTCTGGGCCTACAAGGATATGCCATTACCTCTCAGTTAACAAACAAACAAACAAACAAACAAACAAAAAAAAGCCATTATGATTGAATAAAAACCAGCTAAATGGTCACTGGTGATGGTCAAAAAACAATGCATATGGGCACTTGGGTGGCTCAGCTGGTTGAGCATCTGACTCCTGGTTTTGGCTCAGGTGAGGATCTCACAGACTGTGAGAAAGAGCCCCGTGATGGGCTCCGTGCTCAGTGGGGAGTCTGCCTGAGATTCTCTCCCTCTCCCCACCCATCATGCTTGCCCTCTGTCTCTAAAGAAATTAATTTAAAAAAATGTACAGGATCAGTAATGCAGATAAGCATGTTAAAAACCAGAATATCAACACATTAGACATCTCCAAACACTGCTTTTATGAAAATTATTCTATACCAAGTTCATCCTTTTATTAAAGATCATTATTTACTGCATGTCAGATTGATAAAATGTTCTATCCCAAGTTCATTTTTGGTGGGTTCTGTTATTAATCTGCACAATGAAAGCATTACAATTTCAATTTACATACTTTTAGTCGTTCATGGTCCACAACAAGTGAGGGTGTAGGCTGGGAAAGAATTGCCAAAGCCTTTTCAACACTGATGAGCTGCTGTTGTTCTACTTGGGAACGTCTGGCTCGAGTCATTCGCAGAACACACATTTCTAGAATGAAAAGTTTAGTAACTATTACATGGTTCACAGACATTATGTTTAAAATACACATTAGGCAGGACATATTTACTAAAACATAATCACCAACTCTGGTTTATTGGCTCTGCTGTAAGATTAAGATGCTACCACTTCTACTCTCAAAAAAAAAAAAAAAAAAAGAATTACTTTTCAAACGGAGTATTTCAAAGGATCCTCAGCAGGATCCTTTGCACTAAATTACTTTGGCACAACAGTTCTAGAATGTAAAAGCTGGAAGGGACCTCAGTAATCTAGGAGTTGCAAACTGCCATCAATAGGCCCAATCTGCCCTATGGGTAAAAAGTCTAATTAGAACACAACCATGCCCATTTTACATGTGTGTCAATGTGGCTTTTCTAACAGGGTTGAGTAGCTGGGACAGAGACTGTTATCACTAAATATTTACCATCTGTCCCTTTACAGAAAAAGTTTGCCTATCTCTGATCTAGAATAATTTACTTACTGATAGTAAGGAAAATGAAGCCGAGAGAGGAGAAGGGACTTTTTAAAAGATCAACGTACCTAATTATTATAAGAGCCAGAACAAGAACCCAAATCTGCTAATATGTAAACAAGTACCTGTCCCCCTTTAGTGTCCTTTAAAAAAAAATAATGATAGAAGAAAAATAAAACAATTCCGAACCCAAACAAAACATACTATATTACACAGCCAGAGGATTAAGATTTAAAATATCCACATTGAGGGGCGCCTGGGCGGCTCAGTGGGTTAAAGCCTCTGCCTTCGGTCAGGTCATGATCCCAGAGTCCTGGGATGGAGCCCCGCATTGGGCTCTCTGCCCAGCAGGGAGCCTGCTTCCTCCTCTCTCTCTGCCTGCCTCTCTGCCTACTTGTGATCTCTGTCTGTCAAATAAATAAATAAAATCTTAAAAAAAAATAAAAAGTAAAATAAAATAAAATATCCACATTGAAAAGGCTATACTTTATGTCTGTTCTGCTATGATTACTCAAACACACTAGAACTCATTTCAAGGAAGTCCTTGAAAAAGAAATGTCTATAATTATTAAGCCACTGAAAAAACACCAGTCTCATCAATACTTGTTTCTGACCAAAATAAATTTTTAACTGTTACTCTTCTTTTTGCTTTTTACTTGTTTGACTTTTCCAAAATCCAAACAAATCTACTGCTAAGGATCCAAGAAGATCCAGACAGAAGACAATTCTAAATGAAAACCTTTGGTGGAAGTATCATTAGAATAAATATAAATAATCTTGGACTTAACCTACAATAGAAATAGAGCAATGATGGGGGTGAGTAACATTTGTTCTGTATCACTCAGCCAGAATTACAAAAAACTGCTGATTTTGCTTAAAAAGAAGAGGCTATCCTTGCCAGTTTTTGAAAACTGTATAGCCAAGCACTTTGCTATATGCTCTAGATGGATTATTTTATTCAAGTTTCGAAATATTTCATTACCTGACCACTATCTACCCCAATTTTGCAGAAGAGAAAACTGATAGTGATTGGTCAAAACCTTGTCCAAGGTCACAAGTTACTAAGTAGAGGACTAGGGCTGAAATCCAGGTCTATTTGAAGCCACCTTGTGCTTTTAACGACAGTGATTTATAAGCTCTATAGTTATAAAGTAAGGAAATTGCTATTTTTCCTAATTAACAGCTGCATTCTGAAAGACAAGGAAAAGGAATAAACTGAGATGGTAATTAGTCATTTAAAAACTTTGAGTGAGCCTTTTTTTGTTTTGTTTTGAAGATTTATGTATTTATTTGAGAGAGAGAGAGAGAATATGAGTGGGAGGGGCAGAGGCAGAGAGAATCCCAAGCAGACTGAGCTGAGTGCAGAGCCACCTCACGAACCTGAGATTGCCACCTCGGGCTGAAACCAAGAGTCAGACACCCAACAGACTGTGCCACCCAGGTGCCCCAAAACATCTTTTAAAATTAAAATTAGTAAGTTGCTTAATTGAGAAAAGACTTACCTTTTGCTTCATTTTCATCAGAAATATCTATTATCTGAGAACCAGAAGCCTCTCCATTGCAAACAATTTTATCTTTCCTCACTTCTGTGCATGCTGTGGTCTTCCCAGATTCTTCAAGTTCGTTCTCAATACCACAAATACTTGAATTATTATTCCCCAATTCTATTTTGCTTTCAGAGGCATTTTGGTGTTTCTCATTTTCTTCTACTGAGGACTCTCCTGTGTTTCCAGTCTCATTGTGGTCTACACTTGTATCTTGATTTTCCTCTGTATCACTCTCAATTTTGTCATCTGTGACATTCTGGCTCTCATCTTTCACCTGTGAAATCCTCCTTCGTTTTGTTATGGTGCCCAAGTACCACTTCGACTTTTTACGGATTTTTCTCTTAAGCTGAGCTTCAAAGAATTTGAAGAAAAAGGATAAAAGAACATTGGACAATTGGACAATTTCCTAAGGTCTAAGCAAGTGTGTGTGGGGGGAAATACCTCCTGTGATATAAGAAGGTAGAGAATTTGAAACACTGCCGTAGTGTTTTTATGGCTGGAACACAGCAATAAGGGTAGCAAGTACTGTGAGAAGGCAGGTGATAACATGTGGCAATACTGTGTCATTCTAAGGAGTGTGGATTTTATCCAGAATAACTTTAAGGAGGGCGATAATATGAACTGACAACTCTATTACAACGATCCCTGTGGCGGGAGTATGAGGAATGAACTGGAGGAACGGCAAGACTAAAACTGGCCTACACTTGTGCAGGACCACGTAGTGGGGACTCTTCTAAGCTCTTTATGCATGTACGGACCCCCTGAAATTTCACTTTCACCTGGTCGGGTTTGCTACCATTATCAACATTGTTTCACAGATGAAGAAAATGAAGTTGAAACATTCCGCCTGGACCAGATACAGAGTAACTACACTGTAATATTCTGTTTGGGAGATTTCACCCACACTGTTGCATGTGCTCGCATTTGAGTCATTCTCACTGTCGTATAATAATCCATATTTCCCCATTCTATTGTTGATGAACAGCTGGGTTGGTCCCAGTTTGGGGCTATTATAAATACTGGTTCTAAGCATATTCTCATACATGTCTTTCAGTGAACATAATGTATGCAGTCCTGCTGGGTATACAGCTAGGGATGGACTGTTTTAAAGGAGACAATTTCCATGTGCTCAATTTCCATATATATCTATTTGCTCAAGGCTGATTTGACCAAGAGTATCTGGTAGTACAGGTCTCTTGCTCCTCTGCCCTTCTCATTCTCCCTTTCTCAGCTGCCAACTCCCATTTTATAAAAGAAGGGCTTAATCCACCAGTCTCAAACCACTTATCCCAGGATGGACAAGTATGCAATATGTAAGGTAATGTTCCAACCCCAGCAACACACACACACACACACACACAATTTTAAAAATTCTATTTAAAAGCATCTGAGATCTAACAAGACACTGAGGAGTTATGATACAGAATCTGGAAAAACAAATGAATAACTGAGAGTCTAAGTTGCTGAAGAGAGTTGGGGCATTCATAGGGCTTAAAAAACCAAAACTGGAATTAAGAGCCTGCCAAGGAAGGCAGGCCTTGGGAAAAACCATGGGCTCTGGGTTAGTACCCTCTGGAGTTATACCCTAAGAATAAGGAGGAAGAGGAAATAGACTAGAATTTATAGAAATGAAAATCAATTTCAAATCAGTCAATCCCCAGTTAGGTGATGGTGAACTGGGACTGCAAGTGGTGTATCATTATAAACCTGGCTTTATTTCAAGACTGCAAAGTTGCCTTAACATTAAGAAAATCAAGGTAATTTATTGCATCAATATAAATAGAGGAAACTAAGGAGAAAGTAAATGGCATCAGCAGAAAATAAAGGCTAGTTTCATTAAGTAAAAGCTAACCGAGGGCACTTACCAGGAGTACTGCAAGCCACAGGAGTACTGGTTGTCTTGAGTTTTTCATTCTGCTCTGCATCTGATCTTTTATCACCGGCAGAGGTGGAATTTTGCTTTGGCATCACATGATAGTAAGATGGGGCATACTTGGAGGAGCTACAACCTTAGAAATAGATACGGGATATCAAGTCAAATGTCCAGATTTCAAAATTATCTGAAGGGTTAATGTAAAGGACTCAATACACTACATCAGAAGCATCTTTTTTCTGATGCCACATCATTTTCCTACCTCTCTTCTTCCTAGACTCCTGAATTTCTTCACAAAGCTGCTCAAAGTCTTCATCAAGTTCTTCTTTAATTATTGCATAAGCAGTATCTCTTAAAGCACAGGCTCTATGCCTAATAAGACGATCTGAGAAATGAATAAAGAATTCAACTGTAAAATCGCTTTTAATAATTTACCAAAAATAAACTCAACATGTTGAGCTAAGATTATAGTCACTAAAATTCCTTTTTTACTTTTACCATGAATTGTGTTACTGGAATTGTATCATTCTGTTTTTACTGTTACTGTAATGTTCTGGACATCCGATTCAATATAGCAGACTAAACCTGAATGATTTTATTGCTCTGTCCTATCTAGCTCCCCTTGAAATATCATTAAAAAAAAAAACAACAATCAACAGCGAGACTATACAACAACATGATGACAACAAAAACAGCAAGGAAGGCTACTGGTGTCATTACTGAGCTAGAGATGTAAAGGAATTTTAGAAGCTAGGATGCTGTTGCACTGACAGAGAAACTAAACAGACAACAGAACAGCCACCTGATACAGGAAATACTGGAAACGCCCCTCTACTCAAGAGCCCAAGCACTGTGAACCCGAACATGCTTTGAGGCTGACGGCAGGTAATGGGTGAATGTAAAATTGCTTGAACAACTGGAGGCTGCAGGCTGCACTGTTCACCCAGCTTAGCACTGGCAGCAACAGCTGTCGTATCAGAAGGATTCTTCAGGGGATTTCGAACATGGCATTTGGGCCTGAAGAAAGTCTAAGCCCTGGTTCCCCAAGTGTGGCAGGCATCAGCGTCACGTGGAAACTTGTCAGAAATGTAAATTCTCACGTTCTACCCTACATCTACAGAATCAGACACAATGGGGATGGGGCCTTGTGAGCTGCGTCCTAACAGGCCTGTAAGGAGATACTGACTGCTGCTACAGGCACACCACTGGTCTCAAGTAATTTTAGATTGTCACATGAACAGAAGGAGACATGGCAGCAGCATGGCTGCTATGATACAGCCTCCAGCATAAATGCTTCCTTCTTTCTACAATTAAGGGGTGTTCTCAGGTTGGTAGCCTGCTTCCCAGTGTGAACCTACAAAACCCTGGGAAAAGCCTTTTCCTCTAGGGAAAAGCCTTGGGGAGGTGAGGGCAGAGGCCCGGGAACAGAACAGTGAGCTTTTCAATTGTCAAAGAAACTTTCAGTAGGTCCCTATGCTAATTGGTCTAATTTATAAACACTACCAACTAGAAAACAGAAAGCCAACGTACTCGGGGAAGGGAGTTAACACAGCAAACAAGACTATTAAAAGAATTATCCACTGAGACAGTTAAGGACACTATCCATAAAACAAAAATAGTAAGCTAGGAAAAAGAAATATTCTAAGAAATATTTTGGGGCTCCTGGGTGGCTCAGTGGGTTAAAGCCTCTGCCTTCAGCTCAGGTCATGATCCCAGAGTCCAGGGTTCAAGCCCTGCATTGGGCTCTCTGCTCAGCAGGGAGCCTGCTTCCCCCCAGCCCCTACCTGCCTCTCTGCCTACTTGTGATCTCTGTCAAATAAATAAACAAAATCTAAAAAAAGAAATATTTTAGAAATATTTTAATATTTTATTTATATTGACTATTATATATTAACATAGTTATAATAAGTATAAATATATTTGATATTTATTTATCAATATTTAATATTTTAAGAAATATTTTAAGAAAAATATTTTTGGATATGAATAAGTTTATATCAAATATAGTTGACTATATCATTAAATATTTGAACAAATAAATCATTAAAAATCCCTTACTTTATAAATTTTATTTTTTTAATAGATTGCATTGGTGAGGACAGAATAGGTATAGGTATAGAAAAGGTCTAAAAAGATATCCCCGGGGCGCCTTGGTGGCTCCGTGGGTTAAAGCCTCTGCCTTCAGCTCAGGTCATGATCTCAGAGTCCTGGGATAGAGCCCCGCATCGGGCTCTCTGCTCAGCGGAAAGCCTGCTTCCCCCTCTCTCTCTGCCTCTCTCTCTGCCTGCTTATGATCTCTCTCTGTCAAATAAATAAATAAAATCTTAAAAAAATAAATAAATAAATAAATAAATAAATAAATAAAAATAAAAAGATATCCCCAAACTTAACAGTGTCCACCTTTGGAGAGAGGAAATGAGGGACTTATGAAGTATAGATGACTTACAATATTATATTAGTTTCAAGTGTACAACACAGTGATTCGACATTTATACACATCATGAAGTGATCACCATAATAAATCTAGAGGGTTTAGTTTTTAAAATATTAGCAAGTTGGGGCGTCGGGGTGGCTCAGTGAAATGTCCAACTTGGTTCTGGCTCAGGTCATGATCTCATGGTCCCGAGATGGAGCCCCGCATCAAGCTCCATGCATCTCTTGAGACTCTGCCCTTCTCACTGCTCTCTCTAAAATAAATCTTAAAAAAGAAATTAGCCAAGTATTCTATACTTGCTAATTTATAAATATAATATATATAATTTATAAAATTATAATTTATAAAATTTATAAAAATCACAGTGGTCTTAACTAAGAAAATTCTTCTAAACCTTTTTTATTGCAGAGTGTTTCTTTTCCTCTTGGAGAAAGAGCACTGATAAACAAAGGAAAGAAGCGAAGTTGTTGTGCAATTTTGTGTCATTAGAAGGTAGGCCACGGAATTGTAAATACGGGTATTCTGTAATCAAAGAAACCTGCATTCAAATTCTGCCTCTGCCACTTCCTGGCAGTACAACCCTAAGTTTGTTTGTTTGTTTTTAAAGATTTCATTTACTTATTTGACAGAGATCACAAGCAGGCAGAGAGAGGAGGAGGAAGCAGGCTCCCTGCTAAGTAGAGAGCCCGATGCGGGGCTCCATCCCAGGACCCTGGGATCACAACCTGAGCCGAAGGCAGAAGCTTTAACCCACTGAGCCACCCAGGTACCCCCTGAGTAAGTTTTTTAACTTCATTTTCGTCAACTGTAAAATGAGAATAATGTTGTATTGAATGGCACTGTGAATGTAAAATATTTATAATATGTCACCTCGCTACATGTTAGCGGTCCCTGTTCCACACCCCCCCGCCCCGGGGGGAAAAATCCACTAATGCTCACCTCCAGGATCTCTATCTGGATTGTATTCTAAAGCATTACTACAGATTAGATCAATATCACTCAAATAGTCTTTCACAGTCAGATACTTGTGGAGATCAATTTTACTGATTACAGATGAAAGGTCCATTGGTTGCTTTATCACAGTGACATAATCAGGAACCTAAAATTCAAGCAAATGACCAAATCACTAAGTTAACTCTGAACATAAAAAAACATCTGAGTCCAGTTGCTCTGCCAGGCAATACAGGGCAGAGAGAACAAATACATAAGAAATAACAATAATGTATTAATATGAAACCTTTGACTCTATTTAAAGCTGGATTTGCTTTGTATTTACTTCCGTTCTTGGGCACTTATATCTCCAGTAATATCTTATTCCTCTTTCCTTATCCAAATGCCACCCATCCTTCAATGTCAACTTAAGACTTCAGCTTCACTCTCTAGCTCACTCCAAACCGTGTAGGTCACAATAATATTATGTAGCATTAAGTCGATCTTAAATCACGTCTAGAATGTTTGGGTTGGCAGACAAAGTTAACTGACTACTCTTTAGAGGAAAGAAAAACGCATTACACATAGCTTTGAAGCCTCCACATGGTTAGGACACTACTCGGTATATTCTACATAAAATAAGCTCAGAGAATAGACAGGGAACCACATAAACAATTCAAATATTCTCTAATTCATTATAGTTTAGAACACATTCGAGCCAAAGAGTAAATCAATACCTCATCAGGGTCAACAGGTTTAGTGAATACTCGGAATCGCTTGTCAATAGCAAGCCTATGTGTAACATTCCTCAAGAAAATCCTCAGTTCTCTAAAGGTATCTTCTTCTTGCTCTTCCAGTCGTTTCACTTCTTCTACTGTCAGCGGTCTTGGCTCAGGTGGTGGTGCTACAGGGAGTACCTCCAAGGCCTGCAAAACTTCACGTGAATGCAAGATTTTAGTTACTACTCTCCCATCGAGACAAGTGATTCAGTGGTCAGGCTTCAGGGGTTATCCTCCTTACATCTGCCGGGATTTAGAGGATTTGAAATACTCAAGTGCTACCATAATCTCTATCCCTAGTGCCCCTCCAGCAAGAACTGGTAATTCATAATTTTTAATGTTAACTCCTAGGTCATTACCTCTTTTCCATTTTAAGATCATTTAAGAGGCTATTAAAACTTTGAAATGCATTATTTCCAGCACAAGAAAATTCTATTTAAAAAAGCTTTTTACTAGTTAATTTCTGAACTAATAAAAAATTGTGGTATGTTTCCAATGTAATAAGTTTAATTTTGTTTAAACAGACATGCACTGAATACTCAGGATAAAAGAAGGCATATGAGAGTGCTGCCCCAACAAACTGACAATCTATTAAGGGGTAAGACAATATCACATCACTAATGTATCAGTAGAATGAAAAAAAGTACAATGGGTCATAATGGTAGAAAATTAATTTTGCCTAGCTACGTTAAGGAGGAAAAAATGAGTTATAGTAGGAGGACAAGTGGTTCCTTAGGCAAAGATAGGCAATGAGGATAGAGGCATTTGATAATAGATAGCAAGCATAAATGAAATTATGCAAAGACAAGAATATGTTGCATGTAGTGTAAAGACAGAGTGTTTTGCGAGGAAAGAGATGGGGGAAGGAGGGGAGAACAAATGTGACAAAAATGGGCCTGGGGAGGCAGGCTGGAGCTTTACTATGAATTCCAGCTCAAATTCTCCCTGGACTAGGACTACACTAGGAAAGGCCTTGTACACTTTAATGGGAAGCTTAGAGACAGGTAAGCAAACCTAATGACTGAAGTTTTGGTTTGTGTTATTAGGAGATGATGATGTCATTAATATTTTATTCCCACTTTCTCAAAATTATTATATGTCAAACTTTGATAAACTAACCTGCTTTCTTCTTTGATAAAGGAGGCTTAGCAGCTTGCTTTAGAATTAGATCTTCAAAAAATTTTGTTCGTTCTTCTTTACCAGGTAACTGGACATTGAAAATTTCTCCATAATCACGGATAAATAATTCTTGCACCTTGAAAGAGAAAATATATGCATTACATATATGTATACACAATACTATGTATATATCATTCAATGCAACAGTAGGTTATTACACACATATTTTTAATGACCTGAACCGTGTAAGAAAGAGATGTTTTTAAAACACAGATCTTTTATGTATGCTGGAGTTACATATAAATAACGTATGCAACAGATTAGGAACTAAAATATATGGGATCTTCTTTAAAATTCAAGATTCCAACGTATAATTCATGTGGCAACTGACACGGCAATATTTGATTTCAAGGACTTTTTTTTTTTTAAAGATTTATTTGTTTATTTATTTGACAGAGATCACAAGTAGGCAGAGAGGCAGGCAGAGAGAGAGAGAGAGAGGAGGAAGCAGGCTCCCCGCTGAGCAGAGAGCCCAATGTGGGGCTCGATCCCAGGACCCTGGGATCATGACCTGAGCCGAAGGCAGAGGCCTCAACCCACTGAGCCACCCAGGCGCCCCTGATTTCAAGGACTTTTCTGAGATCAATTGATTCACTTTCACAGCCCAAGTGAGATACCCTGGCTGGCTCAGTTGGTAGACCATGCAGCTTTTGATCTCGCGGTTATGAGTTTGAGCCCTACCATGGGTGTTAGAAATTACTTAAAAATGAAATCTTTAAAAAGAAATTTAAAAAGTAATAATGAAGGCTAGAAAATAACAAGTGCTGGCGAGGATGTAGAGAAATTAGAACACCTGAGCTGATGGAATGTTAAAATGGTTCAGCCTCTGTGGAAAACGTAGAATTACCATGTAATCCAGTATACAGATATGAAGAGCTGGAAAAAAACAAAACAAAACACAAAAACCCACCACTCAAACACATACTTGTATACCAATGATCACAGCAGGATTATTCATAGTAGGCAAGAGGCAGAGACAATCCCAATGTTCATCACCAGATGAATGTAAAAAATGTGATATATACATAAAATGGAATATTATTCAACCTTAAGAAGGAGTTAAATTCTAATGCATTCTACAACATGGATGAATTTTAAAAACATGCTAAGTGAAATAAGCCAGTCACAAACGGTCAAATGCCGTATGATCCCACTTATACAAGGTATGTAAAAATTCAGAGACAGAAATTTATTATAACAGAGGTTACTACAGGTTAAAGAAAGGAGGGAATGGGGAGTAACTGGTTAATGGGTATAAAGTTTCTGTTTGGGATGATGAAAGGTTCTGGAAAAGATAGTGGTGATGGCTGCACAACATCGTGAATGTACTCAATGCAATGTATTTGAGGTCACTGAATTGTACACTTAAAAATGGTTAAAACGGTAAATTTGATGTTATGCATATTTTACTGCCAAAAGAAAGGCAAAAGGGATCCCAAAGGGATGTTTCTAAACAACCTCTTGACCTTTTCCAGTAGTTTTTACAAAGGTTTTATTTACTTGACAGAGAGAGAAGAGAGAAAGTGCGAGGACATAAGCTGGGGGAGGGGCAGAGGGTGAGGGAGAAGCAGGCTCCCTGCTGAGCAGGGAGCCCGATGTGGGGCGATCCCAGGACCCTGAGATCAAGACCAGAGCCGAAAGCAGACACTTAACTGACTGAACCACTCAGGTGCCCCCCCCCTTGTATTCATTATTATTATTGAAGGAAAATAATGTTTATTTCTTGTGTGATGCTTATGTACTTTGTTTTGGGTATCTCTGACATACAGAAGTTTACATTCATAGCTTTTGCATCACCTGATTTACAGGGTCTTTCATGCTCCCGTGTAAGAAAATGTTCCTGGGACGTTATATGAAGCTTTTCGTCCTATTATCTCAACATCATTTATGAAATGTCTCTATCTTTGCTAATTCATTTACTCAATTTTTTGTAAACAAGAGTCTAATGGATTTTATTACGTTAATTTCTCCATGCCAGTCCAAATTCCAGAGTTTTAATTTCTAATTTTGAGGTATGCTTTAGTATTTGGTGGACCAAGAACCTCATTGCTTTTTCAATATTTTCTTGGAAATTCAAGCACTTTTTTTCCTTCAACACTTAATTTTAGGATCCTAGCTATTTTGCTGGGATTTTTATTGGAATTTGGGTCACTTCCCCCTTTCTGGTGGCCTGGAAGTTATATGCTCTATTTTTATTCTTTTATTCTTCTAAGTTTTAACAGATAAAGTTAAACTTTTTCTAGCTAACTGTAAGGTTAATCAATATCTACATATCAGACAAAAATCTGAATGTGCTTTTCCTTCCTTATTCTCCTTCACTATGTTCTTCCTGGCATTATCAAATTCAGACTAAGACCAACTTAGTTTCATATTCCTTAAACATTTTTTTTCTATCACAATTTCCTGACAGTAAGTTTTACTGTTTTCTTAGGTCACTGCTTCTTATGTGCCATTTCTACAAAACAAAGATCCAAGAGAAATTTCTAGTCCTTTAATAATTAATTCTTTCAGTCAAGGGTTTATAAGTAATAGATTCCTAGGCATTACATATTCAAAAATGTCTTTTGGGGCTTCCAGGTGGCTCAGGTAGTTAGGCATCTGACCCCTGATTTCAGCTCAGGTCATCATCATCTCAGGGTTGTGAGTTTGAGCCCGGCATCAGACTGCACTGGTCATGGAGCCTGCTTAGGATTCCCTCTTTCCCTCTCCCCCAGCCTCTCTCTCTAAAAATCTTAGCTTTGTTCTCTCTCTCAAATGCTAACTTTGTTGAAAAGAAAACTATTTTCCTTCAAAACTCTGGAAATAAATATTGCTCACTTGTCTCCTTAGTAGCTAGTGTTACCAATGAGAAAGGTAGATGCAATTTGATTTTCAGTCCTTCCTAGTAATATTTCCTCTCTTGGTAGATTTTTAAATTTTCCTCTGTACTTCTGAAATCCTCAAAGTTTATCTAGATGTGGGCCTTTTTATATCTACCAGTTAGAACACAGAAACTCTCACATCTGAATTTAAGGTATTCCTTAATTCTATAAAATGTTCTAGTATGTGCATATTTTCTCTTCTCATAAGGCCCATTAAATGGGTGTTAGATGTGAATTGATTGCCTTTATTTTAGCTTTTTTCCTCCCTTTTCAAATCCCTGTCCTTTTGTATCATACACCGTAAGAATTCCTGGTCCCATGATGTTCCATTTCAATAATTCATTCTTCATCTGTGTTTGCTCCTTTTCAAAAGCTTTATGGAATTTTTTTTACTTGGGGGGGAGTTATTTCATGCATAATATCTCCAATTGGTTCTTTTCTACAACAGTCTGTTGCTGATGCATGGATATGATTATTCATTGAACTTTCTCAAATACTTATTTATAGCTCATCTTTGCTTTTGAATTCTTAACTACCCGTAGATGATGCTTCTGTTTATTCAAGCTTCTACTTCCAGTGATTATGAAGAAGCTTGTCTATCCTGGAAATAGAATGTACCTGTAATTTGCTTTCTGGGCAACAGCGTCTCCCCATTCTTCCTGATATTGGCAGCCATAGATAGTCCCTGCTCTAACATGGTAGTCTTTGGGCCCACCCTCGCTGCTCTAGCTAAGGACGAACGACTCTGGAGACTGCTGCTTGGCATGGCAGAAGTGAGGTGGAATGAAAGCAAGCTGGAAAGCCACGTGATGAAAAGGGGAAAGCTCTCTCAGCCCAAGTGTGTGGAACAACTACATGGGGGAGGATAGACCTGAATGTAGTCATCTGCGTAGTATAATTAAGTGAACGAGAAATAAATTTCTGTTGTATTAATAACACTAAGGAATATACCCTATCACAGAAGAAATGTTTAGTGTGAAGAAGCCTGGGTCAGACTGGGGAGATACAAATAAACAGAGTAATCATATATACAAAGAGTTTTCATGATGAAAACAGATTTAACAGGTTCTATATAGTACCCGGGAAACAGAGATTAAGATAAGGAAACCTTTCAAAATAAGCTGATTTTTTTAGAAGTCAGAGCTAACAAACTGAACAGTGAAGAAAGTGTCTCAACAAAGCTGAAATATCCATATGAAGAAGCCAATATAAAGGAAGTGTACAGAATCAGATTAACTAAACTAGAAGCCTTTGAGTCTATAACACACACGTTTATTTCCTGGGTTATTAAATTTTCAATTGAATAATTCACACCTATTAGAACAGAGGCAACAGGGACATCATCTTGTCCTCCGATAACTTGATCTCATTTCCTTCATTCTGCTCTTCACTCACTGCTCTGGCCACCCTGGTCTTACTGTTTCTTCCAACACACCAAACACACTTTTGCTTCAGGGTCTTTGCACTTCCTTTTCTTCTGCCAGAAACCCTTGTCCTTCAGATGCCCAACTGGGTTACTCACTGCCTTACTTTTTTCAGGTCTTTCCTCAAAAGTCATCTTCTTAGTGAGGTCTTACCTAAGACTGTTTAACATTGTGACCCATCACACTCTTTTGGTATTGCTTAGCTAAATTTTCCTCCATAGCAATAGGTTAATATTATATATTTTATTTCTTTTTCTCTCCCCCTACAATTAAAATGTAAGCCCTAGGAAGACAGAAATTTTTGTCTCTATTTTTCAATGCTGTATTCCCAGTATCTAGAACTATGCCTAACAAGAATAAGTACTCAATTAAGTATTTCTTCAATAAAATACCTGAATTGATCTTCCTACTCAGTCTTAAAAAAATGCAAACCAATTTTGTCAAAGGTATGGAAAAACTTATTCACACATAGAAGCCTACAATATGCCTATTATGTACTCTGATAATTGAAAGGTGGAAGGGAAAAACTCTTCATGTATTTTACATTCTGCTAGGAGAAGGAAAGGCAAACAAACATTTAATGGCAGGCAGTGATAAAAACAAAGCAGAGTAAGGGAAAAGAGAGTGATGGGCAAAGGAGCTAATCACTATAACTGAGAAACTGATCAGGGAAGGCCTCTCTGAGGTGATACCTGGCAGAGACCTGAGAAAAATAAAGGGTCATGCCAGGCAAATATCTAGAGGAGTATTCCAGGCAGAAAAAAAGCATGAACTTCTGTCACTGGTAGTTGTCTAGATGGGCATAAACTCGAAAGACAGTAATTTAGTGCCATCAAAAATTTTAAATGAGCATACTCTTTCCTAAGCTACAATTATTACACTTTTAGGAATGGACGCTAGAAAAATACACACAGTAATGTTCATATAAATTAAAACCCAGTAGCCCAGTTGGGCAGTTCAACAGAAAAAAAACTAAAAAACCACAAAAACATCTACGAACAGGAATCTGGATAACTTTTGGTACATCAAGATAATGGAAAAAGCTACGCAGCTTATCAAGATAATGGAAAAAGCCATGTTGCTTTTAAAAGGAATGAGACTGTGTCCTGAAAAATACATTATATATAGATACACATATAAAGCAAATTGCAAAATAGTATACAACAAAGTTCCTATTTTTGTAAGAGAAAAAAAATTTATAATGTAGCCCTACTATACACATACGCACACATACATACCATTCTGCCCAACAAGTCTATATACCAGATAGTTAACATGACATTTCCAATAAAAAAAAAAACTTTTCCATATCCTATTATTCACCTCTGTAAACTTGAAATTTTTACAATAAATTTTTAATAAGTCTCTTTTTAAAGTATAGTGATTTCCCCCCCTCAGATTACCTCTTCCGGCAGAGCAGAATGGGGTTTGTCAGAAGTTGCAAGTAATAAAACTGGAGCGAATGAAGGAATGTTCTGTAACAATGTAGTGAATGTGGCTTTGAGTGTTGGTCCAACTATTTCCCACCACAAGTGGATATGAGGAACATATACTATACTTGGTGCTGTTCTCTTAGCTTCACGAATCATCTAGTAGAGGGAAAAAAATTGTATTTAGTTAAAGTCAGTATATTAGTAATGCTTGCTTTATTAGTCTGGAGCAATGTTTAACTTCCTAGAATTATCATATAAAACACTCAAGTTTTTAAAATGCTTCCCTAGTCTCATAATCTTATGTATAAATGTTTTGTAAAAGTCTCATTTTTAGGAAAACATGGTTGCTTCAAGCAATTAGAAAGAAAACATCTCAATCAGTCTAGAAGACTTGTGTTAAATATAAAAATAAAAAACTTCTACATTTAAAAAATTTTAAAAGGAAAATAGCAAAAACAGAAGCAGTGGAAAATCTGAGTACACACCACATAGTAGTTACTGTTTTAAGTACTTTATTCACTTAATTCTCACATCAGCCACACAAGGGCACTATTATTACCTCCAGTTTGTACAAGGGGAAAACAAGGCAGAGATCTAACAGCTTCCCTAAGGTTACACAGACATTAAATGGTGGAAATGTGATTTAAATCCATACTCTTTAATGAGTAGGCCATTACCTACAGTTCTTTTTTTCTTTTTAAAGATTTTATTTATTTGACAGACACATCACAAGTAAGCAGAGAGGCAGGCAGAGAGAGAGAGAGAGAGAGAGGGAAGCAGGCTCCCCGCTGAGCAGAGAGCCTGATGAGGGGCTCGATCTCAGGACCCTAAGACAATGATCCAAGCCGAAGGCAGAGGCTTAACCCACGAGCCACCCAGATGCACCTACAGTTCTGTTTCATAAAGATTTCTGGAGGCAGAAATCAGAACGACAAGAAAACCCAGTTCAAAAAGGGTAAAGCAATTCTAGATTGTGTCTCTGGAAGACTGTTCTTACAGGTTATTTGCCTGGGCAACGATGAATTTACCTGAGCACACGTTTCTTCAGGAGATGTAGCACTGACTCCAAAAAGAACAGGAATGTCTAATGTATACACTGCAAATTTTTCCAAAGCATGGATGACAGCTGGTGCCAAATGAGAACCTTGCCCAAAGCCTGGTTCTCCCACTATCAATATTCTTGGTCGAAAAGACATAGGTTGATAACATACATTTCTGAAAGAAAGTAGCTGTATTTTAGAAAAAGCAAAAATTTAAATTTTTCCTCCCAAATTACCCATTTTTAACTCTCTTAAGGTAAAAATTTTTTGACTATGCAGCTTGTTAATCCATAACAACATGGTTCACATGGTTTCTGGAAAATATCAACTTTCACAGATTTTAGTATTACTTTATTCAGTGAAATTACTACTACAGTGACAACTGTAATGATAAAAATATTTGATATTTTAACTTAAAGATCAGCTAGTATCTTTTATTCAATCACCATCTTATAGTTTTAGGGAATTTATACACCAAAAAGCTATATACATTCATTTGCAGGGGAAATATACCTATTCAAATGAAGAAAATTAAAATTTTCTTTTGCCTTATTTAAGGATTTTTGAGAAAGGCCATTCTCATATACAGATGGAACTTCATCATCACTGTATGCCAAGTCACTTTCTAGCAGAGGACATGAAATATCTACAAAACAAAAGAATTGTGCATTAGTAACTTTTCTGGATTGCAAATGTTTATGTAATGCTTTAGTTATTAACAAATCAATATACAAGAAATGTATAATAAAATTTTTTAAGAATATAAAATACCTGTATAGACATGAATAAGAAATAAATATAAAAATGCCATTTCAAACTTAAAACAGATTTAATTGAGGGCAATCTGTGAAGTAAATTTCCTTCATCTACCCAGGCAAAACATGACTAAATTCCTTTCAAGAGGCTCTTTTTATTATTATTTTTAAAAGGTTTATTTACTTATTTTGAGAGGGAGAAAAAAAAGAGAGCATGCGTGTGAGCATGGGGTAGGCACAGAGGGAGAAACTCAAGCTGACTCCGTGCTGAGTGCGCAGAGCCTGACACAGGCCTTGATCCCAAGACCCACGGCAAGATCGGACCTCAGCTGCAATCAAGAGTCAGACGCTCAACTGACCGTGTCACGCAGGCGCCCTGAAGAGGCTCTTTAAGAAGAAACATTTCGGGTGTGTAAAACATTTATAAAGCTCTACTGATTATGAAAGCTAACTTTAAACGGTCAATCAAGTTGCATACCCGAGTCCAGTGCTTTATTTGCTTTGATTTCCGCATGTGGAAATACTCTGTGCAAAGCTTCTAAGATCTTGTGAACGGTGCTTTGCAGGAGTGGTTTCACAACAGTGGACAGTGCCTGCCCAGGTGACGTCACAGCTCTCTGGGCAGCTGGTATCATCTTCTGCATGGCTACCTCAAAGTCCTTAGCGGAGATGTTAATTGATGAGAGATCCAACTGTAGTTTCTCACTAGTAGTATAGATCTGCGGGTAGCGTCGACGCAGAGCACATAAAGCAGCCTCAGAGCATATCGACTTAATATCTGCACCGCAGTATCCTATCCAAGGCAACCAAAAAAATTTTTAAATGTAAATCATCACCCTATTAGCATGACCATGGTTAAAAGAAAATTAAAACTCCACCTAGCAATATACTAGAAAAATACTTCAAATAAGGTTAAAATTTCTCTTTCACCCAGTGAACTTACAATGGTAGTAATAACCATCAACAAATCTAGCAACTTCTGCAAGTGAAATGTACAAACACTAAATACACAAAGCATTCAAGAACAAGAGTTTTAAAATCAGACAGGCTAGGGTGAAATTCCAGTTTATCACTTACTACACGTATCATCTTTGGAGGAACATTTATGCTCTCTCAGCCATTTCTACATCTACATAGGGATAATGCTACCTACTTCACTGGACTGATACGAGAATTTCTTGAAATAATATATGTAGAATGCTGAACAGAATGACTAGAAAAATATGAAGAGCAAAAGATGACTGTTATTATTATTATTATTATTATTGTCTAACTTGGCTTTCAAATTCTGCAACAGCTAATTCATCAAATATCTCTATTTAATATCCAGGATTTTTTAAGAAGAAAACATGCCACAAATAAGAGATTAGAAACAAACATAACCTGTATTTCTTTAAACATAACGATGCAAGACTACAACTTGTTTCATCTCTGAAACACATGCATTTTATCTTTTAATGCGTAAAGCAATGTTTACCAACACAGTTTTCTGCTAGTTCTTCTAGAAATATGTCCAGTGGTTTAGGATTCCAATCCCTTGTGTGAATCTTAAGAATTTCTTTTCGAGCCTACGAAGAACAACAATTTAACTTTTTAAATAAGGTGCTATTCAGATCTGAATTACTTCAGTTTAAAATAATTTTATCTAAAATCATAAAGAAATGAATACCTATTATAATAAAAAATACGAAACACTAAAAATGAAAAGATGATGTTATTTGTAAGCATTTAAGGAGTTTAGTTAAAGAATATTTGCATTTATAGTGCTCAAGTTCTAGTCACCATAAATGTGTATTAGACAAATTAAATAACGATGGGACTAGTCTTCATTCTGGTACGCATTAAAAATTGTGTTTTTTTAAAGATTTACTTATTTATTCCAGAGAGAGAGAGAGCACCTGTGGGGAGAGGGGCAGAGGGAGAGCAGCAGACTCCCTCCTGAGGGCAGAGCCTGATCTCATGACCTGAGCTGAAATTGAGTTGGATGCTTAACCAGCCGAGTTACCCAGGTGCCCCGAGAATTGTTCTTTAGAGCACTGGCAGCTCTACTCATATTTTCCTGCTTGGTTCTCAAAAGATTAAGCAGCCTTTTTTTTTTTTTTTAATATTTTATTTATTTATTTATTTAGTTGAGAGAGAGAGAGAGAATGAGAGAGAGAGAGCATGAGAAGAGAGAGGTCTGTGGGAGAAGCAGAGTCCCTGTCTAGCAGGGAGCCTGATGTGGGACTCGATCCCGGGACTCCAGGATCATGACCTGAGCCAAAGGCAGTCACTTAACCAACTGAGCCACCCAGGCGCCCAAAATATTAAGCAGCTTTAAAATAACTGTGTAGGATCATACGGTAGTACCCATGAAAAAGCCAATGCTAACAAATTGGCTAGGATTGACTGTTCATTAGGCCACATGTTCTAAGGCAAAATAAAGTTGTATGGTAACAACCAAAGGCCACGCTCAAATTGAGAAACCTTTTTTTAAAAGACTGATTGATTGATTTGAGAAAGAGTGAGAGCCCATGAGTAGGGGAAGGGGCAGAGGGGAAGGGGCAGAGGGAAAGGGGACGGGAAAATCTCAAGCTGACTCTGCCCTGAGCATGAAATGCGCTGCAGGGCTTGATCTCGCAACCCTGAGATCACGACCTGAGCCAAAATCAAGAGTTAGATGCTTTGCTGACTGAGCCACCCAGGTGCCCCTCAAACTGAGAAAATTTTAAAAGTATTTTTTGGGAAGGCATTATTTTATTAAAAAAAAAAAAAGAATAAAAAAAACCCAAGTTCTTTTCTTTAAATAAAATAATGCCTCCCTAAAAACACACACATATATATTTGGATATTAATCACATATGACTTTTACTTCAGAACATACAAAACTCAATTTTCAAATTTTCACTGTGCCAAGATTTGTCCATGATATGGACAACACATTCTATCAAAATCTGAATAATGTTAAATTCCTACATCTTTGTCAGGTAGGCTGAAAAGGAATTCTCTGTCAAAGCGACCAGGCCTTCGCAAAGCAGGATCGATAGAATCCAGTCTGTTGGTCGCACCAATGACCACAATTTCTCCTCTGCTGTCCAATCCATCCATAAGTGCTAGCAGGGTGGAAACAATGGAACTAAACGTAAAAATAAGAGAGATTAAACATATGATGCTGAATACGTTATTTCTTCTTTTGCTAAGATTTAATAGATTAAACATGTGAACAAATTTTCTCAGAGCATGCCATTACTTCCAATAGATTAAAAACTGTAAAATAACACACTAAATGGCATACAGAGATTACAATCAATGAAAAACATAAATGGCCTTTAGAATGCCACAAATGGGTTCTGGAAGACATTTTGTGAAGCATAACTTCACATAGGAATTCGAAAGTCACCCCAAAAGGTTACAATATTAAAAAAAAATACTGGACAAACTTTATGTAAAAAATGCTCCATTGTGTATACATTATCAAAGAACCCCCAAATAAAATAAAATATACGTAAATATAAAAATAGAACTTTAATTATACTTTAATTACAGATAGAGAAAAAAACAATCTCCACTTCTTCATCACCCACTTTCTTTCCCTTTTTTTTTTTTTTTTAAAGATTTTATTTATTTGACAGACAGAGATCACAAGCAGGCAGAGAGGCAGGCAGAGAGAGGAAGGGAAGCAGGCTCCCCGCTGAGCAGAGAGCCTGATGCGGGGCTTGATCCCAAGACCCTGGGCTGGGACCATGACCTGAGCCAAAGGCAGAGGCTTTAACCCACTGAGTCACCCAGGCGCCCCTCCTTTTTTTTTTTTTTTTAAAGTTTATTTAAATCTCTACACCCAACATGGGGTCGAACTTACGACCCCGAAATCAAGAGTCATGTGCTCTTCCAACTCAGCCAGCCAGGCACCCCTTCATCACCCACTTTCAACAATTATCAGTGTCCTTTTTTTCTGATGTCATCCAATAGTTCTTTGAGGAAGAAAACCCAAAAACTTCACACACATCATTTAATCCGTACACATTTCATATTAAATAATGTATTTATTTCTGGGATAAGGACTGCAGAACTCCACAGTACTAGGATACCAATGGAAATGACAATAATCCCTTAATATCACCTACTATTTAATTTTCCCGATGGTTTCAGAATATCTTTTCATATTCGATTTTTTTAAGCCAAGACCCATATACTACACTTGGTCAAATGTCCCTCAAATCAAGAGTTTCCACTGGATCTTCCTTTTTATTCCTTTACGCCATGTATTTGTTGAAGAAACTGGGTCATTTGCCTTTTAAAATTTCCTTCCCATATTCTGGATTGGTCTGCTTGCCTTCTAATAGGGTCATTTAACCTGTTCTCTATCTTTCATATTGTCTATGAACTGGCAATTAGATCTAGAAGCTTAACAGATGGAGGCTGAACTACTTGGGAGAGCATATATCATAGGAAAATACCATGTACTTGCTATTGTATATGCAGGAGGCACATAATGCCAGTTTTCCCTTTAAGATTAGTGAACTGGGTTTAAGTGAGGTGTTACCAGTTTACCACATTCATCATAAACTTCGCTATCAACCTTATTATCTGTTTTTATAGCCACTGATTGCTTAGATCAGGGTTTCTTAATCTTGGCACATATTAACATTTGGGTTAGGTAACTCTTTGTTGTACAGAGCTGTCCTCTGAACTGTAGGATGTTTAACAGCACCTGTGGTCCTTACCCACCTCCTCTAATTTGTGACAATTAAAAATGTCTCCAGACATTTGACCCATGTTGGGGGAAGAGGCAAAATCCACTACCAGTTGAAAACCACAGGTCTAGATCCACTATTTGCGAAATGGTAATTTAGTATTTCAATAATTTTCCTTGCATTTATAAACTATGGTTTTCCTATAAAGAATGTTACTCCATTGATTATTAAATTACTCTGAATCATGGCCTGAATCATAGTTACAGGATAGGAAAAAGAAATGCTTGATTCATTTTCTTTATCAATCTTCAGAGTAGTGAGTCACTATTTTAAGCATCCTCTGGAGTGACCAATTAGGTTTTTACTTTTAAAAAATCATTAAAAACTGACAGTTTTTATGTATTTGATGCTATTTTTTTTTTTTAAGATTTTATTTATTTATTTGACAGATAGAGATCACAAGCAGGCAGAGAGGCAGGCAGAGAGAGGAGGAAGCAGACTCCCTGCCGAGCAGAGAGCCCGATGCGGGGCTCGATCCCAGGACCCTGGGATCATGACCTGAGCCGAAGGCAGAGGCTTTAACCCACTGAGCCACCCAGGCGCCCCAATGTATTTGATGCTATTCACTCTGTTTTAGTCATTCTTTTTGATGCTCAAATTATCCCATTTGGTTCATGGAAACTCCTTCAAAATTTTTTGACTATGTCATTCTGATGTGACCCCGGCAGTTTCTGATTGCCTCCTTGCTTCCAGGCATTACATGATATTCCAGGCTTGTCTTATTTCCAGACTTATTTCCATTATCTACCATCCCTCCTAAGAGCTGTAGTATTTAGAAACCACATTTTGGGTACTAGGGGTACAAATTGCTACTGGATTGTAAAAGCTTCTAGGCCTTTTAAAGTGTCCAGAGCTAAAAACTATTTTTTCTTCAAAAAATTCATTGTGAGTTCATACTGATACTCCCAATTCAAAGTAAAGATTTTAAGGTTTTAACTTAACTTATTTTATATTTAATCCTCTTTCTCTTAGGCTAAAAATCATATATTCTAAGGCATTCACAAGCTTGCTTATTTGCATTATCTGACTGGTATTATTACTAACAAATAAAAAATACAGTTTAATCATGTAACATTTATTTACTTATTTATTTATTGTAAAGATTTTATTTATTTGACAGAGAGAGAGAGATCACAAGTAGGCAGAGAGGCAGACAGAGAGGGGGAAGCAGGTTCCCCGCTGAGCAGAGAGCCTGATGAGGGGCTCGATCCCAGGACCGAGAACATGACCTGAGCCAAACGCAGAGGCCCAACCCACCGAGCCACCCAGGTGCCCCTAATCATGTAACTTTAAAAAATGCTTATTTAACAAAAATGTTTATGCTCAGATTGTTTAAGTCTTCGGTTAAAAAAAAACAAAACCAGGGTGCCTGGGTTGCTCAGCTGGTTATGTGACTGCTTTTGGCTCAGGTCATGATCCTGGAGTCCTGGGATCATGTCCCGCATTGGGCTCCCTGCTCAGCGGGGAGTCTGCTTCTCCATCTGATTCTCCCCTCTCTCATCCTCTTTCTCAAATAAATAAAATCTTAAAAAAAACAAATGAACCCCCCCAAACTTGCACACTAAGTTTCCCATATATATATTTACATATATATACATATATATGTGTGTGTGTGTGTGTGTGTGTGTGTGTATTTTAAACATAGCCACCAGGTGCCTCATAAAACGTAGCCACCTGGTTTTCCCAATACCATTTATGGAAGAGACTGTCTATCCTACAGTCTTACACACAATGTCCCCATTGCATATTCCTGCCTATTTGTCACAGATTAATTGACCCTATAGCGTGGATTTACTTCTGGGCTCTCTATCCTGTTCTTTCATCTATTTTTGTGCCAGTGCCATACTGTTCTGATTACCATAGCTTTGTAGCATATTTTGAAATCTGGGACTATGCTCTGTACAAGAGCAAAATCTTTGCTCTTTCTCAGGACTGCTTTGGCAATCTTTGAAATTGGACCACTTTCTTACACCATTCACAAAAATAAACTCAAAATGGAATAAAGAACTAAATGTGAGACCAGAAACCATAAAACTCCTTAAAGAATACATAGGAAGTAATATCTTGGATGTCAGCCTTTGCAACATTTTTCTAGATGTGTCTCCTTAGGCAAAAGAAACCAAAGCAAAGTTAAACTTCTGGGAATACACCAAAATAAAATGCTTTTGCAAAGCAAAGGAAGCTATCAACAAAACAAAAAGGCAACCTACTGAATAGAAGGTATTTCCAAATGATATATCCGAAAAGTTGTTAGTATCAAAAATATATAAAGAACTTCTACAACACAATATAAAAAACCCCCAAATAATCTGATTAAAAAAATGGGAAGAGCACATTCTTTGAAAGGACATTTTCCCATAGAAGACATACAGATAGCCACACAGGAAAAGATAGTCAACATCACTAATCATAAGGGAAATGCAAATCAAAACCACAATGAGATATCATTTTATACCTGTCAGAATGGCTAATATCAAAAGATAAGAAATATTAAGTGTTGGCAATGATGTGGAGAAAAGAAAACCCTTTGGGAATGTAAGTTGGTACAGCCACTATGGAAAATAGTACAGAGGTTCCTCAAAAAGTTAAAAAATAAAAATACCAGTCCCCCCATTTAATCCAATAATTCCACTATTGGTTATTTACTCCCCCCCAAAATACCCCCACTAGTTCAAAAATGTATATGTACCTCTGTTTAATAAAGCATTGTTTACAATAGCCAAGATATGGAAGCAACCTAGCTGTCCATCAATAGATGACTGATAGGTAAAGATGTGCTATATATGTATACAAGGGAATATTACTCGGCCACAAAAATAATGGGATCTTGCCATTTGCAACAACATAGATTGACCAAGGGGATATACTAAGAGAAATGTCAGATAAAGACAAATACCATATGATTTCAGTTATATGTAGAATCTAAAAACAAAACAAACAAAAAAACCACAGAAACGAAACCATAAACACAGAGAACAAACTGGTAATTGCCAGAGGGAAGGGAGCTGGATGACGAGCAAAATGGGTGAAGAAGATCAAATGGCACAAACTTACAGTTATAAAATGCGTCACGAAGATGAAAAGTACAGCATGGGGAATAGAGTCAATACTGTAATAGTGACAGATGGTAACTACACTTATCCTGGTATGAGCATAGCTTAATGTATAGAATTGTGGAATCACTATGTTTTACACCTTAAACTAACAACACTGTATGTCAACTATCCTTCAATTAAAAAACATATGTATGTACTTGAGATACATGTGATGCATCTCATATCACATGTGCTGTGAGATGGCATGTGATGAGATGGCATGTGCTTCCCAAACTGCGCTATAATTTTTGTTGCTAAAATTTCTCCAATTCCTTATAGAACTGTTGCAGAACACAGTAAGCACTCAATTAGTTCAACACAATGAATACAGTATGGCTGATGAAGACGACATGTGCCATGTATAAAAAGTCTGTATGATTACTGGTAGGGTATTATAGACACAACAATTTTTATCATGGTATTTAACATTTTAATTTACTGACAGCAACAAATGAAACTGTGTAGCATCAAGTCAAAGAAGGCCATCAGGCTACAGTAAATATTGTTAGGTATCAGAAAAATAAAAACCTATCTATCACTCACATCACTATGTCTTGCTCCTCTTTGTATTATTTACAATAAAAAGACAATGCAATACTGGCATATATGAAGGCATGCAAACATTTGCTTTAGGGCATCCCAAATTAATTAAGCAATTACAGATAATACATGAGACCAGCTGAAAAGAAGTTCTGAAAAACTGAAGATGAACTAGGATTAAAAGTAGTTTAGATTCAAGTTGAGGCTGGGGTGCTAAAGACAAGTGCCCCACTTGGACAGTCAGCTTATCACAGGGGAGGGGCAATTTTCCCATCCTAAAAATGAAAAAGTTGACCCAATCTTTGAATCTCCAACTAGCAGTCATGCGCAAAGACATATTTTGTTTGGCTAAGGCAGTGTCTTAAAAAACCTTAATTAGCTGGCAACATTTAAAAGATACTTAACACAAAAATTTGAACTAACATTTAAGAAAGAGAACACATTCATTTTTCAAGTCTGAGTCAGCTTCTGCACTTCAGTTAACAGGTTGGAGCTAAAAATGACTTATGATTAGACGCTCGGCCACATTCTCAGCTGTGGCCCGACTCTCACTATTGGTTTGTCTCACTTATTTCATTTGCTTTACACCTCACTGGCCCATGGGCTTTTAGGTTTGTATCATGAATTAAACATGCATCATGAACTAAATGAATATTTTTATACTGTGTTTGTGAAAACCTTGCCATGCAGAAATGGTCTATTTTATCTTTTTGTACTATATATTAGGGTTCTACCAAAATAAGGAAACTATTGCTTTGTAAAGTATCTTTCACTGTTTAACATTCTATTCCTCATGCAACATCAATATAGCTCAGAAAACAGGAAGAAAGGCAGAGGTGCCATCAAGCAAAGTTTACCTGTGAATTTGATCTTGCCTGCTTGATCGTACTGGAGCCAGACCATCGATTTCATCAAAAAAAATAATGGATGGGCGCATCTGATAAGCCTAGAAAACAGGTCCAGTGGTTGCGTGTTATCATGAATAACTTCAAACATATAGACTTAATATGAGCCATTTTAATACACTTAAATTTCAACTTGCTTATAGAATTTATTTATAATTCATAAATCTAAATGTAAATCCCAGAACCAGATTTTAAGGATCCAAACTAAAATATAATATATATAATTTAATTTTACTTGCATTCTCAATTGGAGATATTCAAAATACATACTCCCCTGACCACATACCTCAGGTTTCATATAGCTATAGTTACTGGGACACATAAAATTATCTATTCAAGACCAAGTGTTAAAACAAGACAAACACCAGAGGACAATGACATAGCCTTCTTCCGTCAGGATGGGAAAACATTAAGCAAGATGCCATTGTTTTTTTTAAAGTCTGCTTCAATAAAGTCGAAGAAACTCAGTGAGCTATATAAAGAGATTTAAGAGCATTTGCAGCAATATGCCTCAGTAGATCAGAATGTATTATCTCACAATGTGCTATTGATATAATCTGGGATACGAAACTGAAAGTCTCTAGGGCAGAACTAATCTTCAGCTCACATACTGAGACATCTCACTATGCTAAGTATGAGAGTTTCAGTCTCTCTCTAGATATGAGACTTAAGACTCCAAAGAACTTAAGATTCAATCATTTCTTTGTCTTTTTCCTATAGAACTGTTCATCATAGGTCAGTATTATCTTGACATACAAAGGAAAATAATCCATAGAGTATATATTTGGTCTAATTCTTCTGAGTTTATTTCTATGAAATATGATGAAATACAAGACTTATCTAATCCTCACATACTTACATTTATATTGATTATAGGTCTACATAGGTAAATAAATTTTAATATCATACCTGATCAAATAATAATCGTAGCTGTCTTTCAGACTCTCCTACCCATTTACTCAGACAATCAGCACCTTTCCTCATGAAGAATGCTACTCTCTTATCCCCTTGACTGCACTCATTGGCAAGTGCTCTAGCAACCAGAGTTTTTCCAGTTCCAGGTGGACCATAAAACAAACAACCTCTATAATAGAATAAGCAATATTTTAGTATTACATTAGAAAGTAGACTATTTAAACAAAATTAGAAATCAATTTCACGAATGCAGTTAATTAGTGAATAAAAAAGATAAATGAAATAGTTTCAATCCACAGAGCACAATTTAAAACCTGAAAATATCAATACTACAAAATTGAAATTAATAACACCCTTTATTTGAAACATATTTTCTTTTATTCACTCATCATGCTCATCATATTATTTACCTTGCACAGAAGTCAGGCTTAAACAGGCTTGATAGTTTACTTTTGTAACATTATCAGGGGAAAGAATAGCAGATTTCACCTACAACCCTTGGTTTCAGTGCTAGTAACATAGTACCAAAAGTTTTGTATGAAAACATGATGGGAATGAATAGAAAAGAAAGATAAAAGAAGAGAGCTTAAAGAAATAATAGGTGGGGGCACCTGGGTGGCTCAGTGGGTTAAGCCTCTGCCTTTGGCTCAGGTCATGATCTCAGGGTCCTGGGATGAGTCCCACATCGGGCTCCCTGCTGAGGAGCCTGAAGCAGGGAGCCTGCTTCCCCCTCTCCCTCTGCTACTCCCCCTGCTTGTGCTCTCTC